>NW_006205718.1:1086539-1162642 GCF_000334495.1 Tupaia belangeri chinensis
CGGGAGTCGCTGGCCTCCCCGGTCGCGGGCTCCGGTAACGGTTGCTCGACCGTGACTTAGCGTTCCGGGCCAGGTGGCGGCGTCGCCGGCTCCAGTGAGCGGAGGCGCCGGGAGGTGACTCCTTGAGGCTCCCCCAGGTGTCGGGAGGCCCCGCGAGCCAGATCGGCGGGAGTAAGGTGGCCCGGAGCGAGGAGGGCCGGGTGCCCAGTCGGGGTTTACAGAAGGACCATCTAGACCTTCCTGCTCCAATCTTGGTGGGTCTGGAAGCGGCACTGTCCCCAAACACACCTCGGGCCCCGCCCCTGCTGGATCCCTTGTAGGCAGATGTCTCAGGTGGCGCCACGTGCAAGGCTTGGAAGAGCGCGCTCCAGGCCAGGGGCCAGGACTGCCTTACCTGTGTATCTCCAGGCGCCGCAGTGAGCGTCAGAGTGGCATTGCCGCCAATGCACAGGTAGGCCCCAGCCAGGGGCTGCTGTCAAATCTGATCTTTTATGTGTATCTTAGCTTCTAATTGCTCATTTGAAGAGAAATAAAAAGATGAGGTGTCTAGGTGTGGTTGTGGAGACCTTTTGCACTTTGGAACTAACCTGGTTCAGATGGGTTCCCTGGAAGCCTTTCCTCTGCCTTTGAATTTGAAGTGCATTAACTGTGTTCTGTTCAATGGGCAGGTGGCTGTACAGAAGCTGCGGGGCTGGAATTCAGTTGCAGCCTAAGCAATAAGTACTGATGAAGGTATTCCCAAGCTGAAATATTGTTTAGTCATATCAGTTGCTTATTTGGGCAAAGAAGCATGTCATGAAATATAATTAGTTGGGGTAATTTTCAGCAGTCTTGTGAAAGTCCTTTTTGTAAAACTTGTATTTTTTTTGAGTTAGAAAAACAAAATTATTAAAAATTACTTTAGTTTTGGGACCAGCAGATGGCATAATGGATATGTCGCTGGACTCCCACATAGTCCACAACAGTTCGAGGCCCAGACCCAATGGCTTGAAACTCACGCAGGGCACGTGGGCATGCGTGCCCAGGATCCTGAGAGGAGAATGGAGGAGAAAGGATTGCAGTATGGCCATCCCCCCCAAAGGGGTGATTTCTCACTATCAGTCTCTCTGTCTCTTGGGCAAGCGCACACACCCTACAGCAAAATTCTCTCTTTAAAAAAAATTAATTTTAGTTTCTGTTGTCACATTGTGTTTGTAACAGAAAAACATACTATTAAGCAGGTCTTCTTTCTGGCAGACTTGATTTTGTGGAGTACCTTCTTCTGTAATTGAGGAGCACAGTAGCGCTTTGTGTTTCGCTCATCAATAGCTACTGTCTTTGTAGTGCCCAGTCCGTCAGGCGCTGTGAAAGTAAAGCTTCTCCGACTTTTCAGCGTGCGCAGATTGGGTGGTTCATCGGTTCCTACCAGGTCTGCAGGTAGGCTGTGGCTGACACCAGGAAGAAACAATGGGGAAAACATAAAAGAATGCTCCAAACTGTGTCTGTGGTGATTTGATCAATTTGGGCCAGGTGGAGGTTACATGTGGTTTCTAGTCCAAACTAAGCCACTTAAAGTATCTTAGGGTAGTCATGTCTTCTCCGACAGTGCCCTATTCTTCACATCGTAATAGCAAACAATCCAATCTCATCACATTGTTGTGAGGGGGAAAATGCAATATGTAAAGAGGCTTTCAAAAGTTAAAAACACAGTGATAATGGATGACTTTTATACTCATTTATTGTGCCAGGCACTTTTTCAGGGGCAGAATAATATGCTAGCTCAATTACCCACAACCTCATAAGGTAGATATTTTAATCATTTGTTTCACAGAGGACAGAGGCGAGGCACATTGATGGTTAAGTAATTTGTCCCTACCCACACAGCTAGCATTTCGATGCCATCCTATGTTCCTAACCATCATGTATACTCTTGTATCCTACAGATGTGTCATGTTTTACGAGGGAGTAGTTTTGTTTGTGATCTTTTAGTTGTATAGGTAATAGTTCTGATTAATTCCATTGCATCCAATAGTGCTTTGTGTGGTGATGACTACAGTTACTTTGATTAAGTGGTATATCCATCCTACTTTGGACCCATTTTTGAAAAGATATTTTAAAACAAAGAGTCGCAGGGGCTGGCAGGTGGCATGGTGGTTCAGGTGCTGGACTCCTATCTGGCTGACTGCAGTTCGAGTCCTGGACCTGGCAGCTTGCTTTCTCACTTTCCCTCCCTCTCTTTTTCTCTCTCTGGTTCAATTAGAAAATAATAAATAAGAGAAAATAAAATATTTCTTTTTTTGTTACAGTAGACATGTATTTAAACTAATAGATCTGCAGACCAAATAATTTATAAATTAAATGTTTCAGGCTTGACCAAGTTCATAAAAATACTGTAAGGACAACCGTATCTATGAATGCAACTGTGTTACTTTGCCCACTCTTCTCTCTCTTTTCTTTCCTGAGTAACCTCTTTCAGATATGGTTCAAGATAGAAATTATCCTCCTCGTATTTTTCCATTGCTCTTCAGGCAAGACCTACTGCCTCATGGTCAGGTCCAGGGCTCTCTCTTAATGCGAAACATCCTGTAATTATAAAGGTTCTCAGGAAGTCTTTTTATGGCTTCTTTCACATTTTCATTCTCCTATATTGTATCATCTCGCATTAATCTCAGTTTTTTGAATCCTGCAGAATTGTGATACCATTTTGAATACCATCTAGCCACCAGCCTGATGCTGAAATGGCAGGCCTGTTCACCATTTTGACCTAAAATAATTCTTAAAAAAAAAAAAAAATTGTGACCAATTTCTACCAGGAAGCACAAATCAATAATTAAGATTTTGGTTTTATTGGTGCAGGCAGGTGGCGTGGTGGTTAAGGGTGTTGGACTCCCAACATGGCTGACTGCAGTTAGAGAACTGGACTGGTGGCATGCTTTCTCCCTTTCTCTCTCTCTTTCTCTGCCCCTCTCTGGTCAAAATTTAAATAAATAAATAAAGTTAAATAAAACAATTCTTAAATATTTTGGTTTTATCAAATTCTTTGAAAGAATAATTGCTGGTCAGTTTTAAAGAAAAAAACTGATTTTACTGATAGTTAGATTCATTGCTTTGACATACTTGTATGTATTTTCCAGTCTTTATTTATTTATTGTTTACCAGAGGGTGCATTATCTCTCCAGAGGAAGATACAGGGAGAGGAAGAAAGCACCCTCTAATGGGTCTTGGTCATGCTGCCATCCCTCCTTCTCCACCTCTGCATCCTTTCAAGATTCAGAGCACATATGCCCCCCAGTGTGTTTCTTAAACTGCCAAGGCCAGGATTCACACTTTAATCAGCAATGTGGGACCTGGCTCCCTTAACCACCAGGCCTTTGAAATTGGTGCTCCAGTCTTTATTTAAAGGACAAAAATGACATGAATACAAGTGGCTGAGACACTCATTTCTTCACTGAACCTTTCCTTGGCATGTAAAGATTAATTCCTCACTTTATCCCTAAGGAATTCAGGGAACAGATCCAGGTCTAGAAGTTTGTAAACTAGTGAGTGAAAAAAACACAGAAATGATGAACTAATACGATGTAATAAGTAAGGACTCAAATATAGTTGTGGGTGCAGAAAGCTGTGGGAACACATAAAAGGGAACGATTGCTTCTGCTGGGGTGAGCCTTGCCAAGAGAGGATGCAGTGTAAAGTCAGAACGAGTGAGCAAGAGTGTAGGGATGTCCAGAGGTTGGACTGCAGTATTGTAGGAGTTGCTGGGGCAGAAGCTAGGAAAAGTTAGGGGCCAAATTGTGAATCTCAGCTAAGAGAGTAACTTTATCCTATGGGCAGTGGGAACTATACAAGAATGTTAATTAGGAGAGTAACAGCAACTTATGTTCTCGAGAGATGACTCTGTTGACAGTAAGAAAGACTGTAAAGAAGTCTTTAAGTGCAGTTTTCCATATTCCAGACAAGAGATCATGAGAGAGTGAACCAGAGCAGACTTCAGATTCCACACCCACTGGAAAGCAGAGTGTATAGTCTACCGAATGTGAAGAATAGTGGGTGATGGAGGAGAATACCTGCTAGCTACAGTGAGAGTAAGGATTGTTTGTTTTGTAACTTCGTAATTGGAATATTACCAGCTAAGAACAAAGGATAGAAGAGGGATTTTTTTTATGACTAGGTTCAAAGGGCATGGGAACAATCATCTATTATATATTTGGGGAAAATGCTAGGATAGTGAGCAATAGAACTTATTTTTTACATTAGGCTTTCAGAATATTTATACAGAATTCATCATATAGGAGCAATCCCTTATGAATTCTGTAGTAATGAAAGTGATTTCTACTGAAATATTCATTACGCTGGAGTTGTCCAGCACCAGCAACATAACATGAATGCAGTACAAATTGATCTTAAGGTGAACGTGCAAATCTTGCAGAAGATACAGGATTTCATGATTTGAGAGCAAGGTGGAGAACTGGCTCGAACAATAGGCATGAAGAAAAAGAACTAGTGCATAGAGAGGCCAAGGTGCTTTTAAAAAGACTTAGAAAGCAATGACTTAAAAATGGTATCATCCAACAGGTGGCATGGTAGTTAAGGTGCTGGACTCCCAAACGGTTCATCATGGTTTGATTCCCAGACCTGGCAGTTTGAAAATCATACTGGGCATGTGTGTATGTTTGCCCAAAATTCTAACTGTCTCTTAAATTTGGCGGAAATGTAAAGTGACATGGTCACTTTGGAAAATTATGGAAGTGTTTACTCATGATTCAGCAATTCCATTCCTAGGTATACATAAGAGAAACAAATGTGTATGTCCAATAAAAGAAAGCTCATAGCACCTTTATTCATAATAACCCCTTATGGGATACAATTCAAATGTAGAATAGATGAATCAATTATGATATATTTATAAAGTGAAACACTACAAAAGCAGTAATAGAGAATGAATTATGGATAAGTGCATTCAATGTGGATAGAGCTCATAGACATAATAAAACAGATATAAGATTGCATACTTCCTGATTCCCTTTAAGTGAAGTTCAGAAACAAGTCCAGTTTCTTCCTGGTGATAGTGGTTACTCTGGTGGTGGTAGTGGTGGTAGTGGTAATGACTGGGAAGATAGTAATTCTGAAATACTGGAAATTTGCTATATTTTGGGATGGACAGTGGTTACATGGATTTATGTATGTGCAAAATTTTAACTTGTAAACCTAAGATTTGTGCACTGTATCATATATACATTATACTTAAAAAAAAAAGAGACTGTGGTGAGCATATGGTAATGCAAGACCAATTAACTTTTTGCTTTTTCCTGAGTTTCTTTCTTTCCTGAGGAGGGGAGGGAGAGAGAAAGATAAACACCATCAATAGAGTCTCATGTCATGATCTTTCCTCCAGCCTTCCTAGTCTGTGAGAATCACAGGCTCCTGGCAGATGAGCCCAGTGTGTGGAGATTGACCTGGGAACTGAACCCTGATCTTCCCTATGGCCTCCAGCATTGCACAGTGTTGGACAGCTGCACTGCTGCCATGGCTGGGCCTAGATCAGTTAACTTTTGATGAAAAAAATCAGCAGGGATTATGATGGCAGAGATACTTCAAAAGAATTTAAAAGGAAGATGAAAGGCTCCAGGGAAAATGATGAAATGGAAGTTTTGTGTTTTTTTCTAAAATAACTTCTATATAATTGTCTTGCAAAGGCAAATATGAAATCAAAGCTATTATACCATGCTGTTCTATAGTTTAGTCACAAAATTTTCCCCCAACCAGTTGGTTAGTTCCTTATCCTGAGAATTAGTGCATAGTAGGGAAATTGTGATGCATTTGATCAATACAATACGTGATGCAGTATAAAATAAATTATTTTTGTTTCTTTTTTGGGGGAAAATTGTATTCAGATTTATTTATTTTTGTCACTTTGAAATGCAGTCCTTGTTTAAGAGAAATCACTGCATGTCCTCTTTCACTGCTATGCTTATTACTCTTGGATAATGAGGACTGGCTATAATTTCTTTGGTTTTGAATGTAATGCTGGAACTAGGAAAAGCCCATGGTGAGTTTCCTGTGGTGGTGAGGGAATGCCCAAAAAAGGACCATAGTGAGCCGTAGTCACTGTTCCTAGTCTTCTCCTTGGGCAGTAGGCAGGTGATGAGGTTCCTACTGTGATAACTGGGAGGCAAATGGAAGGGATGTCTGTGGGGCAGTCATCAGTCCATGAAAGCAGACAGTAGGTGATTAAGCACTTTAACAGCAGTCTTTCATGGTTGAGGTTTCTGAAGACTTAAATTGTTCAGGTCCTCAGTGGAAGTGGATTTCTGTTGTAGCAACACTGATAAAGAGAAGACTATGCTACCCTTGTATTTCATCTCAAATAAGAGATTGTATTATTTTAAGTTTGTAAGAGTATGTAGTTAATTTCCTAGGGAAAATTTAGGAAGCCAGGAGAGAGCATGTGGGGGAGCTGATACCTAGTAATTGTGTCACAAAGAAAGGAAATCCTGGAAGAAAATCAGGAATAAGAGAATAATGTATGGTGGTCTCAACTAGCCTGGACGAGGTGTATATCATGCTGTGTAAATTCTCTTCACAATCTGAATAACGTATAGCGATTTAATGTGTGAATAATAATAATAAAAAAACCCCTAGAAATTTGGGGGGGGAAAGAAAAGTAATGAATGGTGGCAGTGTTCTTACTGCTGTATGGGGCTGGGAATGTGGAATGAAAGGATTGTTTTTACTTGAGGGAGACCTCTCCCACAGGAATGTTTAGATACCTCAGGGAGGCAGCTTTGGCTGTGGCCCTTACTATTTCTGCTGCCCTGTTATAATGCAAATACTTCCTTAGAATAATTTTTCTTTTATAATGTGTAGCCTTTAAAGAAAAATTTTCCTCTGTGAGGTTAAGGAGGAAAATGATGGAAACTAGGAGTGGCTTGAATACCAACATGTTTCTTTACTTTACTTGAACATTTTTGGACACCTACCATGAACTTGGACAGAGTTGAATAAGACATGGTTCCTATCCTTGAACTTACTGAGTTGTTGGGGAGATAAGTAAATAAATCAATGCATTCAGTACAGAGATCAAGATTTCATCATTTGTAGGTTTTCTGTGGTTAAAGGTAAGTGTGGCAACTGAAACTATGAAGTCGATAGGTTAGTGATGGTGACCCATTCTTTTAATAGATAACAATAGTTAATATATATTGAGTGCTTACTGCATATTAGGTTCTATGCTAAGTGCTTTAAGTTTTTAACTCCTTTAATCCTCACTGCTTCCACATGAAGTCAGTATTATTATTATCCTTATTTTTCTTATGAGGAAACTGAGGCCTCCACAGAGATTAAATGACATGGACTTGAACCTAGGGAGTCTAGTTTCAGAGTCCGTGCTCTTTGCTGTGCTATAATAACTGTTTTTATCCAGTGTAAATTTATATTATACTGTACTTACATGGCGTAACGGATAAGGGATTACTATTTTCCTTTTATTTTTATTGCCAGAGGACGTGTGCACTTGTCAGAGAGAGAAGGGAAGGATTGAGAGAAAGAAACTCCTTGTCACGCCTCACAGGGATTGATTATTTGAATAAATTTGCCCTGCATTAAAAGTTGTGTCCAAAGTTTCTGAATATCCATGCTGAATGTCTCTTATTACAGCTGCTTATGGTGATTCTGTCAATAATATAGAAGATTTAAATGAGACATCTTTCTTGCACTCCTTTAATACTCTTCCATGTTCTATTTTATCACTCTGGAATTCAGTGAAAATATATTATCAAGTTAATTGTTAGTGTTTTAAATATATACATAATGACATTTTATATTGAAGTGCACAACAGGGGAATTTCTGAATTCCTGGAATAATATGTTAATATAACTGGATATTTAAAGTGAAGTCATATTTTTAACGCTGTTGGTCATTAAGACCAATTGAATTAAAGGCAGAGTTATTTGCTTTGTTCTCTCAGATTGGGAGCACAACGGAGAAGCAGGATCAAAATAGTCTAGAGTAATCCAGGGTGTGCCAGAGTGGCCTCATTTTTCTGAGTGTATTTACAGTAGTAATGAAACTAGCATAGTTGAGTTTTTCATTCCTCCAGGGAAGAAACACTAGAAGTTGGAGGGAATCATGGTTGAATCTTCTCTTTGCTAGAGCTAAGCAGTTCTTGTCTGTTGAATGAGCTAATCTTCAGGAATCAAGTCTACCAATAATGTAATTCTAAAGTTGCAGTGATATTTCTTTCTCTTTTTATCTATAATTTAACTCTCAACAAATTAGAAATATTATATTCTTCTTTTTTTTTTTTTAAGAGAGATTTTTGTTTTAGTGCGTGTGGACTCACTAGAGAGACAGACAGAAAGTGATAAACACCCTGGGGGGCATGGCCATGTCATAAGCCCTTCTCCTCCATTCTCCTCATATCTATTATTAGCTCCTTATAACATTTCTAGGAGGTGGATAGCTATTTATATTCATTTCCCATGGCTACTGTAACAAATTAATACATACGTGGTGGCTTAAAACACTAGCAATGTATTTTCTCTGAGTTCTGGAGGCTGTAATTCTGAATCAGAATCAGTTAACCAAGATCAAAATGTTGGAGGACCTTGTTGCCTCTAGAGTGCTAGGGGAGAACCCGTACCTTGCCTCTTGTGGTGACGATAAGCATTCGTTGGTTTATGGCTGCATCACTCTAATGTCTGCCTCTGTAGTCACATTTACTTTTCCTCTTCTATCTGCAGTCAAATCTCCCTCTGCTTTCTTCTTAATAGAAAATGTAATTGTATTTAGGGCCTACCCTGATAATCCAGAATAGTCTCCTATTTCAAAATGTTTAATCACATCTACAAAGTCATTTCCCTTCCCCCAACCCATAAGTTCATATTTACAACTTTGAGGACTTAGGATATGGTGTGTATTTTGAGTTTCTGTTCATCCTACCACAATAATATTTGTTAGTCTATGTTTTGCAGGTGAAGGGATTCAATTACTTAAAGCCACAAAGTTGGAATGAATCTCTTTCTCAATATGGTATTTCCCTACTACCTACATCATTGTAGAAAATAGTAATATTCTATATTTACATGAATATGCTATACAACATTGCCTAGTGACTGGTGTTTGCAGTAGAGGAGAGGACAGTCTTAGGGACTGAGCCCTTAACCTGTGAGCTTTTGAAGCTGTCTTCAGGTAGATAATGTCAGAATGGAATTGGATTAGAAAATGCAGTGTCCACTGCAGAAATGATTGCTTTCTTGCTGGTGGGGAGAAATCTCTACACATTCTGGGATCACAAAAATGATCTTCGTTAAGAGAGAGAACAGTAGAAAAACTGTTTTCTGACTCACACAAGATACTGACATTGATACTAGATATAAACATTGATTCACAGGATTTTAATAGGATTTATCATAGGAGTTTGTCATAGGATTCCTTCTGTTGCCCTTTGATAGGCACAGGTACCTCTGACAACTACTAATCTGTTCTGTACTATATTTTGTCAATTGGAAGAATGTTATAGAAATGGAATTATAAAGCATGTTACCCTTGGGGACTGGCATTTTTTTCACCTAGCATAATTCCGTGGAGATTCTGAGAAACTGTTGCCTGTAACAATAATTTACTTTTTTTCATTAATATTCCTTAATATCCTTAGTATTCCTTGGTATTGGGTGTACCCTTTGAAGGACCTTTGGGTTGTTGCTAGGTTTTGGCTATTAGGAATAAAGCTGTTGTGAACATTTGTGTGCAGATTTTTGTGTGAATGACAGTACTACTTCATTGGGATAAATACTTAGGGAATGCAATTGTTAGGCTATATTTTGGTCACACAGATATGGATTTATTTCTGAACTCTAAATTCTACCCTATTGATCTATATGTCTGTCTCAATGCCAGTGCCACACTGTCTTTTTTTTTTTTAATTGCTTATTCCATGAGTGCATGTACACATCTTGTGTGTGTGCAGGTGCAAAAGAGAGAAAAAGAGGCTGCAGACCCCCTAGGGTCTCAATCCATCCCTAGCCAGCCATGGATCATGGACATGTGTGTATCCCTGGTGTACTCTGGTATCAGAACATGACCCCAGAACCTCCCCATGTGGGTCAGCCTTGCAGAGGGAATTTTGTTAAACTCCACTGGCTAACCCTTAATCAATTACCATTGCTGTGTAGTAAGTTTTAAAAACAGGAATTAGTGCGTACTTCTTTGTTCTTCTTTTTCAAGGTTGTTTTCTCTGTTCTCAGTCCCATGAAAACTATATGAATTTTAGAATCAGTTTGTCAGCTTTTCCAAGTAAGTAAGCTGAGGATGATGTGATAGTTAATTAGTTTTAATGTATTCATTGGGTTGTACACCATTGCTACAATTAATGTTATTATTATTTTTTAAAATTAATGTTATTATAGAACA
This sequence comes from Tupaia belangeri chinensis, assembly GCF_000334495.1. Classification (NCBI taxonomy): domain Eukaryota; kingdom Metazoa; phylum Chordata; class Mammalia; order Scandentia; family Tupaiidae; genus Tupaia; species Tupaia belangeri. The sequence goes on from NW_006205718.1 coordinate 1,096,927, forward strand.
TTTTCATCTCTTCAGAAAGAGATCCCTTATCTATTAGCAGTGACTCCTCATTGTCTTTTCTCTGCTACCTTGCCCTAGGCAACCAATAATCTTTCTCTTTCTTGATTTGCCTATTCTGGACTTTTCATGTAAGTGGAATCATATACTATGTGCTCTTTTTGTGACTGGCTTGTTTATAGTGGTTTTAAGATTCATTCATGTGGTAGCATGTAATAATCATTATTTTTATGGCCAAATAATCTATTATATGGATATATTATATTTTATTTTCTCATTTGTAAATTTGGTTTGTTCTACTTCTTGGTTATGGAGACTAATGATGCTATGACCCTACTGCAGTGGTGCAATAGGAAGTGGCTGCTGCGTGCTGCCTTGCGCTGTGTGGGAGGTCTGGGTTTTGTTCCTCCATTCCTGGCCTGTTCCAGGCTGGGCACAATGGCATGCATCTAGTGGTTCTAGCTGACTGGGAGACTGGGACAGAAGGATCGCCACATGGCACGAACCTGTCAAGAATATCTCTCTGTCTTTGTATCTCTTATTTAAAGAAACAAAAAGAATAATATTGTTATGAACATTTATATACAAGCTTTGTATAGATGAATGGTTTCATTTCTCTTGGATATATACCTAGGAGTGGGATTGCTGGATCGTAAGGTAAATATTTCTAATATTTTGGGAAACTGCCAGACTGTTTTCCAAAGTGGCTTTTAAAATTCCACCAGTATTTTATGAAAGTTTTTATTTCCTCATACTTACATTTGTTAGTATCTGTCTTTTTGATGATAGACATTATAGAGAAGTTATATTATCCTAGTGGGTATGAAGTGGTATCTCATTGTTTTGATTTGAATTGCCCCAACGACATAAGATGTCAAGCATTCTTTCATGTGCTTATTTGGCACTTACATGTTTTCTTTGGAGAATAAATGTCTAGTCAGATCATTTACGTGTTTTTAAATTGGGTTATTTGGTGTCTTATTATTGAGTTGTAGGAGTTCTTTATTCTAGGTACACATTTTTCGTCATAGAAATGGTTTGTTAAAATTTTCTCCTATTCTGTAGGTTGTCTTTTCCCTTGCAATACGATCAGTTTTTAAAATATCATCTTGTATCAGCAGCCTAGCTGAACTCACTTATTCTGTGGTTTCTGGGGTAGATTTCTTGGGATTTTCTATGTAAACCATCATGTCATCTACAAGTTAGGGGCTTTATTTTTAAATTTTTTTAAAGAGAGATTTTTGCTATAAGCTCCATGTGCTTGCTGGAGAGAGACAGAAAGTTAGAAACCACCCCTTGGGGGGATGGTCACTGGTAGTCCCTTCTCTGTTCTTCTCTTAAGATTTTGGGTACACATGCACATGTGCTGGGCATGAGTTTCAAGCCTCCATGTCTGGGATTTGAACTGTGGTCAGCCATGTGGGAGTCCAGTGGTGTAACCATTACTCCATCTGCTGGTTCCAAGGGGCATTTTTATTTATTCTTTTCTGTATTACTTTTACTTTTCTTGCCTTCTTGCATTGTTTAGCACTTTCAGTACTGTTGAATAGGAGAGGTAAGAATGGACATCTTTGCCTTATTCCTGATAATAGGAGGAGTGCACTATGCATTTGGTCTTTTATCATTGTCTATAATATTTCCTGTAGGTTTTTTAGACTGGAGTGCAGGTTGTCCAAACTTTCTGTCATGCCGTCCTACTCTTCTCTTGATTCTTTGGCATAAGAAAAGCAGGGTTTATTTCCCTCATTGGCATTTCTGCATTTCTGGCTTCTTTAGCTCTTTGTGGTATTTGAGGCAAAAATCAAGCCCAGGGAATTCATCACTGTGTGGTCTCATGGTCCCTAACAGGTCTGCCATTTTCTCTCTACTTTTGTAATCATCTATATTTGTTTTATACATAATGGCAAGGGATTTTAGTTGTTCTTGACTAGAGCAGCAGAAGACGTACATCTACTTGATTTTAGACTAGAAGTGAAAATCCAACTGGGATTGATTGCTTCTATATTAAAAGAAAACGTAGAGTGGAAATTCAGATGCATAAACTGGCCAGTAAGACCCTTAAAAATTAGTTTTGGATCAGTTATTAGGAAGTGATAGTTTAACTATGTCTCTTCCTGCAAAGTTAATTCTGTATATCATTGTTCAATAACATTACATTCTCTTTAGTTTTAGATCTCTTATGAGGCTTGACAATACAGTTTAGTAACTTATTTCTGCATTTAGATATAGACTCATAATAACATCTAAATTTATGGCTTGGTATATGTGATAGAAAAAAAATTTGATCTTACTGAAAAAGTAGTTTTATAGAGGGGACTAACTTAGTGTTTTCTAGTAGTTTTCAGAGTCTTAAAGCTGTGGATTCTTAGCTGAAGAAAAAAGGGCATTGTGTATAGTAAGATCTATGTAAGGAAAACCTGCAAAAGTCTGATTATGTATCAAAAGGATTTACTGGATGTCTTTGGTGAAAAACTAGGTGCTGTCTAGAGCACTTTTCTTTGTTATTTTATGGGGTTTGTAGCTTTCATTACTTTTGATTTATTTTTAGAACTTTTAAGTTGTAAATAATTGATAGCAATACAAACTATTCAAGTCTGTAGAAATGCAAAAGGATTTTGTTGGTTGGAGTACAGTTTATTTCTTTTCCTCTTTTGAGAAGAAGCCCGTTTTGTATCTGATAAGCAAATTCATTTCAGTATTCCCCACTGCCTGTATAGTTGACCCTTGAACTAAATGGGTGTTTGAATGCTGACCACCCTCCTTCCCATCTGCCTATGACTTTTACTCCCCCCAAACTTAACTACTAATAGCCTTCAAAAACCTTACTGATAGCATTGTCTGCTTTTTGGGTTCTCTTTGAACTAGTTGGAACCCTTTTTTGGCTCCCTAATTAATTAATGGATTAGTAACAGTCATAAATGTGTTCATTTTATATTTGTCTAAGAGACACAATATTATCTTTTTATTTATTTGTTTTAGTTATCCTTCAGTATCTTTAGGGTTGACTTTAGTCTGACTGGGCTTGAATCCCAGCTGTAGCAGTTACTATAATTATGATTTGGGTCAGGGAATTTTATGTTTTAATCTAGGCCTGTTTACCCACTGTAGAAAGAGAAGCAGTGCTATTTTTTTTCCCATGGTTATTGTGAGGATTAAAAGAAGTTGTAAATAACACACTTCTAAAAGTTCCTCATAAACTATAAGAACTCTATTTTTATATTATTAGAAGGCTGTGACCAACTGATTTTACCTTCCTGAAATGTAGTTTCTTCTGTAGGGGGAAAAAACCAAAAACCAAAAACCAAAAAACCAAAAAACAAAAACATGAGATGATTTGTCACTTGGTTCTTAGGTTGTTATAAGTTTTATAACCAAGTTGTCACTTGGTTCTTAGATTGTTATAAGTTTCCCTGGCAATAATTCGAAGAGTGGAATGAAGTAACACACAATAGTTGCTTCTGGAGGGAGGACATTTTTAATATGCCATGGCCTTACTGCTCTAAGAAAGGGAAATGTTGAGTTTGATCTGGGGAGCAGTTAGTTAGAACCTCGCTTGGTAATTCAACTCAGTTAACGTTGACTGAGAAGACCTTGCTCTGCCTGGTTTGTACTTGGAAGAAGCAGTAGGGCTAGAGATGTGGCTTAACAGGATAAAAAAAGTATTATTAGTTTTTGCTTTAAAAAAATTGTAGAGTGGATCAAAAGATAGATGGAAGATAAGTGGAAGATCTTAGAGCTGTGAAATGCCCTGATAGCTTTCAGCATGTTCTTCAAGAATAGGAATCAGAAAGGCCTGCATTTGGCTTAGGAATTAAGCTAGGAATAACCATTTGGCATTCTAAGTGCAATTTTGGGGTGAGTAGGGAGGTGGGGTGATTAAAGAAGAGGGAGGAGTTGGAAATATAGCTCAAGGATGTCTATGTTTGACCAGGGCCGGTAGGTGGCGTGGTGGCACTGGATTTCCATATGACTGACTGTGGTTTGAGTCCTGGACCTAGCTTTCTCACTTTCCCTCGCTTTCTCTCACTCTGTCCCTCTCTGGTCAAATTAAAATAAACATAAATAAATTAAGTTAAATAAAAATAATTCTAAATAAATAAATTGACCTTTCATTCTGACTCTTAGTATTTGCAGATGTTTCACTTAATGGTTTTTCTTTTGTTGGGGGGGGGATGAGGGTGGGTGGAGATGAATTGGTCAATTGGTGAGTTAGAGGAGGAGATCCTTAGAACCTGAGAGAATATAAGCTCCCCACAAATTAGCAGTGGTTTGAGGAAGTTCATATAGCCTGCTCTGGGTTATGTAATTGGAGTGAGTTGAGGGGCTGATGTGAGCCGAGGGCACACAATTACTCTTATGTTCGAGTAGTGAAATAAGCCTGAATGCAGTGAGCCTCTGCTAAGTGAACGTAAGTGAACATAAGATGTATATATGTACATAGACAGTTAAATTTATCATTGAGTTAATATTAATTTTGATATAAGGAAACTAAATACTACTACAAAAGCAGCAGTCTGCCTACTACAAAAGTATTTTAAAGTTTTATGCAAATGAAACAGTCTTCGTAGCCCTAACTGTATTGGTGTACAGGTAGCATTACCATTTGGGAGACTGGAAGGCACGTGGAAAGACTGGAAACAACTGGTCTTGAAAACACTAGATATAGTTGCACCAGCCTGTAGTCCTAGCTCATTGGGAGACTGGCAGGAGGATAATGAAACAGTGTGACCTTGTCAAAAAATACTTATCTCTGTATTTCTCACTTTCTCTTTCTCCCCACCTCTCATAAAGGAGGAAAGAAAATGGTTCTTTGTGATTTAGCATTAGAATCAGAATCCCCGAACTGGGGGATTGTGGTTATGGCTGCTTTCTTTGTGAAGACCTTTGGGTTCCTCTAGCTATCTTTGCAACTTGAATACTCTGTGTGTTAACAAGTGTGGGAAGGGCAGCTGCTCTTTACCCATTCCTAGGATCTAGGCTAACATTTTGCCTTTGCTATTCATGTTCTGGCTAAGGGTGTTGACATTAGGGAGAAGTGGACGTGCTAAGGACCTGGCCAGTGTTACTATTTTAACTTCCTTCTCTCCTTGGAGCTGTAAAGGTGAGGCACATATGGAGTTGTCATTTCAGTCCTCTGAAATTCTCATCTTAAGTACTACAACAAGCATAGTCCCTCGGTTTTGTGGATTGTCCGTACATTAATCTGGTCAGTACTTGAATGTTTCAGTTCCACGGGTCCATTATAACAAGTTTACACCAGGAACCGTCTGACTAGGCCAGGGCACAATCCCAAGCTATGCTTTCTTTTTTAATCTCCCATTTGTCACATTCACAGGCTGAAAGACAGAGTTGAGACTCTTCTGGGAAGCTGGCAACAAAAGGATGAGATGATATGTGCATTCCAGGGAAAAATATATTGTAATGCTTCTGAACCAATGGACCATTAACAAGGCCATTTCTAGCTGCTGAATGTGTTGTCTAAAAGCAGGACTGTAAAACTTTGGGTAAGTCCATGCAATGGTTTCCATGCTTGAAGTTTTTAGTTTGCTTCATATATCTGGACACAAAGCTTTTTGAATTGATCATAGTTATTCCTGTTTATGTTATGTTGTTGAATATTCTATGCTTGCTCATCATCTTTTCAAAGAAAAATAATATTTCTGTTAGATATAAGTATCCTGTTGATAGAAAATAAGTGTGTTTCTATCAAAGAACAAAACCCAAAATTTCTGCTTGGCATTTGGTCATATGATTACTTTTGAATCTTTATGTTAAAAATTAGGTACCATTTTGTTTAGGATCCACAGTATTAAATGGGATATGTTGTAGGGTTCAGCCCTTATTTTTTCTGCTCCATGCAGCAAACTTGTTTTATTTGATGCTGGTAGGTCACATACCAGCTTATGTGACATTAGTACTTGGTATCTTCCTTTTGGAATACTGCAGGCTTTTCTTGGGGGGGGAGATGGGGGCGTGCAGTGGAGATTTGGTCTCTGTGGGTAATTGTGACAACTGATTCTGACTTTGTCCTCTCCCATCTCTATGCTCATGAACTCTATCTGTCCACTGTCTGTCTGAAATCCCTGGCCTCAGATTGGCTAAAACTAAATTCATTCTCAATCCCATGTTCAGTTTCCTGCCAAGATATGCCTGTTTTGTCTACTTAATTGTCCAGGCTTGAACTGAACAGCTTCATGGAGAAGGTATACTTTGATCTTGACCTTTAAGAAATGGTAGGATTTTGAGGATTGTGCCAGGGAAAGGGACTCTTCTACTCGGGAAGACCATGAAAGAAAGGGAATGGAGGAGATTTTGAGACAAATATTGATGGAAATGAGTACTTCATACTTTAGCTAGATGGAGTATGCACTCGTCAGAGAGAGTCGAAGAAGGGAGAGGGAGAAAGCTCCCTTTAATGGGTGTGGTCATGCTGCAGTCCCCTCTCTTCCATTTGTTCATCCTGCTGGGATTTTGGACATGCATACATACTTTCCTGGTGTGCTTTTAAAGCCCCTAGGGCCTGGATTCTAACTGTGGTTGGCCATGTGGGGTCTCACTCCTTTAACTACTAGACTATTGGATCCACCCTGGAGGGAAACTTTTCTGAAGCCAGGGTCTACGTCCTATCTCAAAACAAGTCTTGAAAAGCTGCAGCATACTGTTTCAACAAACTGAACTTGTGCTAACTTTTTGTTCTTTGAAGCTAGAGTTGTTTGGAATTAACCCAAAGATATTTTATTAATAGCACGAACCTAGGAGAAAAGACTGAATGATCATGTTGATAGCAACAATTTTATTTAAAAGTAAGGTGTGAATAAAATTGAGAATTACCTTTTTATATGTTATCTGAGTTGACCAAAAGAAATTTTAAAATACAAACGCTCAAAAACACTTTCAGTAATGGAGCATTGGAATAAACATACTCAAAGTAACCAGCCAGGAGATGGAGGTGGAAGAATTCTTTTTTTTTTTTTTTTTTTGTGAGAGATTTTTGCTATAGGATGTGTATGCTTGCCAGGGAGATATAGAGAGACAGAAAGCGAGAAATTACCACCCAGGAGGATGGCCATGTTGTAGTTCCTTCTCTATTCTCATCTCGGGATTTTAGGCAGACACACACACCCGGTGTGAATTTTAAGCCATGTACTCTGCATGAATTTTAAGCTGCAGGCCTGAGACTCAAACAGCAGTGGGCTACATGGGAGTCCAGTAACATAACCATTACACCATCTGCTGGTCCTAGCTTTCTTTAGGTTGGGTAAGTTTTGGTAAATATTAGGGTCTTCAAAAAGTTCACAGAAAATGCATATTACGAAAAATCTTTGCACAGATTTTAATTTTTTTTTTTGTATCCATGTAAATGCTTTCATTCTCCCTTTCCCCGATTTTTTTTGAAGTCTTTTGTGTATGTTTTATAAAAATATCTTTGTGGGTCATCCAGTGACATGATGACTAAGGCAACTGGATCCCACATGGCTGACTGTATGATTGGAGTCCCAGACCTGGTGTTTAAAAATATACTGGGAACACGTAAATGTGCCCAAAATCCTGAGAGGAGAATAGAGAGGGGATTGCAGAGTAGCCATCCCTGCTAGGGGGTGATTTCTCACTTTGCTTCTCTCTCTTTGTTTCTGGCAAGAGCATGCTCCTTATAGCAGACAAGCAAGCCTCTCCTCCCAGGGGGGGAAAATTGTTATACAGGAACTCACGTCATTATTGCATGACCAGTCTCTTGGTATTTGGTAGGATCTGAATCTCTTCTGACTCCCTCAAGCATAATGATTTGTTGGTCACCTGGGCCTCTGTTTTTAAAAACAAATGACAAACTTTAATTGATTTTTGTTTTGAATATCAATTTGAAAACATTTATATATTTTGAAAATGAGCTATATATGAAGAACAGACCAAAATCACATTACTCAGAGGTAATTGATAACTTTCATTTATTGGTATTGCATTAGTTTTGTTATTTTACAATTTTGTAACCTACTTTTTTTTTTTAACTTAATATTATATTATTAGGATTTTCCCATAAGATTTTTGGGGAAACATAGTGTTTATTAATGTATAACTGTATGATCACATATATAATTTAAAAATCTTTTTACTTTAAGTAAAAACAGAATTACTATTTTATGTTGCTTTTTCACTTCGTGTACTTCATTTTTTAAAAGCTGTCTGCAATGTATCCCATTATACAGCTATACCGTAATTTAGCCATTTCTCTACCGAAGGACATGTATATTATTTCAAATTTTCACATGCAAATAGTGCTTCAGTGATCATTTTTATACATATAATTTTTTCTCACTTGTATGAGTACTTGTGTAGGAAAAAAATTAAATGAAATTATTGTATAAATATATGCATTTTAAAATTTGCCAGGTATGCTGAATTGCCTTTTAAAAGAACTCTGTAAGTTTATCAGTTTATGCTCTTAGATATTTAAGAGTCCTCGTTTCCATATACTTTTATTTTTGCTGTATATTATCATAATCAAATATAAAAATGTGGTAGATAGAAACATACCACATTGCCTTAATTTGATTTATTTTAGTTTTCCTTTTTTATGTGGCCGTTTGGATTCTTTGTCTGTTTTTTCCTATTGTTATATTTTATTTCAATTCCTTAATGCTTTCATATTGTACATGTAACTTTAATTCATCAGGATTTTATTTTGATTTTATGGAATGAAAACTCTTTTATTCTGGAGGAGTTTTGAGGGCTAGTGAGCCTTGAAATTGTATATCTAGAAAAATTTAGAGGATAAAAATAAATTTTACTGCCTTTGGAAATTAGTTTGTCTCAAATTTATTTAAAAACTTAGTTTACTGTTACCCAACTCTATAAAGCATGTTAGGGTGATAAGGAAATCTTACCAACAAAGAGATCTTACCGGTGGAAGAGACTCTGTTTTGGTAAGAGTACATATTAGATGCATGCATTTTAGTAACTCAAGAGGAGCTACGAAAATTGAGCAGAATTTTAGTTTTTATAGTAAGACAGAACCCTCATATTGTCTTTTTTTTCTTCTTCTTTTTTTTTTTTTGTGTGTGTGTGCATGTGGTGTTTTCAACAGTCTCGCTGTGTCACTGTCCTCCTACTTTACCCTCTCCTATTTCTCAATCCTGTTGAGATTTTGGGCATGTGTGTGCACAAGCCTGGCATGTTTTTCAATCTTCAGGGGTTGGGATTTGAACTACTATTGTCTTTTTTTTTTTTTTTTTTTTTTTTTTTGTGTGTGTGTGTGCATGTGGTGTTTTCAACAGTCTCGCTGTGTCACTGTCCTCCTACTTTACCCTCTCCTATTTCTCAATCCTGTTGAGATTTTGGGCATGTGTGTGCACAAGCCTGGCATGTTTTTCAATCTTCAGGGGTTGGGATTTGAACTACTGTTGGCCATGTAGGATCTGGCTCCCTTAACCACAAAGGGCCAGCTGGGCATCTATGTTTTTAGTAAGCTCCCAGGTAATCTGGACACATATCAAAGTTTGAAACCTCTGAGTATTGTGTATATTTAATTTGTTCATTAATTTGATAATTATTTAAGAAAGTTTAAAAATTCCAGATCATTAGGATTTGTAATTTATTATCAATTCTTAGCTTTATTGTATTATAATAAAAAACTACCTTGTAAAATTAATTGAGATTTCTATTTTGGCTTAACAGACAAGAAATTTTGGTCTGTTAAGTTATCTTTACTGTGGGTAGTTGGAAAAAAAACCCAACAGGCTGTGATATTTGATACATATCTATTAGTTTTCATTGAGGTAAAATTCATATAATACAAAATGAACCATTTTGAAGTGAACAAATCAGTGGCGTTTAATACACTTATACAGTATTGTGCCACCATTGCCTCAGTCTAGTTCTGAAATGTTTTTATCACCATCAAAGGAAACCATCTGACATTAAGCAATTGCTTCCTTCTTCTGGCAACCAATCACCAGTTTCCTTACGGTTTATATAGATTTACATATTCTGAGTATTTTATATAAATGAAATCATACAATATATGACCTTTCGTGTTTTCTCTCATGTAACATAATGTTTTCAAGGTTCATCTACTTGTTGCATGTATCAATTCTTCTTTCATTTTATGGCCGAGTAACATTATGTTGCATGAATGTATATATTACAATTTGTCCGTTCATTCATTGATGGATATTTGGGTTGTTTTCACCTTTTGACTATTGTGAATAGTGCTGCCATAAACTTCTGTAGAGAAGTATTTGTTTGAATACTGGTTTTTACTTCATTGGGTTATGTAGTAGGAGTTGCTGGGTCATAGGGTAATTCTGTGTGTAACTCTTTGAGGAACCACTCTTTTTTTAAATTTTTTTTAATTTAATTTAATTTATTTTTTTAAAAATTTTTATTTATTCATTCATTTATTTTAATTTGATCAGAGAGACACACACAGAGAAAGAGAGAAAGTGAGAAAGCAATCCACCAGGTCCAGGACTCAAACCGTGGTTCAACATGTGGGAGTGTCCAGCACCTTAACCACCACGCCACCTGCTGGTCCCCGAGGAACCACTCTTTTTCATTTCTATCTGCAATATATGAGGGTTCTAGTCTCACCTCTACCTGCAGTTTTACATTTAAGAAACATTCCCATTATAGTGGATATGTAGAGTATCATTACAGTTTGATTAGCACTTCTCTAATGACCTATGACATTGAGCATCTTTTCATTTGCTTATCAATCATTTATATAACTTCTTTGGAGAAATATTTATTCAAGTCCTTTTTAAAAGTCGTTTGTCTTTTTGTTGTTGTGTTGTAAGAGTTCTATATATATTCTGGCTACTAGACCCTTGATTTGTAAAATTTTTCTTCCATTCTTTGGGTTCTCTTTTCACTTTCTCGATAGTCACTTTCATGTGTTAAAGTTTTTAATCTGGTTGTAGTTTAGTTTATCTATTTTTCTCTTATATTGCTTCTGATATCTAAGAATTCCTTGCTAAATCCAAGGTTGTGAAGATTTATTCCTATGTTTTCTTCTATAAAAATTTTATAGGTCTATAATTTCTGCTTAGGTCTTTGATCCATTTTCAGTAAATTTTTGTCTAAGGTATGATTTAGAGGATGATTTTATTCTTTATATGTACATATCTAGTTATAGTACTTTTTTACAGACTGTTCTTTCCTCATTGAATAATCTTAGCACCCTTTTTGAAAATCAATTTGCTATAGATATTATGAATATATTTCTGTACTCTGAATTCTATTGTATTGGTCATAGGTCTCTCCTATGCCAATACCACACTGTTTTGATTACTGTAGTTTTATAATACATTTTGAAATTGAAAAGTGTGGGCCATCCAACTTTGCTCTTCTTTTTCAATTTTGTTTTGGCTACTTAGAACCCCTTACAATTCCATATGAATTTGAGGGTTGACATTTTCATTTCTGCAGAAAAAGCTATTGGAATTTTGATAGTGAGTGCATTGAATCTATAGACTGTTTTGAGTAGTAGTACCTTCTTAATATTATGTCTTTCAATCAATAAACATGGGATGTCCTTCTATACATTTAGATTTTGTTTCATTTATTTCACCAATATTTTATAATTTTCAATATACAAATCCCTCACTTCTTTGGTTAAATTTCTTTGCTGGTGTTTTATTTTTTGGGATATTATTGTAAATGTTTCTTTTCTTTTTCTTTCTTTCTTTTTTTTTTTCCTTTTTTTTTTTTTTTTTTTGGAGAGCTTTTTGCTATAGAGTGCATGTGCTCGCTGGAGAGACAAAGAAATAGAAAGTAAGAAATCAACCCCCCAGGGAGGATGGCCATGCCACAATCCCTTCTTTTCTGTTCTCCTCCTGGATTCTTGGGCACACATGCGTGTGCACCTGGCGAGTTTGAAGTCAACAGGTCTAGGACTTGAACTATGGTCAGCCATGTGGGAGTCACACAACATAACTGCTATGACCATGTGCTGGTCCCCAATAAAATTGTTTTCTTAGTATCTTTTTCTATTTCTTTATTGCTGAAGAATAGAAACAAACTTGATTTTTGTTTTGGTCTTGTTGAGTTTATTATCTCTAGTAGTATTTTGGTGGATTCATTGGAATTTTCTATACATAGGGTTCTGCAAGTGCAAATCAAGATTTACTTCTTTCTTTTCAGTTTGTATGAACTATCTTTCTTTCTTTCCTTTGTTTTCTTCCTTCCTTCTTTTCTTTTCTTTTCTTTCTTTCTTTCTTTTTTTTGACTAATCGTTCTGGCTAGAACTTCCAGTACAGTGTTGGATAACAATGGCAAAAGAAGTCATCCTTGTCTTTTACTTGGTTTTAGGAGGGGAGCTTTTAGTCTTTCATCTTTGAGTATGATTTTAACTGTGGGTTTTTCATAAATATCCCTCTCTTTTTTAAAGTTTAAAAATTTTTTTCTAAGTGGCATTAATTGTTAAACTTTAAAGAAGTTAATTTAAAATTCTTGCCAGTTTATGGGAAGTAGCCTTAAAATTGAGAACAGAAGACATTTTCACATGGTTATAATTTTTTACTTAGGGCTTATGTGGTTAGAATGTACAGAAAACATTTATGGAAAAAGAGTCAAAAGGAGACAAGACCTTCAGACCTCATTGAATAGAGGGTTCCACTTTGTTTATTTGGTTTTACTTTGTGAACTGTGGGCAGTTGACAATTGTAGCTGTTTCTAAGGCTCTACTTTTTATCACTGCCTTGTAAAAATGGAAGGTTTGTCCAGAGTAAGCCTTTTAATATTTTTAAAGCTTTTCATGTTAGTAATTTTTTACTTTGAGGTAAATATTTTAAAATATCTGTTTTTCTGAGGCCTACATGGGAGGAAAAAACTGTGCTTACTATGCTGCATCAAAAGTTGCTCAGAAAAATGGAAACCCTTTTTTCTTTTCTTACCAAATGAAAATGCCCAGTGGTCAGAATGAACATTGTTTTTGCCTTTGGTAAAATATCCTGTAACTTGTCTTTTTTGTAGGTATTTTAATGACATTTAGGTAGGCTTTATGCAAAATATTTCTGATAGGCGAGGTCTTAGAAATGCTTTTTGTAGGGAGGCAGCAGGTTATTACCTTTCATACTCATTTCAGAAATGTTCAGTTTTCCTAAATGAAAAAAACCCAAGAGCACTATTAGAATAATTTTCTTCTTTAAGTCTAGCCATTGCCACCTACCCTCCTATGTTGTAATGGAATCTTTTGTGCCATATTTAAGTAATGCATTATGTGAGCTTTTTAGTCACAGAGATGAGTGAGAAAAAAGATTAGAATGGATCAATGCTTGAAACTGTTGCTTGAAACTGTTTTTTCATGAAAAAAGTCATAGTTAGGCCTTTTCATCTCCTCTGGAGTTAAAAAAAAAATTGTTATCACTGTATATAGCTGATATTTGTGTACAGTGCATCCATGGCCTTACCAGTTAACGGAGAACAAATTTTCATTTTGGAAAACAGTTTGCCAAACTGGATATTTCTAATTGTTAAATCGTGTATGTATAATGACAGTTATATATGTTTATATAACATACACATATGTGTTATATATCTACATATATTATAGATGTCTAAACATACGAGTCATATATATACATGTATATATATGTATGAATATAAGACAGTTTTGAACAAGATCAGATTATGTGCCTCTTACTATTAAAAGAAATTAAAATATGTTAATTTTTATGTATATACACACACACATATATATGCATATAAGTACACATGTACATATACATACACACTTTTTTGTTTATTTGTTTTAGTTAGTGTCTTTGAGAAAATGGGAGCAGGTGGATAGAGGAGGAGAGCCTACCAGGCTCTCCCCCAGCTCCTCTGATTTGGACCACCTCCCTGTTGGGAACATCCTCTTTGACCCTCCTGTTAGAACTGTTCTTATCCCTTTACTTCCTTTATTGTACTTCATATACATACACTTAAAAATAAAGTTATGTATTTAGTTTTATTTATTATTATTATATTTTAAAAATTTGCTACAAGGGCTTGGGACCAGCAAATGGAATAATGGTTACATCATTGGACATCCACGTAGTTGACCGTGGTTCAAGTCCCGGACCTGGTGGCTTAACTCATGCTGGGTGCATGAGTGTGCATGCCCAAAATCCTGAGAGGAGAGTTGAGAAGGGATTGTGGCATGGCCATACCCCCAGGGGATGATTTCTTGCTTTCTATTTCTCTGTCTCTTTCTGTCTTTCCAGCAAGTGCACCTACCCTATAGCAAAAACATCTCTTAAAAATTTCTTTTTTTTCCTATAGGGCACATGTGCTCACCAGAGAGAGAAAGAAAGAGAGAAAGAGGGAAAGTGAGCATTGAGGTCTGGGACTAAATCTTTGGTCAGCCATATGGGAGTCCGGCCCCCTAACCACCATACCACCTTCTGACTCCAGCATACTTTTGATAGAATTTTATGTTGATTTTTCATTCAGTGCCATGTAAATTTGCTTCATTTTGTGGATGAGTAGATGAACATGGATGCATGCAATGGGATGGGAACTTTTGAGAACCTTTTGTAGAGAAGAGTCTACCAAACTTATTATTCTTAATCTTCAGAAATGAATTTCGCTATCAGACTGACCATTTTCCACAGATGTTCTAACTGTTCAAGGGAAATTATTAAGTGTATACTGAATATAGGTGCTCAGCAGGTTGATATGTTTGCTAGAGTTCATCTTCACCATTATCCGCAATCCGAATATTAGCTTTCCAGACTCTAAAACCTGGTTTCCTCACATCATCCAGTGCTCGTGACTAAACCACATTAACAAAATTCACAAGGTACTGCTTTTTCAAAAGCTGAAGGCTTAGTTATTAACTAGACTTTTCTGGTCCAGTTTACATTCACTATTCAGATAATCTTTTTGTGTTGATATCTACCTATAAAAAAATTCATACCAATAGTAAGAAAGTTGTTTAATGTGTTATAGATAATATAATGACTTACATAAATATAACAGTAAACACGTTAGGATTTTATTTAACTCACAATTAATGAGGGAATCGGACAAATGGTATACTGGTTCAAAGGAAAATATCTCACAGATTTATGTGGAGTAACAGGATGTTGAGATGGGTTGCAGATGGAGACAAAACTGGTTTGTTGGGGAGGGGGGGAAGTCTGGAGAGAGGATAGGGAAGTCCATTGAATCCTCTGCCTGACAGGGTAGAATTTGCATCTCTCTCAGTTACCTATAACTTACAGAGCTATAAACCAGTACCCAGGGAGTGGGGTATGAGAAGGGGAGAGGTATGCTATACATAGTGCCAAGTTTTCCATCATGTGTTTCTCTACATGTTACTGTGAATTGCAGTGAGTGGGAGTTGTACTCAAACATCCTCCAACTCCCAGTGGATTCTCTTGGAACCTGATAAACTTTCACAGTTGTACCATTGCCTTGTTAATGAATATACATTTTAAAATAATTTTAAAAATTGGTTATACATAGATCTAAGTTTGGGTTTTCTTTGTTGGTCTCATAGAAACTAATAATTCTGTCTTTGGCACTAGTATTTTCTTTTTTTGGATAACCTAGTGGTGACTTGAAGTCTAGCTGTAAGAAGCAATAATAAATGTAACCTGGTTTTGTATGCTTTTATTGTACAAACATATAATCATTAAAATTGCATAAAATTATTGTGAGGCTATACATGGTAAGGTTGGAAAGAACCCAGCCTTAATGAGATAATCTGGATTAAATACCTATACATCAAAACATGCAAGTACTGTGATCTTATACCCTCCATGTCATAATCTTCATTTTACTTCCTCAAGAACATTTTATGCATGCTTGAACAGAATAATTAACATACATACTTTATAAAACTGGGTGTACTGTGTCTCTATTAGCCACAATAAATGTTGACTGTTTCTTTCCTTTGAACAGTTCTTCCTGATATGATTTCTCTTAATATGTGATGCCCTCTAGTGATTTCAGGCTTTCAGAAATATTTTTTGAGAGGCAGTAGTCAGAACAGTGAAACCTTCAAAAGGGACATTCTAGTAATGATAATTTCTTGTTTTGTTGAGGTAGCAAGATTTTGTCCCTGGAGATGTTTGAGCAAAGATTTGATAATCCCCTATGAGTCTTATTGTTGAATTAAGTGAAACCATTTTAGATGACTTGTAAAAGCTTTAACTTCAAGATTCTAGATCCATGTATAAAACATTAGTCCTCCAGTAATTTTTGAGCATTCCCTGGGTGCTTAGCACTATCTTGGGAGCTGTGAATGTTTCAAAGGTAGTATCAGTCATGGATATAACTTCAAGTAATTTATGCATCTATGGATAAAACAATAGTGGCTAACCTTTACTGAACATTTATCCTGTTTCTGGAGCTGCTCAAACAGTTTACTTTGTCATTTAACCCTCATATTAATCCTGAAGTAGGAACTGTTTTTAGTTATATTTTATTAGTGCAGAAATTGAGATCTAGAGAGGTTAAATACTTTGCCCAAGATCATAGAGTAAGTGGTAGATCCAGAACTAGTTTACATAAAATAATAGTGGGTAGGTAAGGAAATTAGAAAATTCTTAATACATTGCTTTCAGATGGGTTACTTGTCATTTTCAATCTAAGTCACATTACTTTTGGACTGTCTTTACACTGCTACACTTACTTGTGTGATTTATTTTTTTCAATCACAGATCAAAGTAGTTTAATAATTTGTACCTAAATTTTGCAGTTCAGTTTTAGTTGGTATACATAAGATCCTTGTTTTAAGGATGTATTTGCTGGAATGACACAATCTTAACTTCTTGGTATTAAAAAAAAAAAACCTATCCTTTGAGGTTTAGAGATTAATGGATCATTCCTATGCTTAAGAATTCTTTAAGAGCATTTATGACTTTTAGGTTTCTTTTGGCTTTCAGGGTCATTCACCATTCTCTTAAGGATTTTAAGGCTTCTATAGTACAGTTCTTCATTCTTAAGTAAATCTCATCAAATTACAGCTGGCATTTGGTACCCAGGATTGTGCCTGTTGTTGTCTATTCAGGTCAACATTTGTTGTATGGAAACAATACAGAATACATCCTCAATTTAGTTATTGGCAAGATTAGTTGAACCTAAAAGAACAAAGAAATATTATGTATTGATATCTGTGGTAACTTTTCTCATTTCTGAAAAGTTTTTACGTCCATTTATGAAACTTCCTTTACTTGACACATTTGTATGTAGTCTCTATCTTGTGTATAACTACATTACAAATTAATAATAACTCTAATAGCCTGAGCATCCCTTAGGCTCCAGCTCTCCCTTGTTACAGTTATGTGTGTGCCTTAAGACTTGATGGTATCATCATGTCTCTTTATCCTTCCATTTAGGATGTAAGTCAGAAATGTGAAGGATGTGACAAGGAATGAAGTAGGAAGCTTTCTGGGCCAACCCTGTAGTGCAGTGATTAAGCCCTGAATGTAGAAAGCCGGATCCCACATTGCTGAGTGGGGTTTGAATCCTCGTCTCTTGCCACTTGGAAAAAAAAAAAATGTAGGGCTCGTGTACCCATAATCCTAATGGAATGGAGGAAAAAGGATGTGGTATGATACATTTGGGGTTGCTTTCTCTGTCTGACTTTCTGGCAAGTGTATGTACCCTCTGGCAATACAGAAAAAAAGAGAAAAAAAAAGAAAAAGAAAAACAAAAAGAAAAAGGAAGCTTTCCTGATGGAAGAAGAGGTAACTCAGGAGTTCGTGGCTCTAGAAAAGAAAATATTAGTGACAGTAAGAGATTAGAAAAATCTCATCTGGGCCAAGCAGATGGCATAGTTAAGGTTAAGATGCTGGACTCCCACGTGGCTGATGGTGGTTTGAGTTCCAGACCTAATGGCTTGAAACTCAGACTGGGCACATGTGTATGCAAGCTCAAAATCTCAAGAAGAAAATGGATAAGAAGGGATTGCGGCATGGCCATCCTCCAGGGAGTGTTTTCTCACTTTCTTTCTATTTCTCTCTGTGTCTCTGGTGAGGGCAGATGCCCTAAAGCAATAAATCTCTTAAAAAAAAAAATCCCACCTGATTCCATGTACCTTGTAGTGAAAACATATTAACTTCTTTTTTAGATTTTTTTATTTTTCATATATATATATATATATATTTATTTATTTCTAAATTTATTTTATTATTTTTTTCCCCTCCTGAGGGTTTTCCAGCAGTGAAAAGTCTCAAAGAGTATTTAAGGGAATAAGAATTAAAGAATAAATTATGATCTGAATTCTGTGACCTAGAATCTGGGAGCATAAAGTGAAGAGTGCTGTTGGTGAGAGAATTAAAAAAAAAATAGGTATAAACCAGTCATAGTCTTTTGGAAAACTAGACCAGGAGATGAGTGGGCTCATTATGAGAGTTAGCACAAGAGATTGGGGTATTAGAAGATAGTTTTGTAAACTGCTATTCCTAGTTAGGTTTTTATTCATCATAGTAAAGGCTATGTTTTTGTTAATGCTATTTTTCAGGTACATGTAAGTGAAATTGACTTGTAGGTGAGACCCTGACAAATTATGTATAATGTGATTTCTATGAAAAAATGTATTTCGAATCCCAGACAGCTGATTTTAATGAAAGAGTTTGGAGCGCTACCTGCTTATAAGTTGAGACTGTTGTTTCTGTTTATATTTTGATAGAATTCCCAATTTGGAACATTTCTAATCTGGGAATCAGTATGTTATTTAACTATAAATTGTATAAATATTGATGGATATAAAAATAAATTCTAACAAAAACACCATCATCTCATTGAATTGTGATACTTTATATTCATTTTAAAAGTTAGGGGAGATTTTATTTATTTAAAAGATTTGAATGAAATAACTTTGTTAACCAGAAATTATAGTATTCAGTTAATACTTGGCATAGTGTTTGTAATGTAAGATATAAGACTTGGTCTTATATTGTACACAAATTAAAAAAAAATCATTATGTTAAGACTCAGAGAAACTTGCCAAGCCATACCACATAGTAAAGGGTAAAGCAAGCTCCCTGGGATCTAATTGAGTTGCCCAGTTGCTGTATTTCTTTAAGTCATTTTTCCCTTTCTGGATTTTAATTTCTTCAACTATGGAATAAGAATATTCACAATGGCAATATTCATATAGCTAACCCTGAAAAACATACAGATGTAAGCTAGAACAAATAAGTAAATTTTGCTATATGTATATAGTGAAGTGCTACACAGCAATGAAAATGAATAAATCATTGCTATACTTATTTGTGTGACTCTCATAGACACATGTTGAATGGAAGGGTTTTTTTTTTGCATTTATCTAATTTTCTTTCTTTCTCTCTTTCTTTCTCTCTCTCTCTTTTCTCTTTCTGATTTTTGCCTTAGAGCACATGTGCTTGTGGGTGGAAGGGAGGAGAGACAGACACAGTGAGAAGGAAAGTGAGAAATCACCTCCAGAGGGCAAGGCCACACTGTAATCCCTTCTCCGTTCTCCTCCCAGGATTGTGGGCATGCACACACATGTACCTAGCATGATTGTCCAGCCTCTGGGCCTGGGACTTGAACCATAGTCGGCCATGTGGGAGTCCAGTAATGTAACTGCTGTGCTATCTGCTGGTCCCACATTGAGATAAAATTTTAAAGAGACAGATAAGACATGAAAGTCAGAATTAATAGTTAATGATTGGAAAGGGGGCACACATGAAGGAGGCCTCTGGCTTGCAGGCAATGGTCTCTTAATGAATATATTCACTTTGTGAAAATCTATCAAACTACTTATTTAGGACTCGTATATTTACTGCATACTTCAGTTCCGAAAAGGCTACAAGTGTGTACTAAACCAAAGTACAAAAAATAAAAAAGTATAAGAAATGAGAAAAGATTGACTAGTTTGGGAGCCAGGAGAACTGGATTCAAGTTTGATCTGTATCACTAAAAATCTGTGATTTGAGGCAGCTCATTGACCTCTCTAAGCCATAGTGATTGTATCTGTAAAACAGAAATAATACCTGCCTTACACACATCCATGGAGCTAAACATTTGAAAGCACTTTGGAAGCTATCAAAAATAATCTCTGAATATAAGGTGACACCATTTACTGTTATATACTTATATTTATTAAATTGTTATTCTCTTACTAGAAAGGATCCCATATAAATTCAAAAGTAGTAAGAGGGCTAATTATTAAAGACATCTGATGAAACACATTTGTTCATACCTCCTTTTAAATTCCTGAAAAAATATAAACTGGTAATATCAGTTTATCTGACTTTCCCCCCTTTTTTATATTGGGTCTTTCAGCAAGTAGAAATTAAGGTCTTACTAAGTGTGCTGGGTGTTATGGTGAGAATAGTGAACAATATCAGCATGGCTCTTATTATCATAGAATCATAGAACTAAAATTCTAGAGGGAGTAACTGGCAGAAAACAGACAAATGAATTAAATAACTGCAAGCTGTAATGAGAGTCATAAACTAAGCAGCCAGGAATGAGGGAGAGAATAATACTGAGGGGAACTTTCTGCAAATAGTGGGCAGACTTAGTGAAGGCTTCTTTAAGGCGCTCGCATCAAGCTGACACCTACAACCTAGAGGAAGAAAAGCAGTGGTTAAGCAGAAAATCTGGGAAGACCATTCAGGCAGCCTGGACAGTTTGCAGAAAGCGCAGAGGTAGGACATGGCCTGTTGAGAGTCTGACAGAAGAGTGTTAGCATGTAATTGGAGGGAAGTGGTAGACAGTGGACTCAGACAGATAGTAGGAGCCAGCTCATGCAGGGTTTGTAGATGTGGGGGAAATTGGATTTGTGTCCTAGACTCAATGGAAGGTCATTGAAGGTTTTTAAACTGAGAAATGATAATCAGATTCACATTTTAAGATTATTTTTGCAGTGAAAGCACTTGGGGTGAGTGAAGGAGGAAATCAGTAATGCAAGCAAAAAATGATGGCTTGGATTAAGGTGCTGGCAATGAAAACATGATGGAAAACATTGAATTTAGCATATATTGTGGAGATAACTTGAGAGGCACCTTGCTAGTTTTAGTGGATTTTGGAAATGAGGGAAAGGGAAGAATGCAACCTGACTCCTACGTTTCTTGTTAGAGAATCTAGGTGGATGCTGACAACCATTTACTAAGATGGAGAGGAATTACGGACAATGAGACAAGTAAGGAAGGAATAGTCATGCTGTTTATTTTGGATGTGTTAGTTTTGATAGACACACAGTTGTGAAGTAATCAGATCTATGAGTCTGGAGCTTAGAAGAGAGGATTGTATTGAAGATATATTTTGGAAAGATGAGCATAAAGATAGCATAGAAAAAGGTGGAAAGGGGTAAAGGAAGACGGGAAAAGGAGACAATGTTAAGTGGTAGGAAGCTTCAACATTTAGAGGTTCAGTAAAGGAGGAGTGGCCCGCCAAGTTGACAAGAGAAGAGGGATCTTTGAGGTTGGGAGTAAACCTGGGGAGAGTGGTGTCATGAGAGTCAAAAGAGGCTTCCATTTTGAAATAGCCAAGCTTTTGGAATGCTGCCAAGAGGTGGAGTAAAGTGGGGACAGAGCAATGGCCATTAGATGTGGAAACGTAAGAGTGGACTTTTTGCCCAAACTGTTTTCAGTGGAATGGTAGAAGCAAAAAATTCCACGGTAGTTGACTGAAGAATGAGTGGGAAGGGAGGAAGTAGAGATTGTGTGTAGTATAGTGCCTTTTTTTAGGCAGCCACTTTAGATGTATTCTTTTCTACTCCAATGTATAATAGGGGTCTGCAAATCCCACTCAATAAGCCTGGGGGTTTGCATTATTCATAAATGGGTGTAGGAAGTTATCATTGGCCTTTGAATCTCAGTAATTTTCCTTTGGTTAGCATTTGATTGTTAATTTAAGAGATTCTGAAGTTCATAGATAGCTTCCATTTTAGAGTAAAACTGAATGTTTAATCTGTGTTAACTTCTAAAGTTAGTATTATAATAAATTAAAACTTGGAGTATTTACCTTTTCAGGAAAGTAATTATAAGCCTTGAAAATTATGCAAAGACCATTTCATCTTGAAACACTTAGAAATTCATTTTGGTTTTTGGTAATTACAGTATTTCAGTGAGACAGACATCTAAATAGGGAATGCATTTGGCAGTTATGTACATGTTCTTGTTCTAAACTAAGCACTGTTTCTGTGGTTTAGATTTTTCCTTTATAAATAGAATTTTAATCAGTGTAGGTTAGATTTTTTTTCCAGGCATGTTATAATTAGCACTGGTTACAATTTAATCCTTAAAATGTGTATAATAAATCTAATAATATTTTATAAGCACTCCTGCCATGAAATGAAAGCAAGTAGGGATTATTTGAATACTTTGAAAAAAATCTCTAGTTTATATTTTTCCATCAACATTGCAGGAAGGACCTAGGGCTATTTAAAAAGAGGTTTCTCAGAATGATGTTACTTATATTTTGGGTCAGATGGTCTTTTATACCATGACAGCTCAGCTTTATGTATTCTTTGGTATATACTATGTAATAATGGAGTTGTTGGAAGAAAAAAGTATTACTGTAGGATCTATTTTCCCAGTGTGATCTGTCTGCCAGTTCAGGCACACTGCATTGACCAATAACTTTTTAAATCTCAGGACAAGTAGTTTGATTACAGGAAATTACTTAAGAATGTGGTTAAGAACCATTCTCTGGAGTAAGAGACACCTGGGGTCCACTTTTAGCTTTTCAATGTCCTAGGTCTTCAAAACGAGGGAAGGCTGAGAAACGATAATAGCCAAGAGAAGTCTAGGGAGACTGGATGACTAAATGTATTGTCGTATCCTGATAGGACTCTGATCCAGAAGGACATTAGCTAAAAACTAAGGAAACTTAAATGAAGTATGGACTTTTCATTAATAGGAATGTAACGATACTGGTGACAAATGTATAGTACTTATTGTAGGATGTTGGCAATAGAGGAATCTGGGATATGAGAATTCTGTGCTTTCTGGAAATCTAAAGCTATTCTAAAATAAAAAAGTTTGTTAAAAAAAAGAATATGTAGAGTAGAAAATATTTTTCTAGCCATCTTTGGAAAATACATCCCGTACTTTGTGACTCTGGTTAAATTGTGTAACCTTAGTGGATCTGTTTCCTTATCTTTGAAATGGGAATAGAATGTACCTACTACCATAAGCTTACTGAGAGGATTAAATGAAGTAATGCAAGCAAAATGACCTAGCAGTGTCTGATATAGTAAATGTTCAAAAAATGCTCTCAAACAGTGATGACAAATTGTCTTGAATTTTTTCTTATCTGAATTAGAAAAAAATATTCATGTATTTTGATTGAATTGTAATAACTTTGGCTTTCTAAGCAGATCTACTTTAGGTCTAACACTTGGAACCTGGACTTCTATATCATCCATCTTTTTAGTTGATTTTCCTGCAGTTTGTTCCTGCCTTCTCCTTATAGAATATGTTATGATTACATTATTGAGTGGGTGTGTGCCTTGGAATTTACAACTAAAATTATTAATGGATTTTTTTTTTTTTTTAAGTTTTTGCTGTAGGGCATGCCACTTGCTAGACAGAGAGAAAGAAAGAAAGAGTAAAAGTAAGAAACAACCCCCCCGGTGGGGAGGTGGATGGCCACACTGTAATCCCTTCTTTTCCATTTTCTTCCTAGGATTTTGGTCACACATGCATACTTGCCTGGCATGATTTTCCAACCTGCTGAGTCTGGGACTCAAATTGTGGTCAGCCCTATGGGATCTAGGGCCTTAGCCACCACACCACCTGCTGGCCCCACCCTTAATGAATTTTAAAGACAAATCTTTTCAAGCCTTAAAGTCCATAGACAGTATCAGCATAAGGGAAATACTGAATTAGGAATTAGGACACCTGACTTTTAGTCCTCAGCTTGTCACTGTATAGTTTGGTGATTTGGTACAATTTATTTCACTTCTTCTTTAAAAAAAAAAAAAAATAGAGGTTTTTGCCCTAGGGTGCATACAATTGCTGGAAAGAGACAGAGAGGGAAAGTGAGTAATCAGCGCCCCCCCCCCAGGGGGGGGTGTTGGGGATTGCCACACCACAATTCCTTCTCTTCCTGAGATCTTGGGCATTCAAGCACACACGCCTGGCGTGAGTATCAAGCCACCAGGTCTGAGACTTGAACCACAGTTGGCTATGTGGGAGTCTAGCAATATAACTGCTACATCAGCTGCTGGCTTCTTTCACTCCTTAAGCACTTTATTTTCCTATTGGTAAATTCAGAATGTTAGACTGAATGATATTTAGTTGGAAACTGAGTTATATTGATAACCAAATGAGAAATGTTCTTCATAACAACCACCTTGGGAGGCTTTAAACTTTTTAGGTTGCCTCTCAAGAAAATTAGTCTCATTGCCTTATGTTTACATTATGTTTTGGCTAAGTATAGATCACCCAGCTTGGTGATCCATCATATTCTCTATAGCAGGCCCCATGTGACTCTTCAATTGCTTCAGAAACTCAAATCTATGTTCAAAATTTGGAGATTGTTACTACTTATTGAAGATAATCAATAGGATGTACTAAAGGTTCTGCAGGATTTCCCCAGAAAGAATTCTTAAAAATATTATGAGCATTGTTAACATGTTTGAAATGTATTTTATAAATCAGTCATTTTGAAAAGTAATAGGTCTCACTTAGAAATGATGAATTCAGGTATCTATTATTTCCTTATAGTCTCTTTACTTAATGTACTCTGTGACCCTAGTTTTGAGACTCTTATTTTACATTTTTAGTGTTTTCTCAGTATCATATGTAACACTTGGCATTGCCATTAACTAAAATTATTTCATGGTAATTTTAATATAATTGCACTTATAAGAGTATTACGGGTAAGAGCTGTGTTGTCCAGAATAAAATCCCCAGTGTAGATCTAGTTTCTGTTTCTTTGATCAGAGCTTAGGGAAAAGTGAAAACTTGGCCTTACATTCTACAAATCTTAGCCATCACATTTTAATATGACTAAAACTGGTCTGATCAGAGCGTGTAACTATGTGCACATTTGTAAGAGAGTATAACATTTAATAACACATTTGCCAGACATTCTTTTAAAAATGATTTTATTTAAAAATAATTACCTTGAACTATTTATCAGATATGATTTCATCTTCCAAATGTGTGGTAAATTGAATTTCATTGACCCTGTTTTTTTTTTTTTTTCTATTTGTAGTAAAAATTTTCAGATCTTTTATTTTAGTAGTGGTGTGTTTATGTTAAAAATTTAAAAGCAGTAACTTTCACTTAAGTAGAAAGTTTTTTAGACCCTGACTAATTAAATTATTCAAATATTGACAGATTTCTCTGTGGTAATAGTGGTTTTAGATAGTGGGTCTACATAACTCATTCTGATCTGTCACCAATGAATACTTGAATATTTTCCATGGAACGCATTTTGATAAGAGATATATACCACTATTGGAAACCATTAGCTTTAGAAATTATCAGCAGATGTTTTCCATGTATGGTTGGCTTCATTTAGTTTGGTCCTTCCTTAGCTGAATAATTCTAAACTGACTGGAAAGATGTATGGCTTACATGTACATAAGTGGAACTTACTGAAGCAGTACACCAGGTTTCCAGTAAATGGAATTACCAACATTTTAATTTTTCTGACAGCTTTTTTTCTTCACTTTGTTTTTAAAATTCATGAAAGAGGGACCAGCAGATGGCATAATGGTTATGTCACTGGACTCCCATGTAGTTGACCGCTATTCGAGTCCTGGACCTGGTTGCTTGGAACTCATGCCAGGTATATGTGTGTGTGTGTCCCAAGAGGAAAATGTAAGAGAAGAGACTGCAGCATGGCCATCCCCCCCCTAGGGGCGTGATTTCTTGCTTTCCGTCTTTGTCTTTCCGGCAAGCAAACATACCGTATAGCAAAAATCTCTCTAAAAAAAGAAAAAAAAATCATCATAGAGTGTATGGAGAGAGAGAGAGAGAGAGAGAGAGAGAGAGCAAACTCTTCAGAGGGCTTGGTCATCGTGTGATCTTTTGCCTCCAGTCCTCCAGCCTGTCAGCATCTTACGCACACATGCACATACCTTGTGTGTGTTCAAGTCAACCAGACTGAGGAAGCAAACCTTGGTTGGATTGTGGTTTCCAACTCTGCAGTCTGCTATGCTACTGGCTGTGCCCTCTCTCTTTCTCTCTCTCTCTCTCTCTCTCTCTATTATTTTAATGTCCAGAGGGTACATGTGTTTCCCAGAGAGAGACAGACAGGGAGAGGGAAAAAGCACCCCACCCATAGGGCATGATATGCTGTAGTCCCTTCTTCATTTCTCCATCATGTTGGGATTTGGGGCACACATGCACACGTGCCTGAAATGTTTTTGAAACCATTGGAGCTGGGGCTCAAATGCCGTTGGCCACTTGAGAACCAAGTCCCTTAGCCAGTTGGCTCTGGGGTCAGACCTTCTCTCCACTTGTAAGAAGGTGAGCTGTGTATACTGTCATCTTTTTCAGCACTTGTTATTAGTGGTATGTAGGGGAAAAGGTGGAACAAGTGATTTTTATACAGCTATGATTTTTAGAGGCTAGTAATTAGCTTTCCATCTTTAATAAGCTTGTATTTCCATTGGTCCTAAGTACTGCCTGTTTATATTCACTTTCCTTAGTGTTTAAATTTAACACTATTCCAAACAATTCTTAATTTTACCTCATAGTTGAATGATGACATTTGAATTTCTCTAGCAAAGAGACCATTTCATTTTATTGCTATTTTTAATGGTAACTGAACATTTCCCCATATAACCTGTAGTAAATAATTAGAAGAATAGAATAGTATCATTTTTTTTAGTTCTGAAATGCTAAAACCTACAGATTTTATTTAGATTATATTTTTTGTCCCTAAAATCTGTGATACTTACTAGATATTTGCTATTTAATTTAAAAAAAATAGTCAAAAACAAAGGCAGAAACAAAAAAGACAGCATTTAATTTGTACATGTCTTGCTCACATAGACTCTTGGCCTTTGGAAGAAAGTAACTTTGCTTTATAATTCTTCTACGTGCCACAGGGTACACCTAAATGAATGAGAGGTAGAAACAAATCTTTAAAATGAAGTATAGTTATCGGATTCAACAATAGTACTAAATTTTATTAATTTTAGTTTTCTCTGATTAGATTTTCTTTATTATAATGGAGAAGAATATTATAGAAAGTTCACATTTTAATAATTAGAACAAACATCAGATTGTTTGGATATTTGGTAGGGAAATTTACAGTAATGAAGTCACTTCCTTTTCTCTCTTCTTCCTTTTCTCCCTGCTGTAGACATTAAGCTTCTATTATGTGCCATGTTCTAGGCCCTGGAGATACACAGTAAATGAAATAGACAAAAATCTTTGTCCTCTTCGAGTTTAAAGAAAATAAACAAGTAAAACATTTGGAATGCTAAATGTGATCAGTATCTGGAAAAATAAAGTAGGGGATTAGGGGTGAGAGCTTGGCAGGTGATATGGTTGATGCTTGAAGTATGTTATATGGGACTGGTGTTAAGGTTTAAATTGCACAGTCAGAAAAGGGCTTTGCAGCAAGTGACCTTTGGCCAAAGACTTAAACCAAGAGAATAAAAACTATGTGACTACCTGGAGAAAGAGCTAATAAGTAGAAGGACCATACATACACTCCAACCTAAGGTGAAAGTGATGCAGTGTCCTGAATTGGATTGGAGTGATTGTTGTACTATGAATGTGTTAAATGCCACTAAATCGTATACTTTACATGAGCTGATTTTATGATATATAAATTATATCTCAGAAAAGCTCTTAAAAAGAAAACCATCAGAGCTTTAGAGGTCTTTAGCATCAACCCAGAGGAAAACCCTTCTTTTCCCTCTTAAGAAATGTTCAGCTATGTAGTTAAAGTTATTACAGTAAATCATAGGAATTATGTTGCAGTTTGGCCTAGTGACTGTGAAGCACAAAAATCATTATGGATATTAGTAAATTTGTATCAGATTGCTTTGGCTGTAAGTTTTAAAAATTGTACTAAAATTTGGTCATGTATGTGCAATTTTCATAGCTTGCTGCCAAAGTAACAGTGATTATTATCCACTTCTAACTTGAAGAAAAAAGGTAATGCTGGCGTCATGCTCAGTTATGACTGATTTGGGATTAAGATTGCTGACTTTGCAGCCGCATCCCTCACCAACGTGGCAATTGCCCCATAGCATTGACTGTAGAATCTTGCCTTTTTTCTGTTTCCTTTTAATGGTTTAGATTGAAAACAGCTTGACTCTTTTAGGCTATCCCTGAATATTGCTTTTTCAGATTCTGACTCCTCAGTATTATCTTTCACTTTTTTCCCCCTGGAAATAATCTTTAGTACTTAATGAATTTCCTTTGAACTGTAAGTCTACCTAGATCTCACTCACCTATGCTGTATGGATTTAGATCCCTTTTATAGTTGTTAAGAATTTTAGAGCAAAAAGGGTCTTAGAGCTCAGAGTTATATAGTAAGTTGGTACAAAACTTGTTTAGGTCCTCAGCAATCTTGAATTCCATCTTTGATGTCTTTTTTTGAATACTCGTACTATATTTCCATAGTGAATAAACAAATTATTCTCTTTAGAGGCAGCTTCCTGTTGACCACAGAGAGATTCTTTAGTCCGTATTACCGTGTTTAAAATAATTGCTTTAGGTCTAGTTGTGTTGGTGTAGCAATAATGTGGTGCTCTGCAATGCTGGATGCCATACGGAAGATCAGAGTTCGGTTCTTGGTTTGACCTGTACACACTGATTGCATGCACATGCATGCTCATGATCCTGACTGGCCAGGAAAAACTGTGGGGAAGACTGTAGCATGAGACCCTGTTGAGAGTGCTTGTCTCTCTCTCTCTCAATGGTAAACTTTTTAAAAAATATATTGACTCTGAACTTGTATTATATTAATAAACTGTCATTATCACTTTCTTTCAGTCTGTAATCACTCTGTCACAGAACTACTTTTCCATTGTATTGATATGTTACCAAATGACCTAATCCTATGTTGGAGTTGAGAGCATCTGACTTGGCATAGATCTAGGCCTCGTTTTGCTACAACTCATTCTGTGACTTTGGCGAGCATCTTAATCTGTTTAAAGACAAATTTTGTATTTCAGAAGTAGATCTAATACAGGTTTATTTATTAATTTTTTTCTTTTTCCCCACCTCCAAGTAAGTGAGATTTAAATGGAGAAAAGGACTCCTAAGATGTTAGTAAAATAAAACAAATTTAATGTTCTTTTTTTTTTTTTTTTTTCACCTCCCTAGACCTGGTGGAAAAGAAAGGGGGGGGAGAACTTCACTCCATAAGAAGCAGAACTTCACAGCTTCTCATCACATAGGGGAAAGAACCTATTTCACCTCATCTGGTCAAGGAAGAAAGGGTAATTCTGCTCAGATGTCTGAAGAGCCAGTTAGGGCTATGGCTGTTTGTGTATAAGCAGCCTCTATAACTCTTCAAATACACTTTGAGAAACTAGTTACACTCTTACATTTCAGATGAAGCATTTATGTCTAAAGCCAAACAGATGCATCTTACTCTAGCTATGTCAGTCTCCTTGTAATAACTGCTAATAACTAGTATTTACTGGATATGTGAACTCCATTCCAGTTGCTATTCCAAGTACTTGACATGCATTTACTCACCTGACTTTCACAACAACTCCTTGATGTGTAGGTACTGCTATTTTTACTCCTACTTTTACAGCCCTGGAAATAACAAGTTGGAACTTTCATAATTATTAAGTGGCTAAGCTGAAATTCAAACCTGGATGCTCACACACACACACACACACACACACACACACACACAGGCTTCAGTTAATTTAGGGGCTAGCTTGATGTTGAAAAAGGGTAAGTTTTATTGTAGGAGAATCTAGATCTCAAAAAGGAGATTTTCCTTGGAACTTGTACCAACATATTAAGTTACTGAGTTTTTTCTGGCCTTCTTCATTTGTAAATTAAGGTTTCCAGGGATGTTTTTGAAGTATTTCCTATTGGAGAAGTATAATATTTTGAACTAAAAAATTAGGGGATTTTCAGAAAAGTCATGATGCATGTTCGTGTAGAAAAATCACCCAATATAATACCTAACCTAAATTATTCCTGTTACTTCTTTTTTAAAAAAAATTATTACTGTTATTATTTTAAA
The DNA here is from genome assembly GCF_000334495.1 of Tupaia belangeri chinensis. NCBI lineage: Eukaryota > Metazoa > Chordata > Mammalia > Scandentia > Tupaiidae > Tupaia > Tupaia belangeri. The sequence goes on from NW_006205718.1 coordinate 1,127,014, forward strand.
AATTTGCTATAGGGCACATAGACTCATCAGAGTGAGAAAGCTACCAGGTCCAGGACTCAAACTGTGATCGGCCATGTGAGAATCCAGTGCCTTAACACCATGCCACCTGCTGGCCCCATTCCTGTTACTTCTTATCAACAGAGTTATTAATGTAAACATGGCAGTTTTATAGTTTTACCTTGTAATCAGTGTCCAGGGTACACAGAAGTGTATTAAGCTGCTGCATCCAGTTGTCTAGTAGACTGTAGCTTTGAGCATGTGTGATGTGGCTAGTGAGAATTTTGAAATGTGCTGTGTGAAATACATATCAGATTTTAAAAACTTAGTATAAAAAAAGAATATAAAGTATCTTGTTAATAATTTGTTTCAGAATGATTTCAAATTGAAATGATATTTTAGACCTACTGGGTTAAGTATATTGTTAACTTTTTTTCTATTGTGGCTACTAGAAGATTTAAAATGCCAATGGCTTACATATTTCTGTTGGACAGTGCTGTTGTAAGGAGTCCCAGTGAAAAAGTGTGGTCTCCATGGGTAGAAAGCTAATCTAGTGAAATGGGAAGGAAACAGTGCGTATTTGGTAAACCTAAGCACCTCTGTAAAGAATTTCTCCTATTTAGATGAGGATGAAGTATGTGTTTGATAAAATAAGTGAATTAAAACAGTAGATATATTTGTGCTGGGTATAACCCAGTAGTGTATTTTTTGAGCACAAATTATATGCCTGGTATCTTCTAAGCACTCTATGTAAATTAACTTATTTAGTATTAACTTTAGATGCTGTTGGCACAGTGGTAGAGATATAGTGCAACTTGTTTTTAAGAAAGAAACTTAGACTGGTTCCATTGCTCAGTGGTAAAGTGCTGCTCAAGAAAAGCTGGATCCCATGTAGCAACTGTGGTTTGAGTCCTTGGCCTAGTCAGCTCGAGACACGCTGTGTATGTGCTAGAGTACCTAGGATGTGATGGGCTGGGGGAGTGGAGGAAGGGGATTGGGTATGGCCAGATCCTGTGGAAGGTGTCCTCCCCGCACCCACCTTTGCACACACAAGCATTCTGTCATGAATGGAAGAAAACAAATATAAAAAAATCAGAATAAAAGAAGAAAGCTTGCTTTTAAGTCTATATCATATACTGAGTAGTAGAATTAGTTAAGTTTATGCAGTTTAGTTTCAGAGCCTGTGCCTTTAACCATTTTGTCATATTGTCTCATTAAGCTAGATGATCTTAAGGTTTGTTCTGTTTTTGAATCTTACAATTTAGTATGGTAATGTGTGCAGGGATAACCCCTTGGAATTTCAAATCTTAGCAAGTGCTTAGTGCCAGTTTGTATGCAAATTTTACTTGTAGCTTTATTTTTAGTTTGCTAAGAGTGTATAAGTTTTGTTTACAGTTATAACTTCTAAGGTTGGTTGTTTACATATTAATTTTAGCTTGTTAATTGTATTTGTGGGAGTAGTCAACAAAGTTTATGTTACAGAAAGTATGCTTTGACTTTCAGGGGGAAATGAGTATGTTCAAATCATAATCAAGAATTCTTTTTTCAGTGAGAGAGAGAGAATGGGAGGGGAGTAGAGAGAGAGAGAGAAAGAGAGAGGTATTTTTAACAGGGTCTTGTGATATTGAACATCATGATCCTCCTGCCCCAGCCTCCAAGTTAGCAAGGACCGCAGGTGCATCCACTGTGCCTTGCCTGTTAAGTTGGGCTGGGACTAAACCCTGGCCTCCCATGCAGCCTTTGCCATTGTGGCTGGGTCACCAATACACTGTTGGTAATTTAAATTTCAGGTATGAAATGGAAATACAGGAATTTCTCATTGGATTTTCTCTGCTTAGAAGTTTTAATTATAAAAAAGAGAAATGTATGTTTTAAGCATTTTTATTCTGAAAGAGAAATTATAACACTGGGTCTAGGCTGAGCATGTATTAGATATGTAAATCATATATATCACAGTCATATATTTAAGTACCACCTTAAATTAATTCCTAACCTGAAATTTAAAGAAATGTGTGCGTGTCTGTGTGTGTGTATGTATACACACATATTTTCTGGTCATCCAGGAAGTGTGAGATGGATGGTACAAGAACAGATGTCACAGTTCCTTGTCCTATGGAAATAACACGCATATAAAAACATAATAAGTATCAGTTCAAAACAGTAAACTGTATGCATCATAAGTAGACAGATAGGTCTTACAGGAGTTCTGGGAAAAGAAGGGTACAGTTTTAAACTAGTCATTTTGGAAAAGTTACTATAGGAATGTAGAGTCTATCTTGTAGAAGTTGAATTTCCCTAAAAGGAGTGAAGGAGGAACATGAACTTAGCAGTGAGGAGATGAAGTTGAGCTTGTACAACAGGAAGAACTCAGCTGTGGACAGTGACGTGTTAGGAAGTTGAGTTGTTAGGGACATTTCAAAAATTAATTTGGAGCCGGACTGTGGAAGACCTTGAATTCTGGGAGTTAGGAATTTGGACTCCTTAAGAAGTGTAGAGTTTGGGGAGAAAAAAAACTTTGAGTATGTGATACTTTATCCTTGTGTTACTGCTTATGTGATGGACATCACTAAGTTATGTTCTTGACTTAAAATGTTACCTATTTTTAGTTCTCGCTAATAAGAAATACCAAAGAGCTTGTTTTCCTTGTGACTAGTTAAATCCAGTGCACGAAATTGGCTTCTTAGCATCATCTCAGGCTTTCTGGTTGGAAGAATTTCATAGAGCATAGCAAATACTTGACAGTTGTCTATTTTTAGAGATGACAGATGAGTATTTAGAGATGACAAATTAGTATCTTGCACTGACTATATTAATTTCGTTAAAAAATTTCCACATTCTGTGAAGTTATTGATATATCCTTATTTATAGGACTTAGTAAAAGTTGCTCTTGTTTTAAAGTTCTGTCTTATTTTGTCTCCACTACCTTAGTAGCCCTGCACTTGAGGGCTACATTGTTTAACCTGCTGAGCCTCATGTTTTTGCTTTGTAATTTTTCTTTTTCTTTTTTTTGGAGAGGTTTTTGCTATAGGGCATGTGCGCTCACTGGACAGACAGAGACATAGAGACAGAAAGCGAGAAATCACCCCCTAGGGGGGATGGTCACGCTGCAATCCCTTCTCCTCCATTCTGCTCTCGGGATCTTGGGCACGCACGGCTCGGCGTGAGTTTTAAGCCACTGGGTCCGGGATGCGAACCGCGGTCGACTACGTGGGAGTCCAGCGACATAGCCATTACACTAACTGCTGGTTCCCTGTAATTTTTCTTTTGAAAGATACCTCCTTGCCAGAGGTGTTGAAGTTGTCTAGTGCAATAAGACATTTTGCAGAGACCGCAGTAATTTGTGGCATGTTATGGAGGTAGGTAGATACTTGAAATTTTCTCTCCCTTCTTCCTGAGGTTGAAATGGTTGTGAGTAGAGACTTAATAGACTTTCTCATTATTTTTTTTCCAGGTTTTTAAAATGACCTTTATTTTTTTTTAAGCTAGTATTTGCATTGTAGGAAACTAAAAAATACAAGAAGCAAAGAACAAAGTCATCTACAGTCACAAACAGCTTACAGTTGGATGTGCCCTTCTAGGTCCTGTTTGTGTATACAACATCTAGTTTTATGTGACTGGGATGATACAGTATAGTATGTATCATGCTTTTTCAAACATTATGAATATTTCCAATTAAAAGGTCCAAAAACTTTATTTATTTATTCATTTTTTATTTTATTTATTTATTTATTTTTTAGAGGTTTTTGCTATAGGGTGCATGTGCTTACCAGAGAGACAGAAAGTGAGAAATCACTCCCCAGGGGGGATGGCCACGCCACAATCCCTTCTCTTCCATTCTCCTCTTGGGACCCTGGGCATGCACGCACACACGCCCGGCATGAGTTTTAAGCCACCGGGTCCAGAACGCGAACCACGGTCGACTAAGGGGGAGTCCAGCGACATAGCCATTAGCTTTATTTTGATCACCAAGAATACACGATACCAACTTAATCTTTTAAGATAAAAAAGTAATCCTTTCTCGGGGACAGAAATTTCACAGACAAAATTTCACAGACAAAAATGGCAACAGGCTTCTAGATAAAAGTATTAGCAGTTAGGACTAAAATATCTCATTTCCTTAATTCTCAATTAAAAACCTAAAGCAACAGAGTAGTCTTAAGTATAATGTTTGTATGAGATTTTCTCGTTATGTAATGTAGACTTTCATGTAATGGAATTCAGAAAGAAATTTGGAAGGGAGTAACTTTTATAAAGTCTGACGTTATAACAACTTGAATTTAATTAATTCATTAATTTATTTTTCTTTTTTTTTGCTATAGGGTGTACGTGCTTGCTGGAAAGAGAGGGAGAGGGAGAGGGAGGGAGAGGGAGAGGGAGAGGGAGAGGGGGAATCCAAGTGAGAAAGCACTCTCCTTCCCCACCAGGATGAAGACCACAACACAGTCCTTTCTCCTCCACTCTCTTCACAGAATTTCAGGCTTGTATGTTTTTAAGGCACCAGGTTAGGAACTCAAACTGCACAGTTGGCCATGTGGGATCCAGCCACGTGGCCTTAACCTCCATGCCATCTGCTGGCCCACAACTTGAATTTTTAATGTTTCTATAGCAATAGAAGTTACTGATGCTTTAAAAAAGATAAATTTGCAGTTATTTTATTAGTTCTACATAAAAAATGAACTATCAAAGGACTAAAGTGTTTCTGCAGATTTTCTTATTTTGTGAATTTTAAAGCATACTCTGACTGTGGCATTAGAAGCTAATCGAGTCCAAAGAAAGTGTTCTATACCAGCATGTTCTAGGTCATACTGTTCAGGAAACTGTGCAAGTAAGCTGTGTTTCTTTTTAACTGTGACTTTTTTATTTTGGTATTATGAATATTATTTCATATACATATGTTTATGTCATATAGTGGGTCATTGGAGAAGTCATGATGCATTTTTGCATAGAGAAACAAAAAAATACATCATGACTTTTCTGATGACTTGATATATATTGACCTCCACTACATATTTTCTTTCTTGCTTGCTTTCTTGCTTTCCTGCCTTCCATCCATCTATCTATCTGACCTCCACCACACACAGGATACAGAATAGTTTTACCATTCTGGAAAACTTCCATTATAGACACAGATGCTATCCTGTAATAGCCAGATCCTTACCTAACTCTTAGCAGTTGTCTATTTCTTTATTTATGGACTGGCTTAATGAGGGCTGTCATTTTAGTTAAATATCTTATAAATATGTTATCAGATAAGATAAAATATAAGAAATGTTAGATACCATATGTGAAAGTGCTTAGTGCATAGAGGCATCAGGTACTAAATAAAAAATTAGTTCCATATAACACTAAGTCATAGGTGAAGTTTAGCTATAGAGTTACATTTGTGTAATTGTTGACAGCTTTTTTATTTTCCTACTTAGAGGCTTTTATGCTTATTTTTGAAAGACTGTTCCACAGGGTCCTGATTGCAGAAAATCCCTGTGTTATCTAATGTTTTTTAATCTCATGTTCCTCATAAATAGAAGTGGACAATCTCTACCTTGAAGGGTGGTTATAATAATTAAATGTGGTAATATATATAAATATAAACATACAAATATACAAATGTGTGAGTGTGTGAGAGAGAGTGAGATAGAGAGTCTGGTCCATAGTAAGCATTTCATCAATTTAAAAAATATATGTATTTCATGGGGGCTGGATGGCGACAGTAAAGCCCAGTGCTCTGTGAGACGTACATGAGAAGGTTCCAAGTTTGCGTCCGTAGACCTCCTTGAGTAGGCCAGGCATGCACATGCCTATGATCCAGGCTGGCTGAGGGTGGATGATGTGGGATCCTGTGGAAGTTGCTCTCTCTTAAAAGAATAAAAAAATATAAATAATGTAGTTTACAGCGATTTTTGGAATGGATTGCCAGATACCACGTCCTCTTGCCATTTGGATCCCCCTGCTGCTCCCTTCTCCCTGCTGCCATGGAGAGGTTGAGCCTCAACGTGCCATCATTCAGTTTTGAGATCTTTTGCTGGTGGTAGTATATAATTTTCTCTGTTTTGGAGTAGACAGGAGTATTCCAAATCTATTTATCTTAATGATTCGGAGTTCATTTCACATTATGACCAGTTTATAAAATGTGATTTTTGAGATTGATGATTGGGGCATATGGGCTGCATTTTTGCCTACCCCAGGGCTTCTTTGGGAACTTGTGTTTATGGGTCTGAACTACAAGATTGATTTTATTTTTGACAGTTTTAGCTTTTTCCTAAAAGTACACACTGTTCTGATATATAACATCTTAGGCTATCCTATTGCTATCCTTAGGCTAGCCTATCCTTAGGCTTTCCTACTAATTTAACTATTTAATTAAGCGCAAGACAGATTTAGAATTTTATGTTCTTGCCCACAAATGATCACGTCTCTTCTCTTTATCAGTATTGTCTCTTTGTTAGTGTTCAAAATATTCTTAGAATCGGTAAATTATAAAATTAGAAAGAACCTTTGAGATCTTGTGGTCTGTTAATTCTTTTTTATGGGGGGGGGATTTTTGCTATAGGGCACATGTGCTTGCTGGAGAGACAGAGAGAGACAAAAAGCAGGAAATCATCCCCCAGGGGGAATGGCCACACCACAATCCCTTCTCCTCCATTCTCCTCTTGGGAGTTTGGGCGTGCACATACATGTGCCTGGCATGAGTTTGAAGCCTCTATGTCTGGGACTTGAAACACAATCAACTTCGTGGGAATTCAGCAGCATAACCATTATGCCATAATCTGTTAATTCTTAATTCTATTTTACCCAAAGTCTCCTTTACATAATAAATAATCCAATACTCCCTGAGTGTCCTGAAATAAAATTCTTAGTTAATGAAATTTTTATTATCATCATTTAAATGAATTAATATGATTCTTTATCATGTAAAGGAGAAATAAAAGGAAAATAATTTAAGATATAATAGAAAGTATGATTGTGCTAGAAGACCAAAACATAAAAAAAAAAAGAAAGAAAGAAAAAGTCCAACATATTTCCCAAATGCTCTTCATGTTTAGTGCTATCCCACTGAAAACTGCTAATCTAGGCTGCATCTTCTCTTGTCATATGTAACGAAAGTAAGGGTAGGGCTCAAAGGGCAGGGCAGGTGGTGGCAGAGAAGGCTTGGGTATTATGTTCTTAGAATTACACAGGTGTGGCTATGAGTAGAGCTTGCATCCAGGAGTATTATTCTAAACAGTCAGTAGGTACAATATTTCTTTGCTTCATTATATATATATACAACTTTTTGTTTCTTCTTTCTTCTTCCTTTTTAATTTTATTTGCCATAGGGTGCATGCACTTGCCAGAGAAAGAGCAGCAGAGGGAGGGAGAGGAGAAAGCAATGGGGCATAATCACACCACTGTCCCTTCTCTCCTCCATGTCTCTACCCTGTTTGGATTTTAGGTATGCACGCACATGCTCCCAGTGTGTTTTTCAAGGTACTCAGGCTGTAATTTCAAGTGCTATCAGCCATGTGGGACTGGCTTTCTTAACCACTGGCCACATAAAATACGTTTTTTTTATGAACTTTTTCAAGACCCCCTCGTATTTCTCTTTTCCTTCAGAATTTATAGCCTCCAGGCTAGAGTTGGTTAGAGTTATTTATATGTTTCAGTAATCTCCTAGCCAGTTCTTTCTTTCTTTTTTATTTTTTTTGGAGAGATTTTCGCTATAGGGCACGTGCGCTCGTCAGACAGACAGAGAGAGACATAGAGACAGAAAGCGAGAAATCACACCCCAGGGGGTATAGTCATGCCGCAATCCCTTCTCCTCCATTCTCCTCTAGGGATCTTGGGCACACACGCACACGCGCCCAGTGTGAGTTTTAAGCCACCGGGTCCGGGACGTGAACCGCGGTCGACTACGTGGGAATCCAGCGACATAGCCATTACACTAACTGCTGGTTCCCAGTTCTTTCTTTATTTTGAGATAGTGTTCACATGCCATACAATCTACCCATTTAAAGGTATAAGTCGGTGGTTTTTTAGACTGTTCACAGAATTGTGTAGTCATTGTCACTATCTAATTTTGGAGCTTTTTTTTAAAAACTACCTAAACAAACTGTCTTCATTACTAATCACCTCTCATCTTCCTCACCCCCAACACTAGGGAACCACATCTACTCTGTTTCTTCGGCTTTCTCTGTTCTTGACATTTGATATAAATAAAATCATATAATATATGGACTTCTGTGACAGACTTCTCTCACTTAGAATGCTGTTTTGATAGTTCACCCATGTCGTTGTATGTATCCATCTTCATCCGTTCTTTTGTTGAATAATATCTACTCGTGGATGTACCTGATAACGTCCACAGATGGACGAACCACTTTTGTTTATCCCTTCAACAAATGAGGGATATTTATGTTGTTCCCACTGTTTGACTATTGTCAGCAGTGTGGTGATGACATTCACATACATGATTTCATGTGGACATGTGCTTTCATTTCTTTTGGGTATGTAGTATATATATAAAACAAGAAGAGTTTCTGGGTTATATTGTAACTCTATATTTGACATTTTGACAACTATTACAATTTGAACAAGGGAGGTAATCTCTTAAATAACAGCCTTGAGGTATAATAGAATTACCCTGGTCAGTCTTTCTGAAATGTAGTTTTCGTTGTGTGGGTGTATGTGGTTTTAACTTTTACATCTTACAAGGAAACCTTAAGTAATAACAGGAAATTGTTGAAACATAGTATACGTGCCGTTTATGCAGAAAAAAAAGATGGTGGGGTTTCACTAAAAGTCTTGCTGCTAATGATTCATATTGTCTCAAGCGATTTGGGAGAAATAAAACCCAACAGAAATCCTGAGACCTTGGAAAAACTTCCTCATGAGTAACCAGTCACTGAACAGTGTCTTCAGTAAAAAATAATATCAAGAGGTCTGCCTTTTTTCTGTCTCTGTTTTATAGTAGCTTGACTGCGCACTCTTCTCCCTGCAGACTCAGGCCTTGTTTATATCTTAATTTTTTCCTTAATGTTTTACTCATTGCCTTTGCCTTCTCTGATCCTTTTGCAGTGGAAAGAATGCTCAGCTGGTCACAGGAGGTGGGAGGTTTTGGTCTAGCTCCATCACAACAGGCTGTACCCCTGTGAGCACAAGTCAGGTCCCTCAACCTTTCTGCTCCTCATTTCTTCATTGGTGGTATGGGAACTATTTGTGAAATGAAAAGAGGTCCCTATGCTCAGTGATCTTAATTCTAGGTCTAGACTTCTAAGATTTTTAGAAACTGTCACACTTACTGATTATTTAATGAATTTGGCATTTATTGTATGTGTTCTTGTATTGTTTCCTTGCCTACCTGCCTGCTTCCCTCCTTCTCTTCTTTTTATATGTCTTCTCTTTCTCCACCTAAATGACAGATCATAGGAACGTTAAGACTCTCTTATTCTTTGTAGTACTTTGCCTGAGAATGGTTAATACATGATACAGAAAACATTATTATGTTTTTTTTTTTTTTTTTTTTTTTTTTGAGAGAGAGATTTATTGCTATAGGATGCACGTGCTCACCAGATAGACAGAGTGAAACAGGGAGATAGTAAGTGAGAAATCTCCCGGGGGGATGACCATGCTGCAATCCCTTCTCCTTTCCTTCCTCTCCTTTCTTGGGATTTTGGGCATGCAGGCACATGTGCCTGGTGTAAGTTTTAAGTTGCCAACTCTGGGACTTGAACTGCTGTCAGCCACATGGGAATCCAGTGATGTAACCACTATACTATCTGCTGGTCCCTGTTTGTGAGTTTTAAATAACTGTGGAATGACTGATTGATGTTTATTTTGTTTAAGTGAAATGATTGAAATAACTTGGTAAATTTAGACAGGTTTTCTGTTTATTTGTTTGTTTTCAATTTGCTATAGGGTACATAGAGGAGAGTGAGAAAGCACTCTGGAGGTTAGGGTTGTAGGCCATGCTGCAATCACTTTTTTGTCTCTTCTTGGGATTTTGGGCATGCACACACATACTTGGTACGTTTTTCAAGCTGTCACGTCCAGGTTTCAAATAATGCATTTGGCCATGTGGGGTCTAGTTTCCTTAACCATCACGCCACCAGCTGATCCTAGATAGATAATTTAGTTTTTTCCTTTTTCTCTTTTTTTTGAGAGTATGCTTTTGACCAAAGGTATAGTCAGAAATGACTATTCTGTTTCTGGTAACTTTTGAAATGACTTTACTGCTAGAACTTTATTCTTAAGAAATTTATGCACTTGAGAGTGCTCTTTAAAAAGTTTGTGGAAAATGCATATAATTATAAAACTGTGCATTTCAAAAATTCTTGCATGAAAATAAACTTGTTTTAATTTCATTTTTCCATAAACTTTTGAAGTTCCTTCACGTATCCACAGGCAGCTCCCATTTTCTGTACAGGTACTCTTTGCTTAACAACTAAGTATCATTCCTGCGACTAGGTTGTTAAATGAATTTGCCAATAAGCAAGGAACTTAAAGGCAGATGTTTTGTATGTGTCATGGCACCATAGGGTATATAGTTTTCAACAGGTATCACTTGACACCACACTAGAATGATTAATTCTATCCATATAAAAGTATACATTATATACATTAGATAAGCATCAGAAAGCAATAAGACACACAATAGCATGGTAATATAAATCTGGTGTAATTATTTTTATTTCTCCCGAAATACCATGGGTGCACAATAAAGTACAAACTTATAATGAAATATGTATTCTTGTGTAATCAGGAACCCTTCAAGCAGTGAATACTAACTGGGTATGGAAATGAGATAAGGACTGAGAAAGTAAATTCCCGAGATTCATACAGATTGAGAAACGGAATTGCCTTTCTGTCTGTGCTGGAGAACTGGCTGTAAGTCCAGGCAGTTGTTAAATAGGTAGGTCATTAAGTGAGGAGAATGGCTATATATGGATTTCGTTTCTGTAAACTCTCTTCTTTCTCTTTCAGTTTTTGCTATAGGGTAAGTGCACTAGCCAAAAAGAGAGGGCAAGTGAGAAATAACCCTCCCAGGAGGGATGTCTGCAATCCCTTCTCCATTCATCTCTTGAGATTCTGGGCACATATGCACATGCGCCCGGTGTGTTTTCAAGCTGCCTGGTCTGGAACTTGAACTGTTCAGCCAGCCATATGGGATCCAGCCACCTTAAGCTCTGTTCCATCTGCTGGCTCCTTATTTTCTTTTTGACAATGCGTATGACTCTTAGTTCTTTAATTATATATTGGGTTGTCGGAAAAGTCATGATGCATTTACGCATAGAAAAACACGTCATGGATTTTAGGACAACTCAGTATTTTACTGACTGGTGCTGTGTCTTACGAAGGAAAAAGCAAAACACAAAACTTAAACTTCAGTGAACCAAGATGAATGCTGTGAATTAAATTGAATGATGGTTTTGAGTGACTTTATTAGATCCAAAATCTGTGGTGGTACCTTTGTATCTTAGCTTACCTAGGATGCTTTTATTATTCTTACCTCAGTTTATGTTAGCAGTGAATTTTAATTTGTCTGTTAAAAATTACTTTCAGCTTGGGAACCAGCAGTTAGCGTAATGGCTATGTCGCTGGACTCCCACATAGTCGACCGTGGTTCGTGTCCCGGACCCGGTGGCTTAAAACTCACGCCGGGCGCGTGTGTGTGCGTGCCCAAGATCCCGAGAGGAGAATGGAGGAGAAGGGATTGCGGCGTGACCATCCCCCCGGGGGGTGATTTCTCGCTTTCTGTCTCTATGTCTCTCTCTGTCTGGCGAGCGCACGCGCCCTACAATGAAAATCTCTCAAAAAAAAATTACTTTCAGCTTAAAATATAGCAAATAATCATTTGACTTAGAAGCATGAGTTACTTCTACCTCAACATCTAATCATTTTTAATTTGATTATGGGATGATGAGGAAATAGCAATTACTGGCAGGCAGCTTACTTTGTCTATACTTAAGCTTTTTTTTTTCTCCTTCTCTCCTGCCCTTTGTCTTTGCTTTCTGTTCCTCTTACTACATAAGTAACAAATGGAATTTATTTATTTATTTATGCATACAGGCATGCATGCATGCGTGCTGGCCTGGAACTCAAACCACAGTTGGCCATGTGGGAGTCCAGGGCCTCCATTTGCTGGCCTTGGAAATGGTCTCTTTTTAAAAATTTATAGAAAGATTAATTTCCTCTTTGACCATTGCCCTGTCCCAGCCCATAGAAGCAACTATATGCATTGTTGACAGGTCCTTCTAGATAGATTTTTACACATTTACATTTATTTATCTATATAAACCATACAGTATTGGGCCAGTAGGTAGTGTAGAAGTTAATGTGCTAGATCACTCATGGTCAACTGCATGGTTCAAGTTCTAGACCTGGCAACTTGAAAATCACACCAGGTACCTGTGTGTGTGTGCCCAAAATCCCGAAAGGAGAATGGGGGAAAAGGGATTGTGGCATGGTTAACCCCTCTTGGGGGTGATTTCTCACTTTCCCTGCCTCTCTTTCTCTCTCTCTGGCAAGTGCATGTGCCCTATAAAGTAAAATAAATAAATAAATAAGTTATACACTATTAGAGATTTCATTGTTCTTCCCCTTCCAAAATGATAGTATCACTCTTTCTCTTAGCCGTGTGTTTTAGAGAGCTGTTCATTTTAGAAAATATAGCTCGGGACCTACAGTTAGTATAATGGCTATGGCTGTGGCTAGACTCCCATGTAGTCAACTGTGGCTCGAGTCCCAGACCCGGCAGCTTAAACTCACACCGGGTGCGTGTGCGTGCGTGCCCAAGATCCCGAGAGGAGAATGGAGGAGAAGGGATTGTGGTGTGGCCATCCCCTGGGGGGGGGGTTGATTTCTCACTTTCTGTCTCTCTGTCTCTCTCTGTCTGGCGAGCGCATGCACCCTATAGCAAAAAAAAAAAACAAAAAAAACAAAAAAAAAAAACGAAACAAAACAAAAAAAAAAACACAAAAAAACCTCTCCAAAAAAAGAAGAAGAAGAAAAAGAAAATACAGCTCAGTCTCATAATGTTTCAGTGTTGGATGTGTACCACAGCTGTTTAGCTCGTTTTCTGTCAGTGGGCATTTATGGTTTTCATTTTCCATTACACTGCTACAATGAACATCTCTGTTCATACAGTTGAGTATTTCCCTAGGGTAGATACTGAAAGGGAATTCATGATGGTAGACAGATTCAAAACTGTAATAGCTATTTAGCCAGTTGTCTTCTAAAGAGGCCATTTCATTTTACAGTCCTGCCAGCAGGGAGGAGAAGGACACCAACTATGATTTTTAGAATATCAAAGGCAAAAGTTAAGACATTTTTGCTGATCTACACACTTTGAGGGAGATGGAGAGGAATGATGTTTTGTTGTTTTAGCTTGCATTTACTTGAAAATACTGATGTTGAACATTTCCTTTTGGCCTTTTGTATTTTCTTCTAAACTGCATGTATCTAATTTGATTATTTATACAAAGTATCCAGTTTAAGTCATTATATATGTAACTATGTTTTGTAAATATTGTTGCAATATAATGAATGTTCTGTAAGGTGAATACTCCTTGGGTAACCAGTACCTAAATTAAGAAGTAATAGGGTGTCAGCTATGTGCAGTGCAGAGGGAGCCAACACTCACATGGCCAGCTGCAGTTAGTGGTTTACAGAACATGTTGGTTACATGTGTCTGCATGCCCAGATCCTGATGGGTTGGAGAAATGGATGAAAAGGATTGTGGTATGACAACCTCCCTGTTCTGGTGGGCAGGGGGATACTTTCTTTTTTCTGGTAAGCACATGTGTCCTCTGGCAATTAAAAAGAAAGAAAGGACATTACTGGGCCTGTCCGTGGTTGGCCTGATAGTTAAGGTGGTTGGATCTCACATGATTAACCAAGCTGTGCGAGTCTTGAAAAACACTGGACGGGCCAGCAGGTGGCGTGGTGGTTAAGGATGCTGGGCTCCCACATGACCAACTGTGGTTCAAGTCCCAGACCTGGCGGCTTGCTTTCTCACTTTCTCTCTCTCTCTCTCTCTATGTTCCTTTCTGGTCACAAATTAAAATAAATAAATAAATAAAGTTAAATAAAATAATAAAAAAAAAAGAAAAGAACACACTGGGCTTAAGTAGGGAGAATTGGAGGAGAAGCGATTGATGCATGACCATGCATCATGGGGTATATGCTTTCTTGTGTTCTCTCTGTGAATACACATACCCTCGGACAAATTAAAAACAAACGAACAAACAAAAGCCAATATTACCAACATCTTAGAAACTCCCTGTGCTCATCTAGTTACTAGCCCTGCTCTGTACATCCTTAGTGTAACTATTACTCGTATTTCTAACCTTATATAGTAGTTTTTCTGTTTTTGAACTTTAGGTAAATAGAATCATACAGTATAGGTGAATACCTCTGCTCCTTCCTATGTGTTAACTTTTTAAAAATTTATTTCCTGAGGAAGAGAGAGAGAAATGTACCCTCCACAGAGTCTTCACACCTCAATATTTTCCCTTGCCCTGCAGCCGGCCAGGATGTGGGCACGCTGGGCCTTCCCATTACCTTCAGCACCGCACAGCCACTTGTGCCATTGTAGCTGGGCCTCTGTGCATTGTACACTTTCAAATATGTTTTACATAAAAGATTTGCATCTGGGTTTAGAGAACTGTGATTATCTTTATATAGCTAATTTCTTCTCTCACCTAACTTAAGAGATAAGGAACCTCGCTGCCCTTGTCCAGTTCTAAGAACTCAGATTAGACGTACACCCACAGGTTTATTGGCTTGTTAACAGACTCAACAAGCTTGTTTACTAACACCCATCCACGAAACTTCTTCCTTGCTTTATTTTGGGTATACGTAACTGAGGCTTGATCCCATTTGCTCTAACTGTCCTGTGGGTTTTACCAGATGTGGCAAACTTGCATTTTCCTCCTATGTCTTCTAGCTAAAATGCCTGCTTACCTTGTACCTTTTTAATTTTTAATTTTTTTTTTTTTATCTGGGGAAGTATTCTCTTGTGTTACATCAGGACAAATGAAACTATAGTATTTCTCTTTCCTGTTATTATCTGTGCTTTTCCCAGTTAAAGGAGCCAGAGTAAACTTTATATTTTATCCTTTCAGCTTTCCCTGCATGTCTTATGAATGCTTAGTTGATATGGAAAAGTGTTTTAAGTTCATTTTGGCATATTTTTGTTACTTGTTTCTTCTTTTCATTTGCTTATTAAAAGAGTATACATACCTACTTATCTTTGGAATATTTATAACATAAATTCTTAAAGTCTTCTAGTGGTTTCTTGATATACTTTAATAGAGACTTTTCTTTGATGATTAAAATTAGTAAAGATAAATAACATCACTAATAGTAACATTATGTTTATTTTTAATTAGTAGTCTGCTTCCTAAGAGAATTTAAAGTGATTTATCATAATAAGAGACATACATGATAATACTATTAAGAATAAAAATAAAAAATTGAAAAGGGAGACATATAATAACCATAATCTTTGTTTCTGGAATTGCATGTTAAATTTAGCTTTGAGCCTTCTGTCCTTTGAGACTCAAAAGAAAAACAAATACAGGTTCTCATCGAGGGAATGAAAAAGCATAACATTACATCAGGCAAAACAGATGTGTTTATGTAACTAAATCATGAAAAAGATTTATATGGATCTTTGTAGGAGGCACAGAAAGTCTCCTATAAAGTCTTAAACAGCAGTCACAAAGAAAATGCAGAAATGTTTATCATAATGGGGTTGCACAAATCAGCATGCATGTAGGATTTAAGAGAACTTAAGCAGCTCATAAATATTTCACTTAAGTTTGTGAAAAAAGCTATTATAAATTGGTGTGATTGTGTCTGGGTGTGAAGCTTACAGGAATAATGCATAAAGAACTTCTGTCTGCAACTCTTTAAATAGTAAAAATAGATAAATTTTTTCGTGGAATAATCTCAGCAATCAGGCTATGATTGCTTTAGCTATCTGTTAAAACATTTTAATTTTTCAATGTTAAGTGATCATTTTGCAATAATGACATATATATGCATATATGTGCAATAACTGGCATTAATGTTTATACTTTTATATATTTTGTCATTTGAATCAAGATCAGCTAGCGAGTTGCTTATTTATTTTGGAGTAGTCTTGGAAAAATTATAAATTAATTTACTTCTTTTTCCAGTAATATATTTGATTAGGGAGTATAAGAAAGAAATAATCAAAAGATGAATTAATCAATATATTCTTAACATTTTATGATTAAAAAAAAATTGCCGGAATTCACTTGTGCTTACTAGGGTGACAGAGAGGGAGAGAGAAAAAGCACTCGCCCATGAGGCATGGCCACACTGCAATCTGTTTTTCTCCATTTCTCTCTTTGGGGATTTTGGGCACACATACACATGCGCCTGGTGCATTTTGCAAGTAGCCATGACAATCTGTCGAGTATTACAGATTGTACTTCAGTGCACATCTGAGTATTTCTGAATAATAGGGTTCTTAAATAGAATTAAATATGCATATTTCTAGTTTGATGGATACTACCATTATGACTTCCCTAAAAGGTGCTGCCAATTTACATTCTTTGTAGGAGAACAAAAACTAACTTTGTACCCATAGCTTTGTTAATACTACATATTATAACTATTTTTATTTATTATAATGAATACAAGGACAATGCTATGCCATTTTAATTTTAATTTCATTGATGACTAGTGAGCGTGTTTTCCAAAGGATGTTAGGATTATTTATAGGAAAATTTGAAGCATCTAAACTGAGTTCACATTTATATAAATATTTAATATGTAATTATAAGAAATATATGATAACTTATATTTAACTCTTTCACTTACTTAGATGTTTGGGATTATAAACATCATAAATACATATAAAAGAATAAATTTTCATTTTCCTGGTTTTTTTTTTTTTTATTATTTGTTTGAAAAAAAAAGGAATTTCCAGAGCTCTCCAGTTAGGGGAGTGGAATACAAATAGTGTAACTTTGAAAAATGTTGTTCAGTTTTTCTGGGTACTTTTATCAACCTTTTAGTCTTAGGAGTTTTCTGTTACTTAAACAATATAGTTCATTGTTTACATACTTTTATTACTCATTATTTACTTTTTGGTCTTTAAATCTTTTACTCTTCCCAGTTCTGAGCAGTTAATTGTGTTTTCTGGGAATGTCCTTGGTTAATATAAACAGTGTCTGGACTTGTAATTAAGAGAACCAAGTCCCTCATTTCTTCACCTGTAAATACCACTGATAAAATCAATGCCATACTTTCGAGGTTTTGTTTGGGCTAGATAAGAATGTTTATAGTGTCTATTTTAGGGCATACTTGACATTATAAAGGGATATAGGAAGGTCCCTTTGAAACTTCAGATTTATAAGTTCATTGTCGCACATCATTTCCTCCAACCAGCAAGTACACATCAGGTGAGTAGAACAGAATAAAGGCCCTTTGAGGTTAGGCCCTTGGATGGTTGGTCTAAATGATTTGTTTTTGACTTCAGCCTCTGAGTTTGTGATGCTACTTTGAGTTTCAGCAAAATTACAAATTACTTCCATGTCATGGACCTTTGGGTTGTTAATGAATAGTTGAATCTGTAGGTGTTAAGTATTTAAATCAAGAATCTTCTGTAAAGTTCTTGGCAAATAATAGGTGCCCAAAGTAGCCTAGGTTCAGAATTTGTTTATTAGTTGAGGCTCTAAAGAGACATTTTCCCAACCTCCTCACTTTATAGGTGAGGTGCCCAGATTGAGTAACTTGGTCATGATCAGGTGATTGTTGGTGTTGTCTTGCCTCATAGACCTCTTTGATAACAGCATCTCTCAGTGCTGGGATTTTTGCCAGCTAGTCATTTGCAAGGTGTGTTTTAAAGTCCAGGGAAGGCTCTTAATAAAACCATTATGTGTGCTGATTAAACACTGCTTATGTGCAGCGTATTGCTTAATTTTTTTTTTTTTCCCTAGAGGATGCATGTGTTTGAGAGAGAGGAAAAATTATAAATTAATTTACTTCTTTTTCCAGTAATATATTTGATTAGGGAGTATAAGAAAGAAATAATCAAAAGATGAATTAATCAATATATTCTTAACATTTTATGATTAAAAAAAAATTGCCGGAATTCACTTGTGCTTACTAGGGTGACAGAGAGGGAGAGAGAAAAAGCACTCGCCCATGAGGCATGGCCACACTGCAATCTGTTTTTCTCCATTTCTCTCTTTGGGGATTTTGGGCACACATACACATGCGCCTGGTGCATTTTGCAAGTAGCCATGACAATCTGTCGAGTATTACAGATTGTACTTCAGTGCACATCTGAGTATTTCTGAATAATAGGGTTCTTAAATAGAATTAAATATGCATATTTCTAGTTTGATGGATACTACCATTATGACTTCCCTAAAAGGTGCTGCCAATTTACATTCTTTGTAGGAGAACAAAAACTAACTTTGTACCCATAGCTTTGTTAATACTACATATTATAACTATTTTTATTTATTATAATGAATACAAGGACAATGCTATGCCATTTTAATTTTAATTTCATTGATGACTAGTGAGCGTGTTTTCCAAAGGATGTTAGGATTATTTATAGGAAAATTTGAAGCATCTAAACTGAGTTCACATTTATATAAATATTTAATATGTAATTATAAGAAATATATGATAACTTATATTTAACTCTTTCACTTACTTAGATGTTTGGGATTATAAACATCATAAATACATATAAAAGAATAAATTTTCATTTTCCTGGTTTTTTTTTTTTTTATTATTTGTTTGAAAAAAAAAGGAATTTCCAGAGCTCTCCAGTTAGGGGAGTGGAATACAAATAGTGTAACTTTGAAAAATGTTGTTCAGTTTTTCTGGGTACTTTTATCAACCTTTTAGTCTTAGGAGTTTTCTGTTACTTAAACAATATAGTTCATTGTTTACATACTTTTATTACTCATTATTTACTTTTTGGTCTTTAAATCTTTTACTCTTCCCAGTTCTGAGCAGTTAATTGTGTTTTCTGGGAATGTCCTTGGTTAATATAAACAGTGTCTGGACTTGTAATTAAGAGAACCAAGTCCCTCATTTCTTCACCTGTAAATACCACTGATAAAATCAATGCCATACTTTCGAGGTTTTGTTTGGGCTAGATAAGAATGTTTATAGTGTCTATTTTAGGGCATACTTGACATTATAAAGGGATATAGGAAGGTCCCTTTGAAACTTCAGATTTATAAGTTCATTGTCGCACATCATTTCCTCCAACCAGCAAGTACACATCAGGTGAGTAGAACAGAATAAAGGCCCTTTGAGGTTAGGCCCTTGGATGGTTGGTCTAAATGATTTGTTTTTGACTTCAGCCTCTGAGTTTGTGATGCTACTTTGAGTTTCAGCAAAATTACAAATTACTTCCATGTCATGGACCTTTGGGTTGTTAATGAATAGTTGAATCTGTAGGTGTTAAGTATTTAAATCAAGAATCTTCTGTAAAGTTCTTGGCAAATAATAGGTGCCCAAAGTAGCCTAGGTTCAGAATTTGTTTATTAGTTGAGGCTCTAAAGAGACATTTTCCCAACCTCCTCACTTTATAGGTGAGGTGCCCAGATTGAGTAACTTGGTCATGATCAGGTGATTGTTGGTGTTGTCTTGCCTCATAGACCTCTTTGATAACAGCATCTCTCAGTGCTGGGATTTTTGCCAGCTAGTCATTTGCAAGGTGTGTTTTAAAGTCCAGGGAAGGCTCTTAATAAAACCATTATGTGTGCTGATTAAACACTGCTTATGTGCAGCGTATTGCTTAATTTTTTTTTTTTTCCCTAGAGGATGCATGTGTTTGAGAGAGAGAGAGAAACAGAAAGAGAGAAAGCAACCTTCTCTTTGCATCCCCTCATGAGGGACAGCAGTCATACCATAATTCCTTCTCCTCTATTTCTCCTTCCTTCTAGGATTTTGGGCATGCGTGTATCAGCCCAGTGTGTTTCTCAAGCTCTGGGTCTGGGACTTAAACTGTGCAGCCAGCCATGTGGGATCCTGCCACCACGCCACTGGCTGACCCTTATTTATCCTAAAACATAAGTCATATATGCCTTCTTCTCCCCCCACTCCCTCCCCTGCCCCAGCAAATGCTGAAGGTGGTATTTTTCACTGTCCGGCTTGAATGTTCTCTGTAAATGTTCTCTCTAGTATCTATACTCTTATGGGCTTTTGCAGCTTCTTGATGTATACCCTATACCTCAATAATATGTAATGAGTTACAGTTCCTTGATTAAGCCATGCTGTTTCAAATTTCTGTGACTGTGCCCTTTTTTTTTTTTTTTTTTTTTTTTTTAAGTTCCTAGATTAATCTCTCCCCTTCTCCTAACCACTCATCCTCCAGGAGTCTAATGCCATCTTCAGTCCCCCTTAGTAGAGTTCATCTTGCCTACTTTGATCTATCCTTAACACCTCTCACCTTCATTTTACCTCTATCACTCACAGCATGTATCACAGTGAATCCCAATCATTGTTCGTACACTTAACTTCCCTGTTAGACTGTAAGAGCAATGCTAATTGCTAACTTGTGATGTAAATAAAGTAACTAAAAGTATTCTATAGAGTAAAATAGGTTTCCTTCCTGAGCAGGGAAGTATAGGTATCTCTAATAGAGTCCATTAATCCTTGTCAGGGAGTATCCTAGCACATTGTTATACTCCAGGAATAATATGTGTTACTGAACTTTTCTTAATTGCCAGAAGGTGCATACTCACCAGAGAGAGTTGGGGGGATGGGGAGAGAAAGCCCCACACATGGGTAGTTTGTTTTTATTTTATTTGTTACTATCATTACCAGAAGTCACATGGAGGCACGGGGTGGGGGTGGTGAGGGGGAGACAGGAAGCATTGCCTCATGGAGTGTGGTCATGCTGCAATTCCTTGTCCTGCGTTTATACATTCTTTTGGGATTTGGAGCACGTATGCACATGTATCCTGTTTTTCAAGCTGCTGGACCCAGGACTCAAACTGTGGTTGGCCATGTGGGATCTGGCTCCCTTAGCCACAGGTCTGGCTGAGTAGTTTGTCTTTATTGCTGAGTAATATTTCATTGTGTGGATGTACTACAGTTTAATCTGTTCACCTCTTGACTGACATTTGGGTTATGTCCAGTTTTTAATGAATTATTATGAATAATGCTGCTATAAGTAATTATATGCAGGTTTTTGCATAAATATAAACTTTCATGTGCCCCGGATATTTAGTGGTGAAATTTCTGGGGTTACATGCTAAGTGTATACTGGACATTTTAAGAAACTGACAAACTTTTCAGAGTGGTCATACCAATTTTTATTCCCAGCAGCAATATGTGAGAATTCTGGTTGACTCACATCCTTGACAGCATGGTCTTAGCAATTGTTTGTTTTCTTGTTTTTTAAAAATTTGCTGTTTCACGTAAGTATGTATCTAGCTGGCATGATTTTTTAACCAGGTTTGTTCATCAACCCGTGGAGACCTGGAAGGGGATATGGAACAGAATAGATTGAATGCAAAGCCAGGGAAGAGTTCATAAGGAAGATATGGAGAGACTCTTAGATGTGTGAGAGCTTGGCGATGTCTGACATACTTTTGTATCCTCAAATGACTAGCACAGTACGCAGTGGGGATTCTTTTATTTTACTAAATAATTAAAGATGAAAAATGATCGAAAGGTTAGGGAAGAATTAGAAGTAGGATGAACTACTTAAAAAAGTAATTTTAGATTAGATTTGGTTTGAGCAATTCCAGTATACTTATGTGACACATCTCTCTATCTGTTTAAGTCTTTGTTTAAATACGTGTTTAAAAGTTAAGTTGGTTTGGGACCAGCAGATAGTGTAATGGTTATGTCGCTGGACTCCCATGTAGTCAACCACAGCTTGAGTCCAAGACCCAATGACTTAAAACTAACTGTGGGTGCATGTGTGTGCGTGCCCAAGATCCTGAGAGGAGAATGGAGGAGAAGGGATTGCAGCATGGCTGTCCCCCCGGGCGTTGGTTTCTCACCTTTCTGTCTCTCTGGCAAGTGCACATGCCCTATAACAACAATCTTTTATTGATTGATTGATTGAAGTTATGTTGGTTCTCTGATTTCAAGCCCCTGAGAAGATGAGAAGTAGCATGATACAGTGTAAGAATCAGTAGGCACAAAAGAATTGATGCTACTAACTCACTGGATTTAGGAAAGTCATCTGAATTCTCTTGGGCCTCAGCTTCATCACTGTAAAATAAAAAGATCTTATTAGATGATAAGTAAGCTCTTCTAACTATAATTGTTTTCCCTTAGTCATATCGAATCAGAAAGTAGTAAGTGAGGAAGAAGTGTGCCAGGGCCTTAGATGGGAGGAAGCAGTTATATATGGATGTAATGCGAAGTATAGCTTTGCAGGGGGCTTAGGGATGAGGTTCTAATCATAGAGCTGGCTAATGGCTAATTGGCAGGGAAAAAAGGATAAGAGAGGGTAGTTAAAGGGAGTGCAAATAGAATAGCAGCATTGCAATATATATATATATTTTTTTGAGGTGGTTGTAAAAGAAGTATGAGTTGAGAATACTGAATTTAGAAGTTTGTGAGTAATTTTTTCCTGTTAAGAAAAGCTTTACATTAAAGACTGGGGAAAGTGACCAGCAGATAGCATGGTGGTTAGGGTGCTGGTCTCCACGTGGGTAATTGTAGTTTGAATCCTGGACCCAACTGCATGAGACTCACGCCAGGCGTGTGTGTACATGCATGCTCAAAATCCTGAGAGGACAGTGGAGGAGAAGGGATTGCTGTGTGGTCATCCTCCCTGGGGGTGATTTCTTTCTTTCTGTCTCAGTCTCTCTGGTGAGTGTATGAGCCCTATAGCAAAATCTCAGGGAAAAGACCCAAACAAACAAAAACAAAAAACTGACTGGAGGAAAGCTACCTGTAGTACCTTTTAATGGAAAAAGGAGGATGTGAGCCTCTTTTTTTTGGGGGGGGGAGAGATTTTCGCTATATGGCATGTGCGCTCGCCAGACAGACAGAGAGAGACATAGAGACAGAAAGCGAGAGATCACCCCCCAGAGGGGATGGTCACGCCGCAATCCCTTCTCCTCCATTCTCCTCTCTGGATCTTGGGTACACACACACACACACGCCCAGCGTGAGTTTTAAGCCACCGCGTCCGGGACGTGAACCGCAGTCGACTACGTGGGAGTCCAGCGACATAGCCATTACGCTAACTGCTGGTTCCCTGAGCCTCTTTGAAAGAAAAATTGAGGATGTGTGGAGACAGACCACTCTCAGCCCTGTAAGAGTTCAGGTTGGGCCTGCTGTTTTCCAGGGGTCCCTTTCTCTACCATGACTCCCGTACCCTATTTCTTAAAGGTTTGGATATAGAGTTTAGCAAAAAGCCAGATATTTATTTTTTTATATATTGATGAGTTTTGTTCACATACTGCCAAGTATTGGTAGAGATTTAAAAATATCGTCAGTACTCAGATAAACTTGATTCCATGTTGACCTGTTTTGTTGTTTGTCTGACATTTTTATAAAGCACCATGACATTTGAAATTTTTATTTCTGTTTCCTGTTGTAACTCATTTTAAATAATCAAAGGTTTTGACCTCTGGAATATCTTTTTTCGCATATAAATTTCAAGGCCATTATTTTTATAGTTTTAATGTTTCCAACAATTTTATTATCTTGAAGCAAAAACATATTTCTGCTCTAATGTAATTTAGGTAGTAAAAGCAATTGTTTATTTGCTTTAGACTATGTTTCCAGCTGTTTATTTTAAAACATCAATATTATGTTCTGATTATGAGGACTCCCAAAGTAATCCTTTGGCAAATAGTTTGGTAAAGCCAGTTAGAAAGCTTCTACTTAACTGTTCAGCTCATAAACAGCCAGTTAAAGACCCAAGTGCTCAAAGATGTTCTTTTAGATTCTAATGTAAAGAATAAACATTTCAGGGCTGGCCAGTGATGTGGTAGTTAACGTGCTGGACTCCCACTTCATCAACTGTGGTTTGAGTCCCGGACCTGGCAGCTTGCTTTCTCACTTTTCCTCTCTCTGTCTTTCTCTGGTCAAATTTAAAAAATAATAATGATGAATAAAGTTAAATAAAATAATTCTTTAAAAAATTAACATTTCTAGATTTAAAAAAATCTGTTAAGTTGCCATTTTCTTTGAGGAATACTCACATTTGGATAACTGTTCTGCAATTCTTACTCCATTTAATGTGTACTACCAGATAGAAAAAAACTGGAATATTTAATTTTTTTTTTTTTTTTGAGAGAGTTTTGCTATAGAGTGCATGCACTTGCTGGAGAGACAGAGAGAGACAGAGAGGCAGAAAGCGAGAAATCACCCCCCAGGGGTGGTGGTGGTGGTGGTGGTCATGCCACAATCCCTTCTCCTACATTCTCCTCTCAGGATCTTGGACACACATGTACATGTATCCAGCATGAATTTTAAGTCACTGAGTCCAGGACTCAAACCTCACACTACATGGGAGTCCAGCAACATAACCATTACACCATTTGCTGGTCCCCAAACTGGAATATTTTAAGATTTTGGGTTAAACATTCTGGAAAAGAAAATGTATAATTTTATGTTAAATACCAATAACCCAGTTAAAACAAAAACAAAACCTGGGCCAGCCCACATCATGGTGGTTAAGGTAGCGAGATCCCACATGGCTGACGGCATGGTTCAAGTATCAGAAGAATGGCTTGAAAACTTGCCAGGTACATATATGTATTCCAAATCTGGAAAGGAGGGAGAAGTGGAGGAAAAGAGATTGTGGTGTGATCATCCTCCATAGTGCTGTGGGGTTCTGCCCACCATCTCTGTCTCTTTCCAGTGAGTACATGTACCTTCTGGCAAGATAATACATAGGTAAGTAAATAAACAAATGATTTTTAATTTGTCTCTTGGGGAAGAGTAATTTCTAATATGATAGCATCTTGTTAGTCCTATAGAACATGTTACCTATGTGATTTCAAGCTCTCATATACTTTTTCAGAACCTTTTCTGTAGCCTTATAATTAAAGGTCATATATGCATTATTCTGAAATTGAATTTGAACAGTTAAATATGTAGTAACAAAGTATATCCTTAAAAATATTTTTAAAATTTTTTATCTTTCAGAATCATGGTGTCATGGAAAGGGATTTACTTTATACTCACTCTGTTTTGGGGAAGCTTTTTTGGAAGCATTTTCATGTTGGGTCCCTTTTTACCTTTGATGTTTGTAAGCCCTTCTTGGTATCGCTGGATCAACAACCGCCTTGTGGCAACCTGGCTCACGCTACCTGTGGTAAGTTATACCCCATAGACGGAACCTGTCTACTTGTGCCAGAGTGGCCCAATCTATTGATTTTATTTTGTTAGAATCAGATTTGGGTTGTAGAAGAAACGTTCTTCCTCCATGTTATGTGAGAGGGATGTTAGACATTAAAGCAGCATAATATAAAAAGCAGAGAGAAATATCTTTCATGCTCTTGAAATAAAATACCTAATTAAGAGCCATATTCAACCCTGGCCATCAATGGGGTGACAGATGTCGCTGCCAGATCGCCCTCACATTCTAAGACCTGTATTCAAAATGAAGAGCTTCTATGTTTTTTATGAGTTTACTTTCCCTTATTGAAGAATACTTTACATACAGTAAAATGCACAAATCTTAGGTATACAGATTGAGGAATTTTAACATTATAACTTCTATTTCGCATTCCCTTTTTTAAAACAAAAACAATGACAAAACCTAAGGTTGATAAAACAAAACTTTTAAAAAATCTTGGAATATTGATGTAATTGATTCAGTTCTCTCCAGTAATCCAGAATTCAGAAACAAAGTGATTTTCTATTTATTGGACTATTTATTAACAACATCTGTAAGGCCAAAGTATATACTCCCTGTACAGCAGAGCCTTGGGATACTCAGGTGTTCTCTGTGAGGTCAAGGCACACTGCTCTGAGCACATCTGCCTCTGATCCCGAGTTGGTGACTTCCTGTAGGACACCAGTTCACACTTCACCCTTCTCTGGGACTGGGAAGCAGCTTTGACCCTTTCCTTTTGCTGCTGTTCATAATCAGTAAGGCCTTTTCCAAAAATCGAGTGAGGTATGTGCAGTTAGTTGTCTTTACCTAGGATATTCAGATTGTATTTCCTGAGGAAATATTTCTTCCTTTTCCTGCATAACAGATAGACCTTATTGCTAGGTTTATTCATTTATCATGAGAGAGAGTTGCGGAGGATAAAATCTAAAAAGGAAAACAAGAAGGGGAATAGTCTTCCTTTAGTTCTTAAAGGATTCTCTTTACTTATTTCTTTTTAATTGAGTTCCCTGTCTGTACCCAGGTTGTAGGCAACTGTTCATGTTTTGTTTGTAGAGAGGAGGCATATGCTATAGATCCCTTGAGTGGAGTTTGATTGGGAAATCATTTCCGGAAACAATAGTTGATTTGGGTGTAACTGTCTTGATGGAATAGATGTTTCTTAAAAGTTTCCTGTAGTTTGAGTTTACTATAAGTCCTTTGTAATATATCCTTCCTTTCACTTTTAAAAATGAATCCTGTTCAACTGTGCTGGCACAAGAGATAAGGTGCTGCTGCATAAGACGAGCCATAGAGGAGAGCTGGGTTTCTATCCCACACGAGTTTGAACAGGCCAGGCCTGGTAATATGTGCCTATAACCCTAGCTAACTGGGAGGCAGGGCAGAGGATCACAGCAGTGAGACCCTGTCATAAATACTGAGCTCTCTTCTTTCTTCCTCCCACTTTCTCTTTCATTCTCATTAAAGAAAAAAAAAATTTCTGTGGTGAATAGTTTTATAAATTATCTTCATCCCTTGTTAGTAAGTAAATTTGTTTTTAAATTTTTATTTAGAAAGAATACTATTTAACCAAATATACTCTCATTCTGTCTTCTCTTCTCCCTTTCTTTATAGTTGATTTAAAGTTGTCCATATTACAGGCACAAAGGAAGAGACTCTAGTGTACTGGTAGATAATAAATAACCATGATATGGTACATATTAATTAAAATATAAGAATAATTAGATGGTTTCATTAAAAGGAAGAATCAGGACCAGCAGATGGCATGGTTGTTAAGGTGCTAGACACTCCCACATGGCTGACCATGGTTCAAGTCCTGGACCTGGTGGCTTGCTTTCTCACTTCCCCCCCTTTCTTTCTCTCTCTCTCTCTCTCTCTCTGTGTGTGTCTCTCTCTCTGTCAAATTAAAAACAAATGAATGAATAAATAAAATTTAAAAAAAAGGAAAAATCAAAGTAAAAACCCAGTGGTGGTGATATTTGTTGACCACATCTCATGAGGCAGATTTTATACCAAGTCCTTTAGGAGGGTGGCATCATTTCAGGTGCCACCATTATTCACATTGTTATATAGGAAACAGAAACTAGAAATTAATTGTTTTGTCCAAGGTCACACACATAGACAAATTATTTAAGCAGAGCTGAGATTAAATATGGTTTGTTAGATTTAAGAGCTTTAAGTGGTAAGAAAACCTTCGAGGATTTTAAGTCACATGGAGACTTAATGTAGCTCCTGGTGAACTTCTTGAGTTGAATGGTAGCTTATGAGTGTTTCAAAAGAAGAAGGGTTGGAGTTTTTTCAAGTTCGAGAATGCCTGACTTGAGAATAAAAAATCTGAGAAACTATTTTTCTTTGTAAAAATATGTGACTTTCCCAACAACCCAATAAATGGAATAAAGTCAGTGTCAGTAGCAGGATAATTCCCTCACAGTAGAAGAGGAAAGTTTGGTAAGAAATAGTCATAGAAAGTTTTCTGTTTAGGGACCAGCAGGTGGGTGGTGGTTGAGGTAGCTGGATCCCACATGGATGACTGCATGGTTTGGGGCCCAGACCCAGTGACATGAAAAACATGCTGGGGAACATTCACTCCCAAAATTCCAGTTTACCCTTCCCCCATCTTTCTCTAGCAAGCACACATACCCTGTGGCAAAATAAATTAAAAAAAAAAAAAAAAGAAAGCTTTCTGCTTTACTACAGAAATCAAAGGCATATGTTGTTCAAGTACCTGCAACAATATTTGTTGGGCAAATATCAATGGATAAACATAAAGAAGTTTCAAGGCCAGAGTAGGCTTGGTATCAGGATTATACTGACTTTTGAAAATAAGCTGTGCAATGTTCTCTCTTGTTTTTTGAGATTTTGTATTAAGATTAGTATTCTTTTACTTAAATTTTATAGAATTTGTCTGATAAACCATTCAATTGTAGTTTTCTTTGTAGGAAGAATTTTGATAATCTTACTTTGTTTCATAGATAATTGGCCTAATCAAGCTTTCTACTACATTTTTGTTCATTTCGGTCAGCCATGCTTTTGAAGGCATCTGTCCACGTTATATTCATTAGTTGTGAAATTTTTGTGTGTTTATTTGTTCATAATATAAAATTACATTATCCTTTAAATGTCTGTAGGATCTTTAGCAACATCCCCTTATTCCTTTCTGACTTATTTACTTGTTTATTTATTTATTTAATGAGCAAGAGAGGGTGCATGTGCAAGTGAAAGTGAAGATGCTTGTGGAGGGGGAGAGAAAGGGAGAGATTTTTGATAGCATTTCACCACACTGTGATCCTCTTGTCTTAACTTCTAGTTAACTAGGACCATAAATAACTACCATGCCCAACCTACTTAGGTTGGTCCAGGAACTGAAATGGGACCTTCTGTGTGGCATGAGCCATTGCACATGGCACCTTACTGCTTGTGCCACCCTCTTGAGTTCTCCACTGAGAGGGGGCCTTGTTTGTGATACTGATAATTCTTTCTCTCTTTTTTTCTTGATCAGTCTAAGAGTTTGTCAGTCCTCTGAACTTTTTGAATAACCAACTTCAGCTTTATTTATTCATTTATTGAGTTTGCTAGAGGGCTCATGTGCTTTCCAGAGAGAGATATGTGGGAGGGAGGGGGATGGGGAGGGTGGGGAGTGGTGAGAAAGCAGCCGCTATAGGTGATGGTCACACCATAATCCCTTCTCCATTTCTCCTTTTGGGATTCTGGGCACAAATACACATGCATGTGATCTGTTTATCAAGCTGCCAGGTCTAGGACTTGAACTGCGCAGTTGGCCATGTGGGATCTAGCCACTTTTGCCACCACACCATCAGCTGGCCCTATTAATTTTTGTGTTGTTTGTGTTATTTCATTGATCTTTGGTATATACTCCTTTCTTCTTTGGGTTTATTTTTTCTCTTTTTAAAGCTTCTTACAGTAGACACTTAAGCTACTAATTTTTTTGTTGTTTTTTTGAGAGATTTTTGCTATAGGACGCATGCGCTCACCAGAAAGACAGAGAGAGACAGAGAGACAGAAAGCGAGAAATCACCCCCCAGGGTGGATTACCACGCGGCAATCCCTTCTCCTCCATTCTCCTCTCAGGATCTTGGGCACGCACGCACGCACATGTGCCCGGATGAGTTTTAAGCCACTGGGTCTGAGACTCAAACTGTGGTCAACTACATGGGATTCCAGCGACATAGCCATTATGCTAACTGCTGGTCCCTTAAGCTACTAATTTTAAATATTTCTTGTTTCTAACATAAACTTTAAAAATACACACGTTCCTCTATGCATTGTATTAACTGTAACCCACACGTTTTGATGTATTTTCATTATTTAGTCTTCTAATTACTGTGGTGATTTCTTCAATTTGGGTTATATTTATGCTTGTTAGTTTCTAAATATTTGGTGCTTTTCTAGTTACTTTATTGTTATTGATTTTTAACTTAATTACTTTGCAGCAAAAGAACATACCTTGTAAGATAATCTTTTGAAATTTATTGAAATTTGTTTTATGGCATATAATGTTCTAGGAATTCTTGTATATAATTTGTTTTGCAGTTGTTAGATATGGTGTTCAATAAATGTCAGGCCAGGGAAGTTGACAGTGGTGTTCAGGCTCTCTGGTCTTATTTTCTTGCTATATTCTTACAATTTTATCTTTATTAATATCAGAATGGTAGCATAGTTTATGTATTAAAATGTTCAGCTATGATTATGCTTTGTTTCTAATTGCCTTTACTGAAGTTTTTACTTCATGTATTTTGAAGTTCTGTTCTTAGGCATATACACATTTGTAATTATTACATATGCTAATAAATTGCCCTTTTTCATTATGAAATATTTCCCTTTATTTTTCTGGTGATATTCCTACCTTTACTAATGTTAATGTAGCTAACTTATTTTAATATGTTTGAAGACATAACTCTTTTTACTCTTTTACTTTCAGCCTATTGGTCTTTATATTAGAGTGTGCCTCTTTCAGACAGGGTATAACTGGGTCTGAAAATTAGTTTGGTTAGTCTGCATAGTCCATATACCTTTGGTGTAATTATTTTCTGTCATTTTTTTTCTTTGGTAGTTATTTCTGAGTTATCTCTGCTTCCTCCCCCCCGCCCCCCATTCTCTTTTCCCACTTTCTTTTGGATTAATTGAATATTTTTTAGTATATCATTTTGATTCTTCTGTGGTCTTTTTAGTTATGCCTCTTTTCACATATAGATAGTTGCTTAGGGATTACATAATACATCCTAAGTGTATCATAGTCCTCCTAAGTTAATATCTACTACTCCATATAAAATATAAGAACCTCTTAGCAGCATAGGCCTTTTGTGCTACTGTTGCCATATGCATTATGTCTACTTACGTGGTAAACTATTAATGCAGTGTTTCAGTTTTTTTCTTTAACTACTCATATCTTTTAAAGAAATTAAGAGAGGAAAAGAAAAATCATTTTTTTATGTGTTTTCTATTTCCAGTGCTCTTCCTGTGTATTACAGTTTCCATCTATCAATAGTAACAATCCTCTTTCAGCCTGAATAACTTCCTTAGTTTTTCTTGTATTCTGTAGACAAATTGAATTTTCATTAAATTAAAAATCTGTTTACTTTCTTTGTTTTTTTTTTTTTTTGAGGATATTGTTGCTGGCTATAAACTACCTGGGATAATGAGTTCTCTTTTTCTTTCCTTTTTTTTCTTTTGTTTCTATACTTTAAATTCTGCTGTCTTTGATCTCCATTTTTCTTGCTAAAAAGTTAGGTGTCATATATATTGTTTCTTCCCTTTGTAAAATATATGATTTGCCTCCAGCTGCTTCCAAGATTTCTCTTGATCTTTGTTCTTCAGCAGTTTATGATTTGCTTATCTATGTTACACTTATGTTTATTTTTCTATTTCTAAGTATTTCATTGGGCTTCTTAAATCTATATATTGGCTATTTTGTTTTTTTCCAAATTGGGAAATTTGGGGTAATAATTTTTCCCATATTTTATTTGAAACTTTCTTATTCTCCTCTCCTTGGAGACTATGATTATGTGTATGTTAGATCATTTATATTCTAACACATGTCACTAAGGCTCTATACCTTTTTATTTTTATTTATTTTGGAGATGTTTCTGCTATAGGGCATGTGCACTTGCCATAAAGACAGAGAGAGAAAGAGACAAAAAGCGAGAAATCACCTCCCAGGAGGGGATGGCCACACTGTAGTCCCTTCTTCTCCATTCTCCTCTTGGGATCTTGGGCTCGCATACACACATGTCAGCGTGAGTTTAAGCCACTGGGTCCAGAACTCAAACCATGGTGGACTACATGGGAGTCCAGTGACATAGCCATTACACCAACTGCTGGTCCCTCTATGCTTTTTTTAAAAATCTTTTTCCACTTTCATTCTTCATATTAGATAATTTCTATTGATTGGCTTTTAAGTTCAGTGACCTTTTCTGCTGTGTCTAATCTGCTATTTCAGTCGACGAATGCATTTTTTATTTAAAATATTGTATTTTTATGTTCTAGAATTTATAAAGTAACCTGTTTCATTACTTTTTTGAGATTCATTATCTATTTATTCATTATTTCCTTGTTTTTCTTTAAGTGAACTGGATGATAAGTACAGTGCCTTTTATTAGTTTGGAGCTGGAAGTGAGAGTCTCCTTACTCTTTTAGGCAATATTTCTTTCTCCTTTTTCATAGAAGGGTGTTTTGTTTTGTAATCTCTGTGAATTGTAAAAGTAGTCATCTGGAGCAGACTCCATGCTGCAATGGTAATGTGCTTCTTTTTTTTTCTTTCTGTGGTCACTTTATTTATTTATTTTAAAATTTATTTTATACATTAAATCTCTATACATCACTTAGCTTGTAAAGTGAATTTATCCAACATGAATACACTTCACACCAGTCCAGTTGAGGATACTATACACATTATCATCAATAGATAATAATCCACTTCTGTGTCCCATAAATTTCTTGCCTGTCTATTTTTCTCCTTAATTTCTTTCCTCATACTCTCTCCCTTCTCCCTCTTCCCACACTGTCTTCAGTATATGGATACCATTTTCCATCCTTCTATATCTTCTAATCTTTTTCAGTTTCTGCCAGAGTGTGGACAGTTGGTATATGTTTAGCGAAGACATACAATGTCTCTCTTTCATAGTCTGATTTGCTTCACTCAGCAGTAAATCTTCCATATTTGCCCACTTTTTATCAAATACCAGGATCTTTAATTTTTTTTTTTTTTTTTGGCTGAGTAGTATTGCATAGAGTATGTATGCCACACTTTTTCAATTCATTCATCTGTTTGTGGACATTTGGGTTGGTTCCATATCTTAGCCATTGTGAAGAATGCCGCCAATAGGGACTAGCAGTTGGCGTAATGGCTATGTCACTGGACTTCCATGTAGTCCACCGCAGTTTGAGTCCCAGACCCGGTGGCTTAAACTCATGCCAGGCGCATGTGTATGCGTGTCCAAGATCCCAAGAGGAGAATGGAAGAAAAGGGATTGCGGTGTGGCCATTCCCCCTGGGGGGGTGATTTCTCGCTTTCTGTCTCTCTGTCTCTCTTTCTGGTGAGCGCATGTGCTCTGTAGCAAAAACTTCTCAAAAACAAAAACTAACAGTGCTGCAATAAACATAGATGTGCAAGCACTGTTCTAACTTAGTGTTCTCCTATTCTTTGGGTAGATACTCAGGAGTGGAGTTGCTAGGTCACATGGTAGTTCTATTTGTAGATATTTGTAGATCTTTGAGAAACCTCCATATTGTTTTTCACACAATTTACATTCCTACCAACAGTGTAGGAGAGTTTCCCTTTTACCATAATCCCATCAGCAGTTATTATTTTTTGCTCTTTTAATTTTAGCCATTCTGACTGGAGTTAGGTAGTATCTCATTGTGGGTTTGATCTGCATCTCCCTTATAATGAGGGATGTTGAAGTATATTTTCATATGTATTTTGGCTGTTTGTATGTCCTCCTTAGAGAGTTGTTTGTTCAACTCATTTCCTCAGCTTTTAATTGGGTTGATGATTTTTTTTTGTTTTTCTCTTCAGGTAAGCCACTTGAGTTCCATGTATATTCTGGTTAGCAGTCCCTTACTTGAGGCATAGTTTATAAAATATTCTCGCATTCCAAGTGTTGTCAATTCACACTGATTACTGTATGTTTAGCTGTGCAGAGACTTCTTAGCCTGATGTAATCCCATTTGTCTATTTTTGGGATTGTTGCTTGTGCTTTAGGGGTCTTATTTAAGAAGTCTTTGTCTACTCCAATGTCTCACAGAGTTTCCCCACTGTTTTCCACTGATAGTTTTATAGTTTGAAGTCTTAGGTTTAGATCTTTAATCCACTGTGAGTTGATTTTTGTTAATGGTGAGAGATAGGGGTCTAGGTTCATCTTTCTGTAGTTGGATACTCAGTAGCATTTGCTAAAGAAGTTTTCTTTTCCCACTAGATTGACTGATACCCTTTCTCAAAAATCAGTTGGTTGTATGTTTTGGGAATTATGTCTGGAATCTCTGTTCTGTTCCATCTGTCCACTTGTCTGTTTTTGTGCCAATACCATGCTGTTTTGATTATCACAGCTTTATATTTTGGGGTCAGGGAGTGAGATGCCTCCTACCCCACTCTTCTTGTGCAGGATTGCTTTGGAAATATGGAGTCTTTTATATAAGATTTCAACAAATTCTATAATTGTCTTTTGTAAATCTGCAAAGACTATATCTGGGTAATTTGATTGCATTAAATATATTGATTAATTTCCATTTTGATTATGTTAATTCTTTCTATTCAAGAGCATGGAATGTCCTTCCACTTTTTGTGTCATTTTTAATTTCTTTTTTAGGTTTTTATAGTTTTCCTTGTAGAGGTCTTTGATTTCTTTGGTTAGATTTATTCCTAGGCATCTTACACTTTTTGTGGCTATAGTAAATGGGATTACTTTTTTCAGTTCTATCTCAGTCTGCTTGTTCATGTATAGAAATGCTGTAGATTTTTGTATGTTGACTTTATATCCTGCTACTTTATTATATTCATTTATTACTTCCAGGAGTTTTTTTCGTGGACTCTTGAATCTTCTATGTATACAATCATGTTATCTGCAAATAGAGATCATTTCACCTCTTCTTTCCCAAATTCCCTATTTGAATACCTTTTATTTTATTCTCTTTTCTGATCATACTGGCTAGGACTTCTAGCCCTGTACTGAAAAGGAGTAGAGAAAGTGGGCAGCCTTGTCTTGTCCCAGTTTTTAGTGGAAAAGTTTTATGGTATTGAGAAACGACCCTTCTATGCCTATTTTGCTTAGCGTCTTAATCATGAAGGTATGTTGTGTTTTATCAAATGCTTTTTTTTTTAACATTGATTACTATGATCATGTTTTTTTAACTTTATTTCTGTTAATATGGTGTATTATGTTTATAGTTTTGAGTATGTTGTATTATCACTTTACATCTCTGGAATAAAACTACCTGGTCATGATATGCGATCTTTTTTACATGTTGTTGGATATGATTTATTAGTATCTTGCTGAGAATTTTGTGTTTATTTTCATCAGAGATATTCGTCTATAGTTTTCCTTGTCATGTCCTTGTCTGTTTTGGGGATAAGGGTGATGCAGGCTTCATAAAATGAATTTGGGAGGTTCCTTCCTTTTGGATTTTAAAAATAACTTAAGTAGAATGGGAGTTAACTTTTCTTTAAAAGTTTAGTAGAATTTAGAAGTGAAGCCATCAGGGCCCAGGTTTTGTTGTTGTTGTTGGGAGGTTATTTATTACTGATTCAATCTTGTTACTTGTTATGGGTCTATTCAGGCTTTCTGTGTCCTCCTAATTCAATTTTGGTAAATTGTATGTATCCAGGAATTTGTCTATCCCATCCAGGTTTTCCTGTTTGTTGGCAAATAGTTGCTCATATTATCCTCTAATGATGTTTTGTATTTCTATTGTGTTTGTTGTAATATTGCCTGTTTCCTTGCAAATTTTATCTGATTCCTTTCTTTCTTCTTAATTAGTGTAGCTAATGGTGTGTCAATTTTGTTTATCTTTTCAAAGAACCAGCTTTTAGTTTCATTTATTTTCTGTATAGTCCATCTATTTTCTATTTCATTTCTTTCTGCTTGAATCTTGATTATTTCTTTTCTCCTATCATTTTTTTTTTGGATTTTTTGGGTTTTTTTTTTCAGTTCTCTGAGGCATGATGTTAGCTTTTCCATTTGCCATCTTTCCACCTTTTTTTTTGGAGAGGTTTTTGCTATAGGGCACATGCGCTTGCCAAAAAGACAGAGGGAGATAGACAGAAAGCAAGAAGTTACCCCCTAGGGGGGATGGCCATGCCGCAGCCATCACTCGGCTCCCGCG
>NW_006205718.1:1162722-1174549 GCF_000334495.1 Tupaia belangeri chinensis
GGGAGTCCAACAACATAGCCATTATGCCAACTGCTAGTCCCTCCATCTTTTTCTTATGTGCACTGATTGTTACGAATTTCCCTCTTATGATTGCTTTTGCTGTATCCCATAAATTATGGATACTTGTGTACTCATTATCATTGGTTTCCATGACTCTTTTGATTTCGGACTGTATTTCTTCAGTAGTTATGAGTCATTCAAGAGTAAGTCACTTAGTTTTCATATGATGGTATATTTTTGTGTTTT
The DNA here is from genome assembly GCF_000334495.1 of Tupaia belangeri chinensis. Taxonomy (NCBI): domain Eukaryota; kingdom Metazoa; phylum Chordata; class Mammalia; order Scandentia; family Tupaiidae; genus Tupaia; species Tupaia belangeri. The sequence continues at coordinate 1,162,969 of NW_006205718.1, forward strand.
TTTTTTTTTTTTCTGAAATTAATATCACATTTAACTCCATCATGGCCAGAGAAGATGCTGGATTAGTTTCTATGCCTTTGAATCTGTAAAGGCTTGTTTGGTGCCCTGTTGTGTGGTCAGTCTTCAAAAAGGTTTTGTGTGGGGGTGAGAAGAATGTATATTGCATGGTTTGGGGGTAGAGAGTTCTATAGATGTTTGTGAAGTCCATTTGATTTATGGTATCATTTAGATCCCGTATCTCTTCACTTATTGTCTAGATGATCAATCCAAAGGAGATAGTGGGGTAGTGAGATCCCCAACAATTAGTGTGTTGCAGTCTATCTCTCCTTTTAGATCTAGCAGTCTTTCCTTTATGTATTTGGGTGTTCCCGAGTTGGGTTCATAGATATTTATAAGCATTATATCTTCTTGATGAATTAGGCTTTTTACTACTATATAGTCTCTTACAGTTTTTATAGTAAAGCCTATTTTGTCTGAAATCAGTATCATGACTCTACCTCTTTTTTGGTTTCTGTTTGCATGGAATATCTTTTTCCAGCTCTTCGCTTTTAGCCTAGGTACATTTCTTGTTGGCAGCAGATAGAAGGTTTCTCTTTTTCATTCATTCAGCCAATCTGTGTCTCTTGATTGGAGAATTTAATCCATTAACATTTAACATTATTATCTATATTTCTGGACTTGTCCCTACCACTAAGTTGGCCATTTTCTTGTTTTTTTGTTTTTTTGTTTTTTTTTTCCTCTTATTTCTGTCTGTCTTAATTTTCCTGGTATAGCAGTCCCTTCAAATTTTTTGAAGAACTAATCTCGTGTTGGTAAATTTTTTCAGGTTTTGTTTATCTGAGAATGATTTTATCTTTTTTCCCTCTTTGAAGGATAATATTGCCAGGTAGTGCAATCTTGCTATCTCAGTTGGAACTGTTTCTCTCTTAACACTTCTCATTCTTTCCGTGCTTGCATTTTTCCCAGTGAGAGGTCCAATGTTAGCCTGAAGGGATAACCTTTGTAAGTTACTTGATGTTTCTCTCTTGCCAGTTTTAGTATTTTGTCTTTATCTGTGGTTTTGGCCAGTCTAGCTGTGGTGTGCCAAGGAGAGTATCTTCTTGGGTTTTTTTCTATTGGGGTCCTTTGTATTTCTTGGGTCTGAATGTTTGAGTGCTTCTCTAGAATTGGAAAGTTTTCTTTCAGGATTTCATGGAATAGAATATTAATGTCCTTATTAGTTTTTTACTTTCTGAGATACCAATTATTTTGACGTTTAGATATTTAATGGTATCTAGTATTTCTTGTATATTGTCCTTATTTTATTTATTTATTTATTTATTTTTCTTTTTCCCAGTCATTTTGCTTATTTCTTCTAGGCCAGAAATTTTATCTTTCACATCTGCATTCCACCTTCTGCATAATCTACTGCTTTTAATACCTTTGAGGGAGGTTTTGATTTCCTGTATTACAGCCTTCCTCTCTAATAGTTGTTGGATTCTTTTTTATGGTGTCTAATTTTTCTTTTAAATAGTCAAAGTACTTACTCATCTCCTGGAGCTCATTGTCTCGCATCTTCTGGAATTCATGGTCTCATTTCTCTTGCATCTTATTTATTTTTGTCACTATGACTATTTTAAATTCTCTATCTGATATTTCCACGAGTTCCATTGTACTGTCTGTAGATGATGAGGAATGCTCTTTCCCCTTAGGGAAGAGATATTTTCTTGGTTTCTCATATTTCTTGTGCTTCTGTGGTGGTGGTTTCTGGTCATGTGATGAATTATATGTTTCTTACCAATTTCTGTACTATTGTCACTGGAACTGGGTATTCCAGTGGCCTCCTAGTTTCTTGAGAACAGGTTCACCTGGCGCTAAGCTGCAGGGTCTCAGCGAATGTAGAAAGTAGGGGTTGTACAGCATGCTTCAGGAATCTATGAAGTTAAATGAATGTATTTCTGAATGGGCAAAAGGCATATAGAGGTCTAAAGCTGTCTCCTGAAAGCAGTGGGGAGAAAATGGAGTTCCCAAGGCAATCTCAGGCCTCAGTCTTCACTGGTTTCCACTGCCACTGCCACTGCCATTGACAAGCAGGAGCTGGGAATGATGGCAGGGGAAGGAGCTGGAAGAGGGAGGGCTCTGTGGGACTGGAAGCTGTGAGGAGACAATGCTGTTCTCAAGGTGACCTCTGGTCTCAGTCCTTACTGCTTCTGCTGCCACCTGCCATCCAGAAAGCAGGAAGGATAAGGGGGGAAGGAGCTAATGTGCTTCTTAGGAGAAGCCATATTCCATATAGTGACTAGAGTTCAAATCCTTGCCCAGTCAGCCTGAAACACATCTGGCACATGTATGAGTGCTTAGGCTCTGACAGGCTGGAGGGCTGGAGGAAGCAAATTATGATGTAATCAGACCCAGTGGAGGGTGCTTTTCTCTCTGCCCCCTCCCCCTTACTCTCATATGTATGTGCATGCTTTTATAGTGAATATGGAAAAGAAGTCAGCAGGCTCTCTGAACATTATCTAGCATCTATTAAGTATTTACCATGTATCAAGCATTTTCTAGGATGTAATGATGAACAGGATAAAATCTTCATTCTGTGGACAGAGATACCATTTACCTAGAATGTCTTTCATAATCGCGGTTTTACACAGCCTCATGATTTCCCGGCTTCTATTTGACTGAAGAACTTCTTTTGTTATAAGATAGAAGCTGACTTCTCAGACCATGAGTCTTTAGACTTAAATTTTAAAGTCAGCTTTAAGGATATGACAGTGTTTTATTAGGTTATTGGGAAAGTCATGATGTATTTTTCTATGCAAAAATGCGTCATAACTTTCCCGACAGCCCAATATTATATCCCTCAAATATATCAGTTAATTCAAAATATTCATTTTGTGATGTTGCTTTGCCACTGTCATTCTCTTATTTACAAGGTGAATTTTTCTCTATATAATTTTATTTTATTTTTCATTGCTAGTGTACTTATGCACTTGCCAGAGAGAGACAGAGATGGAGAGGAAGAAAGCTCCCCCTAGTGGGATGTGGTCAGACCATAATCCTTCTCTATTTCTCCATCCTGTCAGGATTTTGAGCATGTCATATAAATGCACCCAGCATGTTTTCAAGCTGTTAGGGCTAGGACTGAAACCATGGTTGGCCTTTGCAGGATCTGACTCCATTAACCATTGTACTAGAGCCTGCCAGCCATATTTTATTTATATTAAGTAAAATAAGCACACTGTTTAGCTTGCACAAATTTAACTATCATGTAGATAGGTCTGTAACAAACTATATGTTAAATAATTCTACTTATAGTTATAAAACCAGTGATATTTTCTATTGGAAACATTTAACTCTTTTCATGTTATTTATTCCACATAACAGTGTTTGGCTTTATTTCATCATTTATGAAATCAAGAAATTGGTATAAATGATCTCTGTGATTCATTCCAGATTTAGCATTATGTATTTGATTCTAAAGTAAGCATTTAGAGATAAATGAACTTTGTGTAATATTCACATATTGTCACCATACTTAATTTTCTTACTGTCATCGATTTTCCATAGCATGCAATCTTTTGATTATGAATCTTATAATTACTACATTGGCAGAAGTCATTATAATTGTAATATATGAGAGTCTCTGATCTAATTTTTTAAAAGACTGAGTATAAGCAGAGTGCTTTGTGGCATAGGCATTGGAGACAGATTCCTGGTTTCAGTATTGGCCTTATCACTTTCTAGTCAGTTGAATTCAGTTAAGCCACCGAATATCTCTAAGTGTCTGTTTATTCCTCTATAAAATAGGACATGAGGCTGGCAGGTAGCATGGTGGTTGAGCTGCTGGACTCCGACATGATTGACCATAGTTCGAGTCCTGGACCTGGCAGCTTGCCTTCTCGCTTTCTCTCTTTTTCTCTGTCTTTCTCTGGTTAAATAAAAAAAATAATAATAAATAAAATTAAATTAATAATTCTTTTTAAAAAATAGGACATTAGTGCTACCTACCTACCTCAAATAGTTATAGTAGTGACTAAATGAGATAATAAATATACAGTTTTCTTGATGTAATATCTGGCATGTAGTAAGTACTTTATACATATTTGGTATTATATTAGTTTTAGAGGGTATGCTAAGTTACTGCTTAAAAGAAAATTAGAAATATGGTAGCTTGAATAAGGTAGAACTACATTCATGCACAGGTCCAGGTTGTCAGTGTAGTTCTGCTTCCTGATGTTGTCAGAGAACTTAGGTTCCTTCCATTCTGTTGTTCCACCTAGCCTGGCCCCAGCCTGGTACACTGTATATGGTCAAGCTCTCTTTGTCCTACTCTGCAGGAATGGGGAGAGGAACAAGCGCTTTCTTTCTAGACCACTGAGTCACAAATTGAATACATAGGAAGTTGTACAAATCTCTTGCTCACTTCATTGGTAAGATCAGCTGTAGTAGAATCTGGGAAGTGTTTTTCCTGGACAGTCATATACACAATTAAAACTCTATTTCTCTGGAAGAAATTCTAGTGTTTTTTTTTTTTCTTTTTAAAGAATTATTTATTTTATATTATTAATTATTATTATTTTAATTCACTAGAGAGGGAGAGTGATAAAGCAAGTTGTCAGATCCAGGACTCAAAACACGGTTGGCCAGGTGGGAATCCAGTGCCTTAACCACCACATCACCTCCTGGTCCCAGAAATTCTTCCTACACCCCTCCCCCTGCCCGCCTGCCCAGAGGTGTTTTTTTTTGGGGGGGGGCGGGTGTGTGTGTGTATAGGGTATGTGTACTGACCAGAGAGACAGAGAGAAAGAGAGACAGAAAGTGAGAAATCACCCCCGGGGGGGAGAGGGGGAATGGCTGTGCTACAATCCCTTCTCCTCCATTCTCCTCTCAGGATTTTAGACATGCACACATATGCGCCCAGCCTGAGTTTTAAGCTGCCAGGTCTAGGATTTGAACCACTATCCACTGTGTGGTAGTCCAGCAACATGACCATTATGCCATCTACTGGTCCCCATCATAAGTTTTAAGCCACCAGGTCTGAGACTTGAACTGTGGTCGACTCCTGGAGTCTAGTGTCATAACCATTATGCTATCTGCTGGTCCTGCATGCTGAAGGATTTTTATTTTGGGACTAACAATGGAATAGGTAAATTTTTGTTCAGAAGGAATTTAAAATATAGTCCTAGATAGGTGTACTTTAAATAATCCCAGTTAGAAATCACTTACCACTAAAAATAAAATTAGTATAAATGCACTTGAACTAATTATCGCTTCCCCAAAATAATCACAAAATTACCTTCTCTTTTACAAACTTTGCTTATGCATTACAATGATTTTTTTTGGGGGGGTAAGATTTTTCTTGTCTTACTATTTTTAAGGAATACATTCTCTATGTTAAGTGAGGTATAGCAGTAAAATCTTTTAGTATCTTAGAATTAGGTGAGACTTAGAGGTCATCTAGTGTAACCTAAGAGGTCAACTAGTATACACTACCTCTGTGTGACTGAATATCTTGTCAAACTGTCACAAGGTGACCATTCTTTCTTGTTTTGAACATTTCTGTGAATGGGAGTGCATTTTCATTACTCACTGTATGTTTGAACAGTTGTGCTCAACCTTATCAATAATGTCAGTGTCAAACTCTGCATGTGCCCAGAGTAGTTTTTGCTTCTCAAATTTTTGAGTCTTACCAACTGTCCAACTATTATCAAATTACCTAGATTTATAGAAATTTAGAGTTCTATCCTTCCATTGTAAATCATGATTTAGGAATTAAAAGGTCATTTTCTAATGACCTTTCATTTCTTTATACCCAAGGAAAAAATCTTTTCCATGTTTCACTGATACCATTCCATCCCAGAACAAAGCAGATGTTCAATAAACACATATAGAATTTCTGCCTATGCTGTTGCTCTTAAAGAAAGTAGGTGTTCAGGGTTTGAAGAATGATTTGGGATTACGAGGCTTTAAATAGCTAGGGATTTGGAGAACTGGGCATAAATCTGAAAAGCCAAAGGAGACTTGGAGATGAGTAACATCATGAATTTGTTTTTACCTCACACTAAATAGAGATTCATTGGAATGATTAATAAGAGCAAGGTGCATGATGGCACAACCAATACTCTGTGATCTTGGGGGACATTTGATCTTTTTTGTTTTTTTCTTTTCTAATTGCCAGAGGGCATGAGCATTGGGAGAAAGCACCCCTTAGCATGAGGTGTGGTCATGTAGCAAGCCCATCTCTATTTCTCCATCCTGCATCCATAAAGTGTGTTTTTCAAGCTAGGACCAGGATTCACTGTATTCAACCATGGGGGGTCCAGCTCCCTTAACCTCTAGGCTATGGTACTGGCCTATCTTTTTTATTTTATGTGTGCAACATTTAGAAGTAGTAAATTGTGGTTTATAACATATCTTTAGAAATTGCTTCTGTATTTATATTGGGCCGTCAGGAAAGTCATGATGCATCTTTGCATGGAAAAACCCGAAAAATGGGAACCAGCAGTTAGCGTAATGGCTATGTCGCTGGACTCCCACATAGTCGACTGTGGTTCACGTCCCGGACCCGGTGGCTTAAAACTCACGCCGGGCGCGTGTGCGTGCATGCCCAAGATCCCGAGAGGAAAATGGAGGAGAAGGGATTGCAGCGTGACCATCCCCCCTGGGTGGTGATTTCTCGCTTTCTGTCTCCATGTCTCTCTCTGTCTGACGAGCGCACGCGCCCTGTAGTGAAAAACCTCTCCAAAAAAAAAAAAAAGAAAAAGAAAAAGAAAAACCCGAAAAAACACGTCATGACTTTTCTGACAGCCCAATAATTCTGGGAGAAATCTTTGATCCTTTAGGTGAAAATCATGAGAATTGTTTCTCTTAGTTTAACGGAGCATTATACGGTTTGTAAGATTTATTAGTTTGTTACTGCTGAAGCTGTTATCTTCTTCTATTCTAGACTTACAGCATATTTGAGAAATGTGAGAATAGTCCTTTATTTTTTTTCAGTCTGGCTTATTCAAATTCTTTATAGACATTACAACTTTATTTCTGTCTAGTGTATTTGTTATTCTGCCTTTCTAGGAGCTGTAAATAATGTTGACTAGATATGTCTTGTCTGGTATTAAAAATGATTAATGTGAGCTTGAAATCTAGGCTGCCCAATAGGTTATATATAACTTTCAGTCACATTCTGATATAGTGTTAGATATCGAGACAGAGAATGCCATATGAGATTCTCCTGGACAGTCTTAGATTTTTTTGACTTTTTCCATAATGAAAACCCAAAAAATTGAGATTTATAGGAAACTTACATTAAGAATTGCATATAGGGCCAGAAGGTGGTGTGGTGATTAAGGTGCTGTATCCCACATGGCTGACTGTGGTTCAAGTCCTGGACCCAGTGGCTTGATTTTTCACTTCTCTCTCTCTCTCTCTCTCTGTGTGTGTGTGTCTCTGTTTCTCTCTGGTAAGTGCATGGACCCTATAGCAAAAAGTTGTGTATAAAGGGTTAGAGTTGAGGTTTGTGGTTTATAGGCTTGAGATTTTCAAATCTTTTTGTAGTACAGCACACAATTAATAGACAAGTTTCTCTTTTTACCAATTAAGCAAAAGACACTCTACATTTTAGTTCTTTGCCCAAATTGAAAAGTATATCATATTTGAAAACTGGAGTAGCGCTGATTCAAATTAACCTTGTATAGTGACTTCACACATATCCTTTGGTTCAAGACATATGATTTAGTAATATATTTTGGTAGTCGTTGACCCTGTATACTTACAACTAGAAAAGGAACTATTTCTTACTGTGAATCTAAACCTAGAGGACTTAGACATGACCCTCTCTGTCATGCAGTTTTCCCTATAGGGACTTAAGTTCCAGAGAGTTTTCTTGTAGTAGGGGTTATAATTGTTTTAGAAGTTGTAGACCTTTTTTGACAATTTGATAAAAATTATAGGTATTTTACCTAGAAAAGTTCCTGTGTATACATCCACATACCTTGTATACAAATGGTATTTATTGACCTTTTGGAGGTTGTCCTTTTAAGGGTGCCAGGTTAAATATCTATGCCCTAAAGTTAACTTCAGCCCTGGAAAAGCAACTTAATATAACCTGTGGGATATCTGTAGCTGCTTTATCCTAGATGATCTTGTTTTCCTCTGTCAAGATTTTAACACTCTAACTCTGTAACAATTTGGACATAGAACCTTTCTAACTTATTTTTACAAATCTAATATATATTTTCTTTTTTATACATTTTTGTCATAGTGCATGTGTGCTCACCAGAGACAGAGACAGAGACAGAGAGAAGGGAAGGATAGCCACACCACAGTCCCTTCTCCATTCTCCCCTATGGATTTTGGGCATGCACAGACATAAGTTAAGTTTCAAGCTACTGGATTGGGATTCAAACTGTAGTTGACCATGTGGTATACAGCACCTTAATGACCATGCTACCTCTTGACCCTCTAGCATATTTCTTTAGTTTATGTTATTTTAACCTGTTTCTTTTTTCTTTTTAGATTGTCATCAGGCATGTATGCTCTCACCAGTGAGAGAGAGAAAGAAAGTGAGAAACCACCCCAGAAGGGGGTGGCTATGCCACAGTCCCTTCTTCTCTATTCTCCTCTCGGGATTTTGGGTACACATGCCCACATGCCCAGTGTGTTTTTCAAACTACTGAGTCTGGGCTCATACTGTTAGTCAACTATGTGGGATCCAACTGCCTTAACATCTGTGCCACCTGCTTACCCCTGACTTATCTTTTCTTGATCTTATGTAGTTTTACATTTTTGAGGTCTTAATCTGTTGTGTCGCCATTTTTTTTTTTTTTTTAAAGAATTAGGTATTTAGGGACCAGCAGATGGCATAATGGTTATGTCACTGAACTCCCATGTAGTTGACTGTGGTTCAAATCCCAGACCTAATACCTTAAAACTCACGCTGGGTGCTTGTGTGTGCATGTCCAAAATCCAGAGAGGAGAATGGAGAAGGGATTGTGGCATGGCCATCCCTCCTGAGGGGGTGATTTCTTTCTCTCTGTCACTCTGTCTCTCCAGTGAGTGCACACACCCTGTAGTAAAAATCTCTCTTTAAAAAGAAAAGATTTATTTATTTATTTCTTCTTCTTCAGTTCAACCAGAGAGAGAGCAAGAGGGAGAGTAAGAAAGCTAGCTGCCAGGTTCAGAAGCTCAACTGACTGTCTGAGAGTCCAGCTTCTTAACCACCATGACACCTGCTGTCCCCATGTCACTTACTTTTAAAGGGATTTTATTGTGAAAGAGAACAAACATATTGAAATGTTAATAAAACACAAATACACACTTTAATGAATAATTTTAAGTGTAACTATCAGCCAGGTCAAGAAGAAGAACATTGCCAAACCTCTGACAAGCTACCTGACTTCCCAATCAAAATACCCTCCTTTTTGGTAACCCAGAATCTGACCTTGAAGATAATTGTTTTCTTGTTATTCTTAATAATTTTACTACCTGTATATTTATCTCTAAAATAGCTTATGCTTTTTATGTTTTTGGAAGTCCTGTGTGTAGATATTTCTTGTATATCCTCTTTTTTGTTTGTTTTGCTTCTCTCTCAGTATTATGTTTATGTGTGTTCCATGTTGCTTCAGGTACTTGTAGTCCATTAATTTTAGTTCTGGTATTGTTTTCCATTGTATGACTATACCCACAGTTTGTTTATTTTGTATACTTTGATCAAGGTTAACATGGCATTTACCTAAGAGAACTTCTTTGATTTTGATTTGATGATTCTTTTTTTGGAGAGGTGTTTGCTATAGGGTGCGTGCGCTCACCAGAAAGACATAGAGAGACACAGCCAGAGAGACAGAAAGTAAGAAATCACTCCCTAGGGATGATGGTCATGCCACAATCCCTTCTCCTCCATTCTCCTCTCGGGATCTTGGACATGCACACACATGCGCCCAGTGTGAGTTTAAGCCACTGGGTCCGGGACTCAAACCGCAGTTGATTACATGGGAGTCCAGCTACATAGCCATTACACCAACTGCTGGTCCCTGGTTTTCTTACCTTTTATCTGCCTTTGGACAAATTCTTTCTCTATTACTACAGATGTCAAATATTAACTAGTAAGTTTGTGACATGTAGATAATTTAAAAGTTTATATAAGAGATTAAAGTCAATAATGAAGTTTTCTTTTCTTTTCTTATTTATTTTTTTTTTAGAGAGAGAGATTTTTGCCATAGGGCCCGTGCGCTCGCCACAGAGACAGTGTTTATTATCTATTATTTTACTTTCAAGAACTCCAGGCTGTAATATACTTTTCTTTTTCTATATTTTGCATATATTCTTGACCATCAGAAAAGTTAATTAAACAAATTTAGCAAGTTGTAGGTGCAAGGACTACAGCATTTTAATATACATATAGTTTATATTCTTTGTTTATTGTTAAAATAAACAGATAAGTGTTTTTGTTTAAACAAAGATCATAGTACAGAAAGGTTTAAAATGAAAAGTTAACTTTCTGTTTTTCAGTCCTATACCCAGTGTTAAATTTTTTGACTATCCTTCTTAGGGAAGAAAGTAATTATCACACATATACATATCCTTAAAAAAATTATATTGTTCTAGAAAAAAGTAATACATTTTTATATCCAAATCCTTAAAAAGGTATACAGTGAAATCTTGTACATCTTTTGTACTTTTTCTTTTTAAATTAGAAGAATTAAAAGTAGTAACAGTACTTCCTGCTCTCATTCTTCTAGACTAACTTTTTCCTCCTTGATTTACTACAGAAGGAAGAACTGTGGTAAACACTATATTTTCATATATTGGAAACCATAGGATTTATTTATAAGACATGATGAAATTTACTGAGAAGTCAGAACCTTAGATTGCTATATATTTGTATTGTCTTTTTCTTAGGCATTGTTGGAGACCATGTTTGGTGTAAAAGTGATAATAACAGGTGATGCATTTATCCCTGGAGAAAGAAGTGTCATTATCATGAACCATCGGACAAGGATGGACTGGATGTTCTTATGGAATTGTCTGATGAGGTATAGCTACCTCAGATTGGAGAAAGTTTGCCTCAAAGCCAGTCTCAAAAGTGTTCCTGGATTTGGTAGGTTATGTACATACTATTTTTAGTGATTCATTCATTGAATATGTAATATACACACCCTAAAACTATATATGTAATATATGTAATATATGTAATATACCCACCCTAAAACACCTTCTTAAGCTCTTCTTAAAGCCATTCCCATTTTTTCTTACCTGGCTAAAAATAATCCCAGTTTCTTTTTTGCCTTAGTGGATCTGTTATGACAGAAGACTTAAATTTTAATTTTTAAATATCTTGCTATGAAAGAGAAAACAAGCTAGTCTCAAGGAAGTGGATATAATTCCTGAGGACAACCACTTTGAAGAACATGAATTAATAGTTCAGTAGCTTTTGTAGATCATGCTTATGATTTAGGCCAGAAACTAGACTGTGCTAATCAGGTACTTGAAATTAATTGATTCATTCATATTCACCTAATAATTATTATTTGAACACTTATTGGTTCCAAGCATTACACTAGGTGCTAGTAATTCCTAACTTCCCTAATCTATAACTTCATTTATATAT
>NW_006205718.1:1174827-1180874 GCF_000334495.1 Tupaia belangeri chinensis
TATATATAAAAAAAAAGTGGAGATAAAAAAAGAGATATATACATATATATATATATATATATATATATATATACACACACATATACATATACATACACACACAGACCTTTTCATTGTGGTTTTATTTAATATTAAAGTTCATTAAAATAGTTACTTTAAATGGTTGGAAATACAGCATATTCATTGTGTCAGAGAAATAGGGATATTTTAGCATTACATGTTAAAATTAAATTGCCACTTTCTCAGCTTACAAGTCAATGTGAAGTAAGGGTGTACAATAGTCCATAAATGTGTACAAAGCACTCAATCGCACATGGGTACATAAAGTACCCACTATCTCCATCTGTACTTCTGTGGTTTCCCTATGAAACATTGCTTATTTGAACTGGCTACTATCTAAACCATGCCTCTGTCAGTGTATTTGTTTGTGATTTGTGAGTTCAAATGTACTGTCTTCAGAATAGACTAGTAAAAAGGGCTGTGGCTGATTTACTAAGTATGTTTGTATTTTAGTTGCTTTCATGCTTATAGTTTTGTCTTTCTCTTTGTCACTTTTCCAACCTAGAGGTCTTGGAGTAGTCATATTTCTTATATGATGACTGGCTTTCCCTAGAGCAAAAATTCTCCAGAGAACTAGCAACAAGCTGCAAGGTGTTTTATGGCCTAGCCTCATAGTTCTTATAACATGACATCTAATGTATCTTCTTGGTGGACACAGATTCTAGGGGAGGGAGTGCAGACTTAACCTTTTGATGGGAGAGGAATCAAAGATCTCAGAATTTTAAAATATGCTACATCCCTAAAAAGGTTGATTAAAATAGGCCCCGCATAGGGAGTAACATGCCACTCTGTAACTACATGGTTGATTGGGATGTGGATCCTGGGTTAACCTGAAACATGTTCGTTGCACAAGAACCCAAGAGCCCGGATGGCAAGAAGGCTGGAGGCGAGCTCCTGTCACAGGTGCTTGTCCTCTCTTGTACTCTTACTTGCTCTCTTCCCTTCATGAAATAAATAGAATAACAAACTTTAAAAAAACAGAGAGAGAGAAAGGTACGTAATATCAGTAACAAGAATGCTAACATCTTATTTATGATATCTGATTCTGCATGAAATGTAGTAATAGGGTATTAAGAATAACATTATGCCAATGAGTTTGAAAAATATTTGTAACATCAACAAATCACACAGAAAAATACAACTGACAAAGTCCGAAAACTTTGACCAAAAAATGAAAAAGAAAATGGAGTCATAGTTACTTGTCTAGTAAATTGAATCCATAGTTTAAAGCCTTCTGTTTTTTTTTTTTGTTTGTTTTGTTTTTTTTTTTTGGCTATAGGGCGCATGCATTTGCCAGACAGACAGAGAGAGACAGAGAGACAGAAAGCGAGAAATCACTACCCAGGGGGGATGGCCACCCACAATCCCTTCCCCTCCATTCTCCTCTCGGGATCTTGGGCATGCACGCACATGCACCCGGTGTGAGTTTTAAGCCACCTGGTCCGGGATGTGAACCATGGTCGACTACATGGGAAGTCCAGCAATATAGCCATTACAATAACTGCTGGTCCCATTTAAAGCCTTCTTAAAAAGGTTTTTTGAGGACAGTGCCAACTGATTAACTTTCTTTACCCTTTTAAAAAAAAATACAAGTGGAAATAAAACCACATATCACTCGTCTTTTTAGCATGACTAGGAGACAAAGAATACCATAGCCATTCAATGGCCTTAGTAGAGAAATAAATCCCATAAAGATTCTTTTCACCCTCTCAATTTGTAATCCTGTTGGTGCAAAGAGTGGAGAGAGAAGTCTGAAGAATAGAGAGGCGTGAACAATTTAGAAGCAGCACAAACAGAATCATTCCCATAAACAAGAAGTCTAAAACTAGATGTCAAAACACTAAGGATAGGCTGGAACATATTATTTCATAGCACATGATACAGAGAAATGACTTGAAAGAGAGTAGAACCAAAGGTGGCAGCCTCAGAGAAGCATCGTTTCTGAGGGAGAATCAGATGCATTAGAGAATTAGAAATGTGGCAGTGAAAGAAAACAAGGAAATAAAAGAAATTAAGGGTACTATAAGAAAAAAAAGAGAGAGAGAGAGAGAGCCAGAAACAACCTCCCCTTACCCCATCTGCCAGATAAACGCATTAAAACAAAAAAACAAACAAACAAAAAACATAAATTTTTATTTTTAAAAAAGAGATATGGTCTCATCGTGTTGCCCAGACTGGCCTTGAAATTCTAATCCTTCTACTTTAGCCTCCCAAGTAGATGAGATTACAGACATGTACCACCATACCTGGTATATTACAGAATTTCCTATCTGTAAAGGCAATCTTCAGTATTTAGAAGCATTGGAAAAATACATGAACTGTAACGCAACCCTCTAATCTGAATTAGAGATCATCAAGCGAGCATTTGGGGATACAAAAAGACCTCTAAACACCTTGAAATAGAAATAGAAAAACAAAAATGATCAAGAAAATAAGATAAGGGACTGGCAGGTAGCATGGTGGTTAAGGTGCTGGATGCCCACATGGCTAACTGTGGTTTGAGTTCTGGACCTGGCAGCTTGCTTTCTCTCTTTCTCTCTCTCACTCTTGCTCTCTCTGGTCAAATTAAAAAAAAAGTAAATGATGAATAAAATTAAATAAAATTATTTTTAAAATAAGACAAATGTAATCTGGGATATGGGAGTCAATTAAATTTAAGGGCAAAAAAAAAAATACAAAAAACAAAGATTTACTCTTCAAAGTGAAGAATAAATCTCGAGATGCCCAAGAGGAAGTAAAGTAAAATGAAAATTAGTAAAGAGCTTTGCAGGAAAACAAAGAGCATGAAATGAGAAGAAAGAAGAAAAAATTGACAGAGGGAAAGAAATTGAAATGGAAGACAGAGGTCTAACATATGTATGAGGGAAATTTCTAAAGAAGACTCAGACAAAAGCAATCAAAACAATGTAAGTTAAATATTATGAAGATAGTACTTAAAATATATGGGGCCGGCAGGTGACATGTGGTTAAGGGCACTGGACTCCCACATGGCTGACTGCAGTTTGAGTCCCAGATCTGGCGGCTTGGTTTCTCACTTTCTCCCTCTCTCTCTCTTTCTCTCTCACTCTCACTCTGTCCTTTGGTCAAATTAAAATGAATAAATAAATAAAGTTAAATAAAAAATAATTCTTAAAAAAAATACATAATAGAATTGGGCCAGCTGGTGGTAGTTAAGGCAGTGAATCCTACATGGCGAATTGCATGATTCAAATACTATACCTGGGTGACTTGAAAACCACACCAGGTAGATATGCATAGATGTTCATCCATGCATGCTCAAAATCTGAAAGGAGCCGCCTCTCTCCCTTGACTTCAGGTGGATGGCTATCCTCTACAAGTCCTCACTACTTTCATTAGAAAACTTTGTATTTACTATATAGGACTGGGCTGCATAGTTTCCAAGAAAGTACATTAGTCTAGCACTCATCTGCTAAAATTAAAAATTTAAATAAGCATATGAAGCATCAATACATTTTGAATGCAAGTAAAGTGATCTTATTACCAAATAATGCCAAAAGGTCAATGCAAACTTAATATAACAAGATATCTATAGCTTACATTCTCCAGATAGGTATCAGTTTGACTCAAATTTAAAGAAAGAATATTTATGCCCTATTCTAAAATTAACTGCGGAGCCAAGTATGTTTAGCAGGATCCAGGAAGCATTAAGTTTTCTCATTTAATGTCGTATGTGCTTTTATGTGTGTGCACGCATGCTCACACATTTCTGTCTCTAAAGGAAGAGACAAAGACAAGCAACCTCATTAGGGTCTCACACTGTAACCCTTAGCTTTCCCCGCCAGCCGGGATCATGTCATGAAACATTCTGAGTGTGTAGGTTGACTTGGAACAAAACCTGATCATCCATATGACTTCTAGCATTGCAGAGCATTGTGTAACAGCTGCGCCACTCTGGCCAGGCCACAAATGTGCTGTTTTAATATGCTTCACTGGTCCACATCAGTTTCATTAGTTGATATGGTACTCTTTAATTCTTCTTGTTTCTTGTTTGCAGTTTGTACAGGAAATTTTCTCATCTAAATTGTCAAACCAAAATGCCCATCTAAGATATCAAAGTAGAGTCTGTAGTGACATCTTTTCTTTCATTTCTCACTGGTCTTGCATTGATCTGACTGGAGCTTTTTAAATTTTATTGATTTCTTCCTCTTGCCCTGATATAATCAACCTTTTAATTTCATTAACTTTTTTTTCACCTCTGTATCATTTTGTATTTTCAGCTTCACTGATTTCTGTTATCTTTATTTCCTTAATTCTGTGTCTCCATGTTTAATTTCTTTTTATGTTTTTAAGGTAGAAGCTTCAATCATTGATTTGAGCTGGTTCTTTCCTGACACAGGCATTTAGGGATACCCATTTCCTTTAGCACTGCTTTAGTCGTGCTCAATATCGTGGTTAAGTGTACCACTTCTAACACGCCAGTCAGGTTTATATTGTTTCAGACTGCTAGGCATCCCAGGTGGAAATTGGGAAAGCACATCTCACCCCTAGGACTTTCAGTATCTTCAGATTTGTTGAAAATTAAGAATTTCTTTACCTAAATTAATAAGTACATTCTAAAATTAGATCTATAAGATATGCTTTTACAACAAAGTGCTTTTGAGAGAAATCTGTAAAATAATTTGGAGAGAGCTTTAAAGTTTTTATTATTTTTTTTAACTCCCAGAGGGCCATGCAATTACCAGACAGAGAGAGAGAGAGAGAGAGCGAGCGAGCAAGAGTGAGCGAGAGCAAAACAAGTACCCCTACTTGGGATGTAGTCATACCACATTCTCTTTTCCTCCAGTTCTCCATCTTGGCAGGATCCTGGACATGTATGCACATGTGTGTACTTGGCTTTTATTTTCAGTCAGCTAGACCAGGACTTCAGCCATGCTCAGTTATGTGGGATCTGTTTTTCAGTCAGCCAGGGCAGGACTTAAGCCATGCTCAGTTATGTGGGATCTGGCTTCCTGTGCACTGTGTATAATTGTCGTGCTATAGGGTCAGCCCAGCTTTAAGGTTTTAAATTTGCTTTGATTTAGTGGAAAAGCACAAATAAAATCTTACACAATCGGTTTTGAGCCAGAATTAAAATGACATTTTGTAATAATAGTAAAAAGATAAACAAATTGGACCCCAATGTACCTTATACTTGTTTGTTAACCTTAATTTCAATAGTTAATTCTAGTCCAATGTTTTCTGGTGGTCCTTTCTTTGTGGCTAAGTGAAGTGTCTATAAGCTATGATGGTATTTTTAAAGAGAAAGCCAACATTCTTATTCTGAGAGAAAATTGAATTAATTGTCCAACTTATTATATATGTTTTTTTTTTTAAGCTGGGTGGCTCTTCCTCTGTTTATTTCTTAATAAATTTTACAGAAAATATTTTCCTTATGCTTTGAATGAGACATTTCTGAATTTCACACCATTATGTAATGAATACCAGGCAGGGATGTACTGTGTAGTCAAGAATTAAAAATGGTCTTCCACAATGAAAATAATGTCAATGTTATCTCTTAGAAATGTTGTTACTGATAATCATCAAGTGTTACAGTCAAGTAGTATGGTAGAGTAAGTGAACTCCAAGTGTCGTGAGTTCACAGCCAACAGATACTCCAGGGCTGTGGGAGTGGACAGGATTAAGTTCCATCTCCTTGCATGGAAACTATCTTACAGTGTTTGTAATTCTGTAAATAATTTTTTTTCCTTCTCTACATTTACTTATTTATTTATCATTTAATTATCCCAATGTAGACTCACCAATATATCCGTATTTGTTGCAGAAGTTGTTCTAACTTTGGCCATTGGGAGTTCTTGAGGTTTGAAGCTTCTGTCTTCAGTCTGATTTTTTGTTTTGTTTTGTTTTGTTTTTTGCTATAGGGCATGTGTGCTCATCAGTGAGAGAGAGCCGGGGGCAGACACCGAGAGAGAGAGAGAAGAGAGGGGAGAGAGAGGAAAAGTGAGAAATCACCTCTTCCCAGGGCGGGG
>NW_006205718.1:1180905-1196698 GCF_000334495.1 Tupaia belangeri chinensis
GGCATGGGGTGTTGGCGGGCAGATGGCCACCCTGTAATCCCTTCTCTTTCATTCTCATCATGGGATTTTGGGCATGCACACATACATACTCACTGGGTGTGATTTTCTTTTCTTTTCTTTTTCTTTTTCTTTTTTCTTTTTTTTTTGAAGGTTTTTGTCATAGGGTATGTGTGCTCACCTGGCAAAGGAAAGTGAGAAATCACCCTCCAAGGGGATGACCACACCACAATCTCTTTTTCTCCATCTTCCTCCTCAGGATTTTGAGTACACACATGTACCTGGTGGGTCCAGGACTCCAACTGTGGTCAGCCATGTGGGAGTCCAGTACCTTAGCTACCCTGCCACCTGCTGGTCTCAACAGGATTTTAAATTTTGACCTAACCTTGATATTCAGTTTTTAGGGTACTAGATGAGTAGTATAGGGTTTTTTTTTTTTTTATGATTATCTTAACTATATCCAGTTTTACTAAAATGAGAAAAGAAAAAAATTATGAAAAGGTTTACTTTTTGTTGGCAAAGAACACATAGCAAGAAAATAGTTTTGTTTTTCTTTTTCTATACTACTCTTACACTTGATTATAAGGAATTTAAGTCCAGCTTGTTTGTAACACTATAAGTCAAAGAAGACTAGGTTTTGACAGTAGTGTATACTCACAGATTACTTTAAGAAAATAATGCCGGTAAGTGAGGTTTTAGAAAGAAGACAGTGGTGGTGAAGCTATGCCAGTATACACAGATTCTGCCTTTATAAACCTGCCAGATTCCAGCCCTTGTCTGAGAAATTGAGGTTGAAGACAGAATGTTCTGCAATGGAATAGCCTGAAAAAGAGAAGTTATATGGACTAATTTTAAATGATATAAACTGCAGTGTCATTTATCAATTTGTAAGTGTGAAATAAATGTCATAAAAATGTGTAGTTTGTGAGGATATTACTGTTTAAAAAAATCTGAGTTTTACTTTAACATGGATAAACTATGCACTGGTGACAATGAAAGGAAAGGAAAACCTCAAGGTATTACAGAGGTTTTTATGAGGAAAAACAAAAGTAACATTTAAGTTGAAGGAAGTAAAAAAGATTTTATAACATTGGTGACGTGTAATGGAACATGAGAAGGCAGAGGCACCCAGGGGGAGAATCAGTCCACCTGCAGAGGTCTGAAAGCTGAGTGATTCGGCCATACTACCCCCCACTTCAGAATTTTTGGAAGACACAGAATATTCAAAGTTCTAATATTTATTGCTGCTATCTTCTCCCAGTGTTGCAGAGAGTGTTCAGTATAGTGATTTAAGTAACCAGCTTCAAGGCCAGACTGCATGTGTCTGAAACAAACCAGATTGACTACTTACTAGTTTTTTGGGCCTGTGTCCTTTAGTTTTCTTATCCATAAAATAGGATTGATAATTTTAATTAGTGCATAAAGTTGTCTAAAGAATTAAATTGATTGGGGTCGGCAGATGGTGTGGTGGTTAAAGGCACTGGACTCTCATATGGCTGACCGCAGTTTGAGTCTTAGACCTGGTGGCTTGCTTTCTCACTGTCTCTCTTTCTCTCTCTCGCTTTCACTCTCACTCTGTCCCTCTCTGGTCAAATTAAAATAAACAAATAAATAAATAATGCTAAATAAAATAATTATTTTAAAAAAATTAAATTGATTTATGAAGAATGTTTAGAACAGTATCAGATATGTAGTAAACATTATCTTATTATAAGTATATAATTTGTTTGTAAAAATTGGCTGCTATGAAAAGAACTAATTGCAGATCTTGAAATTAAAAATAAGGTTGTTGAAATAAACTCAGGACAGATGCAGCTGAAGATCAAAAATGAAGTATTGATAGACCCCAATTTATAAGTATGATTAAAAAAAAAAAGAGCAATGCAGAAGGTGTGATGCAGTGCGTTCTTTAAAAGCACCACCCTCAAATATGTAATGAATTTTAAGTGGAAGAATTTATATCAAATTGTTAAATGTGATTACCAAAAAAGAGATATGATTGATGGGACTGGATTGAGGGAAGTAGTGACAAAAGAGTATTTGTTTTTTAGTTTATATACTTTTAGTATTGCTTGACATTTTTTTTACAACATTATGTATTGTGTACTGCTTTTTAAATATTTCATTATTTAAATTAAATATTTTTTTGGTCTTTTCAATAAATGGTACTCATCAATTGAATAAATATCTGTACAGGAAAGTTTCTTTTTTCTTTTTCTTTTTTAAGAAAGCGAGCAGGATGAACAAGAGTGGAGGTGGGGAGAGAGGGAAGGAGGTTGAGGGGGAAGTATTTTTTACAGGGATTTGCTATTATGACCCTCTGCTCCAGCCTTCTAGCCAGCTAGAGTCATAGGCACATGCCACAACACCTGGCCTGTACAGGCTGGTCTGGGAATTGAACTCAGGTCTCCTACATGGCCCCAGCCATGTGTAGTGGAACCCTACCATTTGCACTACAGTAGCTGGACCAGAAACTAAGGAATCTTAACCTCTACCTCACACAGTAAACAAAAACTCATTTGCGATGAATCATAAGCCAAATTGTGGAAGTTAAAACAGTAAAGCTTCTAGAGAACCACATGGACTCATATCCTCATGATACTAGGCTAGGCAAAGTTTAAATAGGACACAAAAAGCAGTAAGTATGTGGAAAAGACAGTATATTTATAGTTTTTATATGAGTGTGCAAGTGAGTGTCTCTGTGTATAGCCTATGAATGACTTTGCATTCTCAAAGTTATGAGGAAAAAACAGAGAACCCAGTTAAAAAATGGACAAAAGGTTTGAAGAGACATTTCATAAAGAATATATGCCAATGGCTAATTTGAATATGAAAAGATGGACAGGATCATTAACCATAAGGGATATGCAAATCAAAACTAATACACATGAGTTATATAAGCTAAAATTAAAAGGACTCCTAAGATTGAGTCTTGGTGAGGATATACATAGAGCAGTTGGAACCATCATGCATTGCTGGTGGGAATGTCAATTAGAATGATCACTTTGAAAAACTGATGCTATCTACTGATGTAGCAGTTCTACTCCTGCATATTTACTCAACAGAACTGAGTGCTTATGTTCACCAAAAGACAGGTACGAAAATATTTATATTAAATCTATTCCTGATAGCCAAGAAATATCCATCAAGAGTATAAATAAACTGTGGCATATTTCTATAATTGACCAGTATGCAACAGTACATACAAGGAAATACTGCAACATACAACAACATGAACAAATTCGTAGATAAAATATTAAGCAAAAGGAGTCAAAGAGAGAATACCTACTGGATGGTTCATTCTGTATGATTTATGGTGACAGAAATCAGGATAGTGAATTTCTTTTTGAGTGGGTGGGTTTTGCCTGGGAAATTGAGGAGGTATTGATGTAGGAGCATGCTGGGATATTG
Source organism: Tupaia belangeri chinensis (assembly GCF_000334495.1). Lineage (NCBI taxonomy): Eukaryota > Metazoa > Chordata > Mammalia > Scandentia > Tupaiidae > Tupaia > Tupaia belangeri. The sequence continues at coordinate 1,184,314 of NW_006205718.1, forward strand.
GAAATGTCCCATATCTTAATCTGGGTGATGGCTAAATGTAAATATAGGTAATAAGTTCCACATACGCCAATGTAACATACTTTTTTTTTTTCTTTTTTTGGAGAGGTTTTTCTTTTGCTATAGGGCGCGTGCGCTTGCCAGACAGACAGAGAGAAGACAGAAAGATAGAAAGCAAGAAATCACCCCCCAGAGGGGATGATCATGCCGCAATCCCTTCTCCTCTCGGGATCTTGGGCACGCACACACACACACCAGGCATGAGTTTAAGCCACTGTGTCCGGGACTCAAACCGCGGTCGACTACGTGGGAGTCCAGCGACATAGCCATTACGCTAACTGCTGGTCCCCAATGTAACATACCTTATTATTATTATTATTATTATTATTACTTTTTTTTGGAGAGGTTTTTTCTATAGGGTGCATACACTCAGCAGAAAGACAGAGAGAGACAGAGAGACACAAAGTGAGAAATCACCCCCTAAAGGGGATGGCCACGCCACAACCCCTTCTCCTCCATTCTCCTCTCAGGATCCTGGGCATGCACGCACATGCACCCGGCATGAATTTAAGCAATTGGCTTTGGGACTAGAACTGTGGTCGACCACATGGGAGTCCAGCAACATGGCCATTATGCCATCTGCTCATCCCGTAACCTACACTTCTATAAAAATGTTCAAAACAATACCAATTTGGGATCTGGAGGTGACATGATAGTTAAGGCTCTGGATTCTAACATGGTCAACCGCAATTCAAGTCCTGAACCTGGTGGCTTGCTTTCTCACTTTCCCTCTCTTTCTCTGGTCAAATTAAAATGGATAAACAAATAAACAAAATTAAATAATTCTTTAAAAAAACTCATAATTTATCCACTGATATTTAATTCTGTTACTATGATATAATAAATACTTAACACATTTGAAGCACCTTTTCTAGGCCTTGCATTTTTTAACCATCATTTGTTTTGCAGATAGACCATTCTTTTCTATTTGTTTATTTTGTGAGAGATTTTTGCTATAGGGTGTGTGCGTTCACTAGAGAAACAGTGAAACAGAAAGTGAGAAATCACCATCCCCCACCCCACCCCCCACACCTTCCAGGGAGGATGGCCACACTACAATCCTTTCTCCTCCATTCTTCTCTTGGGATTTTGGACACCCCCCCCCCCACACACACACACACATACACACCCAGCATGAATTTTAAGCTGCCTGTTTGAACTGTGGTCGACTACGTGGGAGTCCAGCAACATAAACATTATGCTGTCTACTGATACCACAAATATACCATTCGGATTAATTATTGTTGCTTCACAATACATTTTTAATGTTTAAGTCTTTTCTGCTTGTTATTCTAATTCCAAAATTATTTTGAATATCCTCATCTCTTTATTATCATAGATAAAATCTTTTTTTTTTTTTTTTTTGGAGAGAAATTTTTGCATGTGTTTGCTGGAGAGACAGAGAGACAGAAAGTAAGAAATCACTCCCCAAGGTGGATGGCCACACTGCAATCCCTTTTCCTCCATTCTCCTCTCTGGATTTGGGCACACATGCATACATGCTGGTGTGAGTTTTAAGCCACTGGGTCTGGGACTTGAATTGCGATTCAGGCGATGTAACCATTATGCCATCTGCTGGTCTCTAGATAAAATCTTTAGCTTCATTTATTTAGATAATTTTTTGCTTTATCAAGTTGCCACATTTTCACATACCTTCACGTCATTGACATTTTGATTGGACCTCATTAGATCCTTGGTTGAGTTTGGAAACATGTCTCTCCATTTCTTTCCAGTTATGTAGTTGTCTTGATGTGGTTCCTGAAAGCTAATTATATTTATCTTTGCACATTTTTTGTTTTGGCATTGTCAATGTGAACTTTTTTATTATATTTTTATATGCTTGGTATTATTGACTTGTTAATCATATAATGATAATACCTCTTTTTTGGTACCAGCAGTTAGCGTAATGGCTATATTACTGGACTCCCACGTAGTCAACCACAGTTCGAGTCCTGGACCCAGTGGCTTAAAATCATGCCGGGCATGTATGCATGTGTGCCCAAGAAAGATCCTGAGAGGAGAATGGAGGAGAATGGAGGAGAAGGGATTGGTGGCCATCCCCCCTGGGGGGTGATTTCTCGCTTTCTGTCTCTCTGTCTCTCTCTGTCTGGTGAGCACACGCACCCTATAGCAAAAACCTCTCCAAAAAAAATTACTCTTTTTAAAAATTTTATTTATTCATTTATTTAATTTGACCAGAGAGAGAGCGAGAGAAAGAGAAAGTAAGAAAGCAAGCCACCAGGTTCTGGACTCGAACTGTGGTCAGCCATGTTGGAGTATCCAGTGCCTTAACCACGACGCCACCTGCTGGTCCTGATAATACCTCTTATTTACCACGTAATCTGTGCTATATAATCTTATTTCAGACAGTAACCCCAGTCAGGTAGGTATAGTGCAATCATGCTCATTTTACTTTTGGGAGCTTGAGGGTAAACAACTGGTCTGTGGTGGTGTCATTCCAGAGCTGTACTGCCTAGGCACTGTGGTCCTGGTGTCCTTAAATGAGCAGTCATCTAAAACACGGCTCATCTAGGGCTGCCTCTCAATGGCAAGGTTGATTTGCCTTAGAGAAAGGGAACATAATCACATTGTGTACTCTCATGAATAGGTTTAGTGGCCATTGCACATTTTCCTTTTTCTTCTGAATAAAATTGAAAGTGACTAGCTTTGGGACTAGCAGATGGCATAATGGTTATGTTGCTAGACTGTCATGTAGTTTTCCTTGGGTCGGGCCCCAGACCCAGTGACTTAAAACTCATGCCAGGCATATGTGTGTATGCATGTGCCCAAAATCCCCAGAGGAGAATGGAGGAGAAGGGTTTGCCATGTAACCATCCCCCCTGTAGGGTGATTTATCACTTTCGGCCTGTCTGTCTCTCTGGTGAGGCCATGCTCCCTAGAACAAAAATTTCTCTCTAAAAGAAAAAAAATAAGAAAAAAGAAAGAGAGAAGTGACTGGCTTTGAAAATAGCAGTTATATTTTGAAAATAGCCGTTATACTTAGAGATTAAGTAGTACAGAAAGGGAAATATTAAAAAGAAAAAGCTTATGTTCATGACCTGAGGACAGTCCATTGCTTATTGCTTTGTAAGCCTGACTACACATATTCTTTTATGTCTTGTAGGTAGCTTGGTTTAAAAGTGTTTAGTTAGTATTGTTAAAATTGAATGTTTGGGAGGTACTTTTTTTTTTCTTGATATTTTAATAGCTAGTTTAGGCTTAAAAAGAGGTTTTGAGAATTTTGCAATCACTAAGATTACCAAATTCCTTTAAGAATATTCTCTGGTATGTATCTTATTTACTTAACTGAGATTACTGCTGAATTTATGATTTATCATGAAATCTTTATTGTGATGGTAAAAAATTTATAGAAAAACCAAAAAACTGAAATATTCTATTCTGTAATAGGTGGGTATTGGCAATAAACTTATATGTAAATACTTATCAAATTGATTCCAGGTTGGGCAATGCAAGCTGCTGCCTATATCTTCATTCAAAGGAAATGGAAGGATGACAAGAACCATTTTGAAAGCATGATTGATTATTTTTGTGATATCCGTGAACCACTTCAACTTCTCATATTCCCAGAAGGGACTGATCTTACAGGTAAAGTAGTCTGGTTTCAATCACAGACTTTTTTTAAAAATGAGAGTATTAAGAATCATCTAGTCTAAACTTCCTATTTCTCAGATGAAGTAACTGAACACCAACAAGATTAATGGTCCTTCCTAGGCCAGCAGGTGGCGTGGTGGTTAAAACACTGGATTCCCACAGAGCTGACTGTGGTTTGAGTCTTTAACTTAGCAGCTTGAAAAGCTCCCTGGGTGCATGTGTGCATGTGCCCAAAATCCCAAGATGAGAATAGAGGAGAAAGGATCGCAACTGGAGGGTGATTTCCAACTTTCCCTCTTTCTGTCTCTCTCTCTTTCTTTCTCTGGCAAGTGTGTGCACCTTATGGCAAAAACCTTAAAAGAAAAACAAAAAAGATTAATGGCCCATCCTAAGGTCACTCACTTAATCAATAGCAGTAAATCAGGACTGAGATCTCCTGGGTTTAGTCCACTGAATTTATAACTGGCAACCCTAAGAGTTTGTTATTATTCGCACTTGACATATTAGAGCTATATATTCCTAAATCTCAGAATATATTTTAAAATATTAACCTTATGTCTTTACATAAAATTGGTTTTAAAATCATATTTTTAAGTAAAATTTATCTTGCCCTACCTGTTCTATAAGTTTTCTTGTGGTCTTCCAAGGTATATATTTGTCCATTAGGCCATTTTTTCTTGTCTTTTTTTAATACAAAGAGGATTTAAAAGTAACTAATTTTCATTATTGTTAAGTTTAATCTTTTACACTCCTCCTGATATTTCACTCTTATCCCTAGTGTAGACAGGAAAGGTTTTGTTAATTCCTCAAGAAAATCCAGTCATCGTGGTGGAAGATACGTTTACAACTTTCTACCTTCCCAAATGGCAAACTGTATAGGCCAAGAATACCAATTGACTTCAAGGAATTCTTTATAATATTAAAAACAGAATACCATACAGCCTGTCATCCTTACTAAGTCAGTGGCTTATATACTTTTTTAAACCATAGGTCATTTTTGCAGATAAAGCCTATCTAGAACGTAAGATGGATATAAAAGTAGAACTGCTCTGGGACCAGCAGTTGGTGTAATGGCTATGTAGCTGGACTCCCATGTAGTTGATCGTGGTTCGAGTCCTGGACCCTGTGGTTTGAACTCACACTGGGCACGATTGTGGCGTGGCCATCCCCCCTGGGGGGTGATTTCTTTCTTTCCCTCTCTCTGTCTCTGTCTTTCTGGCAAGTGCACATGCCCTATAGCAAAAACCTGTCCAAAAAAAAAAAATGTAGATCTGCTCTGGTTGAATTCTGGTAGGGACAGGAGGCAAAGTGGGAACATAAGTTGGTCAGGGAGCAGTTGTGTAGAATCTTTGGATTCAAAAGAGCAGTATTTATCTTTAATACCCTGATAACTTCAAGAAAGAATCTGAGATCCAGTGGATGAAGATCTGCTGTACAAGGGAAGACAGACTGAAGCAGGATAAAACTGAAATTCAGAAATTACAAATAATACGACAAAATAGAACAGATTTGTCTTCCAAATCTCTCATACTAGACCGAGAAGAGCATAAGAAACTTAAGAGAGGAGAACAGACAAATAAACATATAGTTCACCTGTTAACATAGTAATTTATGGATCCCATTACCCAAAAAGACAGTTCAAGATGAAAAATACAAATTATACAAATGTAAGTAAGAGAGTGATTTACTGAGAATTATAGGTTGATGAGGGAAATTATTTTGGGAAACATTTACCATAGATCTTAATGAAGAGATCTTTGACTCTTCAAAGATCTATCCAGATAGATCTGAGCTAAACAAAGCATGGCGGTTTTTATATATTAAGCAAGTCTCTAAAATATATGCTTACTGTATATGTTGAGTTCTTATGGTTAAAATTCTAAAGTACTTGGATCATAGAAGGTAATACTGAGGGTAATATTGGCTACCTATTAACCTTGAAAATATATCACTGTAAGTTGATTGATTTACAGAGCTGAACTATTATTGAAAAATTATAATGGATATAAGCCATAGTTAAATTTTATAATACTTAGAGTATATAATACTTACATTTAGATATTAAATGTCAGCTTCATTTAATAAATAGGAGTATAGAAATTACTTTCTGAAATGATAGATTAATTTATATTTGTGAAAGCCAAAATATATTCTAAAGAATGGCAACTTTCACTTAGTAAATAAAAACTATTGGAAAAAAGCGTCCTATGTTGTTGCTATTCTAGTATGTTGGTGTTAATATGTTCATATATTAGACTTTGAAAGTCTACAAAATACATATTTAGAACTTTTTCACTATTTTTCCCCTTAGGTTTCTTTTATAGGTGATAAACCTTATATCTAGGCACATATTTTTGGAGTCCAGAGTGCTCAACATTACAGTGTAGTTGCATTTTTTTTAATGTTAAAGGGGTATTTACATTTTAAGGCCAACTTTCAAAAGCCAGTCTATTTGCCTAATAGAGAAAAAACTGATTCTGAAGCTCTGTTTTTTTTTCCCCTATAATATTACACAGTAATTTTATTGAGTTAGAAAAAAAAATTTCAAACAATAGGATAACAAAACATTTCCAATTTGTAAAAAAATATCTATTAATTAAAAGGTATTTTTGTAAGCTGACAAGTGGCATAGTGGCTAAAGTGCTGGACTCCCATGTGTCTGACTGTTCGAATCCTGGACCTGGCAGCCTACTTTATCACTTTCCTTTTCTCTTTCTCTGTCTTTCTTTGGTCAAATTAAAAACTTATAATAAAAAATAAAGTTAAATGAGTTTTAAGTGTTTTTGATGATCCTAGTTAACTTTATTTATTTATTTGCCAGCCATAGGGCATATGTGCTTGCCTGAGACACAGAGAGAGAGAGAAAGTGAGAAATCATCCCCCTAGGAGTATGAGCACATACACACACACTTGCCCACCATGATTTTCAAGCTGTTGGGTATGGGGCTCGAACTGCCATTGGCCACATGGGACTCCAACACCATAACCACAACACTACCTGATGTCCCCAACCACAGTTAACTACTTTAAAGTTGGGTTTTTAAACCTAAACTGAATGTTTTATAATCAGCTTTAAGTTCTGAATCCATCTTGCTTATACATTTTTAAATCAGTACATTTAAATGTAACTTTACATCCATTCTATCTTCACATGTTATGGTTGGTTATAACTATTATTTTGTTTATGGAAATTATGTATATATATACACACACACACACACACACACACACACACATATATATATATATATAATTTTTTTTGAGAGGTTTTTGCTATAGGGCACTGCGCTCAACCAGAAAGACAGAGAGAGAGAGAGATAAAGGGAGAAATCACCCCCTAGGTGCGATGGCTACACTGTAATCTCTTCTCCATTCTCCTCTGGGGATTATGGACACACACATACATGCACTGGCATTAGTTCAAGCCACTGGGTCCAGGACTAAAATTGTGGTCGACTTACATAGGAGTCCAGTAACATAGCCATTACACCAAACGCTGGTCCTGGAAGTGATGTATTTTAATTTTGGTAATTTAAAAACAAGGAAATATGTGCAAAAATTGCTATAATACCACTGCCCATAAGTAAATATTATTTAATTTTGGCCTAATTTTGGTAGTTATTTGGTCATATGACCGAATGCATGTATACACACATGCATATGTACATACACACATACACAGGCATACATATTGTGTGTAAATACACTGGTCTATGACCTCAGCAAAAGTGGAAAATTGACATCAGACTTTTCTTTAACCATTTTTTACTTAATGTTATCTTGTACTCTTTTGAATCATAAATTATTATTTATCCTTTGAAAACGTATTTAATTTCAACTTAAAAAAAATACCTTCACAGAAATATCTAGATCAATGTACCCTGGCATGGTAAGGTTAACACAGAATTAACCATTACAGTTGGTATACCATAATTTTGTGTTTCATTTTCCTAATTTAGAAGGGAAAACTATTTCCATGTCTTAACAATTATAATATTGCATACAATTTAACATTCTTATACATAAATCATCTTTGTTTTATAAATATATTAATGCCTGTAGCTTTATATGCTAAAAATGTCTTTATTTTCATTAAGCTTAACATTCTATGAGAAATGACAGAAGATAAATAATAAGTTGATAAAAAAATATTGCAGGTAGTCATAAGAGCTATAGAGAAAAATAAGGCAAGATAAAGAGTTAGAGAGTAATTGAAAAAGGTGGTAAATGCTATTTTACATAAATAGTGGTTAAGGAGAGCCTTTCAGTGTTTCTGTTTAAGTAGGAACCAAATGAGCAAAGCAGAACACCATGCAACTCTATGGGTGAAAGACGGTCTAGGTAAAAGGAGGAGCAGCTGCACAAATCCTGAGGTGGGAACATGAGTGGCTGGTTTGTGAACAGCAGGATGGCTATTAGTCCCATGGTGGGAAAGAAATTCTGGGGGAGGGGAAGTTAGAGGGAGTGAGCTGTCAAGACTGGAAGGGGAGGTCAGGGAGTAGGATGCTAAGACGGGAAGATGGACTCCAGGGGAAAATCTGCATCTCTTTATGTCTGATTATTTCTGTCTCCCCTCATTGTGATGTATCTTGTAGAGCTATTTGAACTTGCATTCACATTCTACAACAGATTCTACTTTTCGCTCCAAATCCTGTCTCTGACAAACCACAAGAGCAAACTAGAGAGTACTCACTGCAGCCTTTGTGGGGGACCCTGGAGTTCCCAATTCCCTTTAAGGTCCAGTTTCAGATGTCCATAATGTAAATATTGTTTTGTGGTCCCATACCCTTCTGATTCTCTAATGCATATGAGAGAAACTTCTTTACATGTTTAGGACCTTTACTTTTAAAGACTTGCTGGGGATCTGTGGGGTTTTGACTCTCTCTATTATGAAATGGAGGAATTAACTCTATTATTTGACTTAGTTCCACATATAGGAGTGTTAGACTATTCTAATGTCGTAGCATGCATCTGTGGGTTTGAGAAGTTTTAGGGACTCTGATTTTAAATTTACTCCTAGGAAAGTTGTATTTATATAAATATTTTTCTTATGACTTGGAATAATAGTCTATAAATTTAAGGATATAGCTCGGAGTTGCAGGTTGTAACATCTGCTGTCATCAGAGGTTATTTCGTAATCTCTCCTAGCATTTGAGGCCAAATTTTTGAAACTTTACTTTTTCCAAATATATTTGCTGAATAATGGGTTTAGTTCTTCTTGGAACTTGTAAAGTTACTTCATGGAATGGAAAAAGAAATTTTTGCCAATAATTGGAACATATATTTGACTCTGTAACTATATTCAGCCAAACCATGTTCAGATGTTTGTACATCATGTGCTAATCATGTGCCCATTCTGTTGTGGAGTGGTTTTGGTTAGTAATATTAGCATGCTCTGGGCCTGAGCAAAGGAAGATATTTCACTTTGCATTGAAAGCTTAAATTATCAGTGTAAAAATATGTTGATTCGATATATTTGACTGTTATTTCTTCTGGTTGTCTAGATCCTTATATTTTATTAGTGTTTTTTTTTAAGTTTTATTAGCAACTTTATTTTAGTATTTCAATTTTATTATACAAAGAATATTTTATAAGAATTATGGTTCATTAGTATTTATATTTTAATTTTCATTGTGCATTTTCTCTTAGGAAATATTTTAAAAGATTTCAAAGATTTTGGGTCCATCAGTTGGTATAATGGCTATGTCGCTGGACTCCCACATGGTAGACCGTGGTTCAAGTCCTTGACCCAGTGGTTTAAACTCACACTGGGTGCATGTGCGTGCGGGCCCAAGATCCTGAGAGGAGAATGGAGGAGAAGGGATTGCAGTGTGACCATTCCCCCCAAGGGGTGATTCTTGCTTTTTGCTTCTCTGTCTCTCTCGCGAGCACATGTGCCCTATAGCAAAAGCCTCTCAAAAAAAGAAAAAAAAAAGATTTCAAAAATTTGAATGGACATTTTGGGAAACTTATTAAAAATTTTATTACTACTTTGTTATAAATATTTTAAAATTTCCATAAGTAAATATGGGCTCTTTGTAAAGCACTACCTAAAATGTTTGTGTCTTCTCATTTATCTCAGTATACTGTGTTCAGTAATTACAGAACAATTAACTGCTACTTATTTTCTACCTCATTTATCTCCCTTTATGGTTTCTAATGGCTTATTGTTTTTTTTTTTAGAAAATAGCAAGGCTCGAAGTAATGATTTTGCTGAAAAGAATGGACTACAGAAATATGAATATGTCTTACATCCAAGAACTACAGGCTTTACTTTTGTGGTAGACCGTCTAAGAGAAGGTAAGCTCCTCTTTCAAAGTGTTATTTTATAAAAGTGACTAAATATGCCAAACTTTATATGTAGTCCTTTAGAATGTATAAAGAACTTTTTTCTACTTTAGCTTAAGAAATAAGATAGTATATTTTTATTCTAAGTTGACACCATGTATGTACTAAAGTGTTTTATTATATATTCTTCAGAAACATAAAAGATAACTTTGTAAAAAAAATTTATTTCTCTTGTTTGGGAACAGAGAAAATGATACTTATAATTAGACTCTAATTTCATTTAAAAATGTTTCTCAAAATGGGAAAACTGCCTTTAAAAAATATCTTATTACTTACACTAATCATATATTTGGCTCTTAGGATTCGAGGATATATTATTCTCTCACTTTCTTAGATCTTTATAGTTCTTTATAGCTTAAAAAATATTTCACATTCAATATTCTACTCCACCAAGTAACTTTGGTTGGTAGGAATTCAAGTATAGCTACCTCCATTTATAGTTAAACAGGAACGGCACTCCAGGTAGTACGTGCATTTCCAGGACCACACAAATCAGAGATAGAATGTCCTTCTGCTTTGGGACCAGTAGATGGTGTAATGGTTACATTGCTGGACTCCCATGTAGTCAACCATGGTTCGAGTCCTGGACCCAGCAGCTTAAAACTCATGCCGGGCACGTGTACATGTGTCCCCAAGATCCTGAGAGGAGAATAGAGAAGAAAAGATTGTGGTATGGCCTTCCCCCACCCCGGAGCGGGGGGTGATTTCTCACTTTCTGTCTTTGTGCCTCTTTTCTCTGTCTCTGGTGAGCTCATGCACCCTATAGCAAAAATATCTCTCTAACAACAAAAAAAAGAATCTCATGCTTTCTCTCAGCTGTGTCTGCTCAAGGGTACATGAGAGCAAGGTGATCCACTGATGACATCACACTCATTATACCATTTACAACATGTGTTAACATATTTGGTATGGGAATAAACAGTTGTACCTTTTATTACATATGTCTTATTAAAGTTTATTATAACATATACATTTACATGTATATAAATTCCTGCCCATGATTGAAGAAAAGGGAACTGTCTGAAAACATGCTGAAGTGTTAATTTTACAAGAACAATTCAAAGCCCAGCGCCAACTGGAAGAGTCTTGTTTACACATTTCTGCACTCCACTCAGATTTCTAGCAAGCCATATTGTATGAAGGTGACATCTGTGACAAATTATCACCATCATCTGGTAATTGCTATGTTGTCATAAAACCATTTGTGCCTAACATGAAAGGTCTTGAACTATTATGTAAGAAAAGGTATTAAGTTCTTTCTTCCCTCTAAGTAGCATCACTCTATTCCTTTAGAGTTTAATGTACTTTAATATATAAAATGTATCCTGTCAAATAAAGCTTCTTAATAATAAAATACCCATAAGTTTAAAGAAATATACACAGTCCATCCAAAATCACGTTAGTATGTTAAACCAAAAAGCACATTATAATGGTACTTAATTATAGAGAAGCTCCTTATTAGTTTGGTTTGCTTTTGAAATTCTGTGGTTCACCTAACAGAACCTGGACTTGTGGGCTTGACAGTTCGCTGGGTAGTAAGCACATTTGGCCTTGGAAGCTCATGGAGGACACCATTCTTTGTGTTTGTGGAGTGGGGCTGGGAAGCACCAAGACTTTAAAGGATGGTCCTTATTTTTTTAAAATTGTTTAAAATGTGGAACCATTTTCTGTGGTATCAAACTTAGACTCATCCTTCTCACTCAACCATATGTTTTCTTTAATAGTATTTACTGATGTCTTTAAAGGTATTTCTGATGTCATGGAACACATTCCAAAATCTTTCAGATTTGTCTGTCAATGAAAGCCTGCTATTTGAATACATCTTTTCCTAGTAAAGATCTTCCTACATGTAGGCAAGATATTTTATAGTGGACAAAGATATATCCATAGAACTCTCTGTTCTGAGGTCTGGAAAATATTTTAGTAGAAAACTTATTTATAACTGAGGAATATGAATTAGTCATCACTTAAAGCACTCATTGATAGTCACAGTATGCAATTCTCCCTGCCAACCTGGCATCTGATTTGCAGTGAAAAAGCGAGAAACACAGAGGATTTCATTTGCTTAAATTAGATAGGTGTAATGGGACTTGTACACTACAATCAATAATAATAATAATAACAAAAATAAGAAATATGGTGACAATTCTAATATTCATAGCAGCTAACATTAACAGAACATTTATGAGGTACCAATCATTAGGCTAAGTGTTTTATATGCCTAAAGTCAGTTAATCCTCACAACTCTAGGTAGTAGTCATCATTGCTAACATTTAACTTAAAATGCAAAGCCAGTGGGGAAATTGAAGCAAAGGACCGCCTCAAAGTTGTTGGAATAGTTTGTGTAACTGAATGGTCCACACTCTTT
>NW_006205718.1:1196710-1212135 GCF_000334495.1 Tupaia belangeri chinensis
TTGCTTATATTTATAGAGTAACTTTGGTTGTCAAAGTCTTTAAATCATAAAGCACCTTAGTAATAATAGTTACTGGATTATTTTCTTCAAAAAAGAATTTAAAGGGAAAAAAAAAAAGAGGCTCACCAACCTGATCCCAAATAGGTGGCTACGAAGCTGCCTGAGATGACAAAGCGGGAGAAGACAGAGGCTAAGGAGGCATCAGCTGAGGAATTAGGGGCAGCTCTTACTTCTTGAGGGGAGAGGAAAGTAAACAGAGAGAGAAAAAGTCCCATCAAGGATCAGATGTGAAGAGGATGTTAGAAGACCTCTAGTGCAAAGGGCCCTTTTAGAAAAGGAATCTAAAGGGAACCAGCAGTTAGAGTAATGGCTATGTCGCTGGACTCCCACGTAGTCAACTGTGGTTCGCGTCCCGGATCCGGTTGCGTGCATGCCCAAGATCCCGAGAAGAGAATGGAGGAGAAGGGATTTTGGCGTGACCATCCCCTCTGGGGGGTGATTTCTCGCTTTCTGTCTCTATGACTCTGTCTGTCTGGCGAGTGCACGTGCCCTATAGCGAAAACCTCTCCAAAAAAAAAAAAAAGAGAAAACGAATCTAAAGACTCAGAAAGGCACCAGCATAGCTTTCTGATCTTTGGTCCTCTGAGAGCTGCTTTGACAATAAATTGTGTGACCAGGAAGTTTGCTGCTGAAACAAATGATCATTGTAAACAAATAGTCTAATAGAATCCTGGAGACCATGCATTAAATTACCATGAAGTACTGTTCACACATGTAGCTGAACTCAGTGGTTGCCATCTGTTAATATCAGTCAGTTAGCACAAACAAGCAAATGAGGACGTTTAAGCATCAAGAAGTAAAAGTAATCCTATCAGGGATTATGGAATAAGTGGAAATACAAAACAAAGAAAGCAGTTTCTATGCCTCTGTTTAGAATATATTTCACCAAGTTTAAGAACACTTGGGAAACACACACTTATCCTAAAATATACCACCAATTGTGTAACATTATACGATTGCATTGTTTCTGTTATAAGACTTGAAAAACTTACTCTGAGTACCTTGTGTACTTGCTTCATTCTAGGTCATAACCTTCTTGAGGCAATGGAATGCCCTGTGCATGATAGTCAGTGTTAGTTGGGCTGAGTATTTTTTCTTTTATCTGAAAAGTAAGACAGCATACTATCCTAGCATGTTCTTAGAGCATTATATAAAACACTGATAGATATCTGTCGTGCATGATTTATTTTAGATGTACTCTAATCACAGAATCTTTCAGTATGTGATTATGTAATTTTTTTCAGTGCTAGAATAACCCGAACTAAAAAAGAAGTTGCTAACCTAGAGGAAAGAAGCTCTCACATGAGAAGGGCTTTGTTTTTTAAATTACACAGCTTTAATAAATTTATCCCACAGTTTTAAACCTTTAAGTCATTATACTAAAAATTATTTATATTCATCATTTTTTCTGGTGCTTCATGATTTTTCACAGTAAAGGCTTAATTTTTAAACAAATAATGATTTCATCCATTATTTGATTTTGTTATACATTTTATAATTTAATCCTGTTACTGAGTTGTAAACATGCAATAATTGCTTTTACCATTGGATAGCAAAAATGTGCACATTTCAAACAACTTGAAATTAGGTTAGAGTTGTGAAGGGTTGGGGATAAAACACTTATTTGTTTAAGGGTATATCTCCTAAGATATGACTTTGCAGTCTTCATGGATAGCTAAGAATAATACAAATGGGAAAACCTAAAAAATAATACAATCCAATATAGTTAAATGCTAAGATTTAGGGCATATAGCATATAGAAATTATGCTGAATAATTATAAGAATATTCAGTAAAGAGAGATTGTTACAATCTAAATGATCAGATGAGGCTTCTTGAAGAAGCTGAATGTCCCTTAGATATTAGACACTTCATTATTTGGATAGAGAGAAAAAATAAAAGTGTCTGAGGAAGTGTACAAGAAAGGGCACAGAGTTAGGGCCAGTATAGGCCTGAGCAATAAGGAAAAATCAACCTGACTGAACTGAAGACTGTGATTGTGGAGTCACAGACAGCATTGTTTGGAGCATTAGTATTTAAAAACTTAATTGCTGTCCCCAAATAGTCATGTTTATAGTTTCCGCATTTCTAGATCAAGTCCCTTAGTGAATCAACTTGTATATTAGTACTCTAAATCATCATGTAGATATATTTAACTTCTAGGTTTGAAATAAACAAATTGAATGAAAAGTTAAACAATCTCTAAATTCTAAATTTGCAGGAATGAAGAATGCTGTCTTTCCTCTAACTTGGGAGATCTAGGGTTAAGATAAAAATAAATTTCCACTTCATACCTGAACAAAACTTTTCAGTCTATATTCAGACAAAGAGAATTGCTTATTTAATATCCAGATTATATATAAAGGTTGAGCATCCCTAATCCCCAAATCTGAAATTCGAAATGCTCCAAAACTTGAAATTTTCAAGTGCCAACATAGTTTCAAAATGCTATCCAATGGTAAAAGTAATTATTGCATGTTTACAACTCAGTAACAGGATTAAATTATAAAATGTATAACAAAATCAAATAATGGATGAAATCATTATTTGTTTGAAATTTTAAAAATTAAAATTCTGCATTGAAAATTCTACACCTGACCTTATGTGATTTGTCTCAGGCAAAACACTGCAATATAAAAATACTCTAAGAAATTACCTTCAGGACGTGTGCATAATGCTATGCACACACATCAATGAATTTTGTGTTTAGATCTGGTCCCATCTCCAGGGTATCTCATATATACAAACGTTCAAACATTCCAAAGAATTCCAAATTTCAAAACACTTTGTTTGCAAGCATTTTGGATAAAGGATCCTCAACCTGAGTGTCCATTAGTCCTGAGTTTGGCTCTCACTTTCGTCTATAGTAGTTCTCATTCTCTTGAGAAAGTTGGTGATTACTTAGGAAGTAAAGGCAGTAATACTAGTTAAAAACAGCTCAGTGTTCAACAGTGTCGTTAGACCATTTTAATTTCTTAAACTTGGCTCAGTGCACAAATACTCACTGACAATCCAGTGCTCGGCATTGTCACCACTCACTCTCCAGGGGTGGCCATACGTAGTGGGGGACTACAGATGGTCAGAAGAACTACTGCTCTCTGTGGCTTGCGTTGCATCTATCTTTGTCAGCCTTTCCTAGGGTTGCATTTTAGTTAACCTTCCTAATAACCAGCATGTTTTAGGGGAAGAGAAAGAGTGGCAGACAGACAAACTGTTGAAATATTGAGCGTACTCACTCTGACCTTTTCATGTAGCTTTTTACTGCTGGAAACTATTTATGAAATAGAACAAGACCTTTCCCTTATGTTAAAAAATGTGATTATACAGTAGACCTTTGACATTTGCTAGCATATTTCCCGAGACCTTTTCAGTTTCCCAAAATTTTCGAATATCTTTTATAGGCTAGCAGTTGATTTTCTTTTGAGGATATTTCACAAGAAACAAAACTTTGTCTGCTTATGTTGATAAAGTACCACAAAACCTAAAAGAGATTTGGACACTGATCAGTGGGTGAGCACACATCATCTAAATGACTTGGTGGTTTACATATCACAAAGCAGAAATTATACAAATAGCCTTAGCAAGGTTGTATATGACCACATGTCAGAGATCTTTGGGCTCTCTTCATGTTGAATCTTCAAATTCCTTGGTACTGCTTTAGACCCTAAATGTCATTTATATTGTTTGTCTTTGGTTCCTTTAGTATTCTTGTCTCCCCTCCCCCCATTCTCATAGCAAACAATTCTGAGCTGCTCATTGAGGGCATTTCCTGTCATTGAGTTTGGTGAAAAAAGTCATGATGGCTTTAACGCAAAATGATAGAAACCCTATATTTGTACATAAAAACAGCCATCTGACATTTA
This sequence comes from Tupaia belangeri chinensis, assembly GCF_000334495.1. Lineage (NCBI taxonomy): Eukaryota > Metazoa > Chordata > Mammalia > Scandentia > Tupaiidae > Tupaia > Tupaia belangeri. Next base: position 1,200,633 of record NW_006205718.1, read on the forward strand.
CAAGTACTCATCATGTGCCAAGTCCTGAGTTGTGCGTGTGTTTCTTTACCTTGCCCATGGATACTTGGGTGCAGGCTCATACCTGCTCAGTCAATCTGGTGGCGAGGTCCTGAGCTCATTAACAAACTTCCTAACCACTGTCATATGTATCACTTAATGCTTCTGACTGAATTAGTATCAATAGTTTGGCCTGTGCTATACCTGCAGAGACTTACTTATTTGAATAGTTTGCCTCCATTCCTTCAGCTGCCAAGTGGGAATACCATAATTTAAATTCAGAGCTCTTTGATGCCAAAGTCCTTGGTTCTTTCACCATGTAACAAGTTTACAATTTTTCTATTTTAAATGCTACAAAAATTTTTTCTTTGCAGAATATTTTCTTCTTTTTCCAAGATTTCTCCCTGATATCCTTGGCTCTGTGAGTTTTGTTTAAATGAAAATCATATAAAAGGTTTCCTTTTTGTAAGGCTTTTATTTTTCTGATTTCTACATTTATCAATTTCTTTTCCTTTCTTTTTTTTTTTTTTGAGAGGTTTTTGCTATAGGGTGTTCACCAGAAAGACAGGGAGACAGGAAGTGAGAAATCACCCCCCACGGGGGATGGCCATGCCACAATCCCTTCTCCTCCATTCTCCTGTTCAAATGTTGGGCAGGCACATACACACATGCACTCAGTGTGAGTTTAAGCCACCGGACCCAGGACTCAAACCGTGGTCAACTACATGGGAGTCAACTAACATAGCCATTATGTCAACTGCTAGTCCCTACATTTATCAATTTCTTCTCCATCTAGCTAATCCTTAAAAACGTGACATTCAAACCATTTGTCCTTCCTCATTGAGGTTCCACCTTTTTATTCCTTTTGCCATCAAGTCTCAAAACTAGCTTGATTACTTTTTTCAACAGTGATTCACTTTCCATGAAAAAGAGATACTAGTATTTATTTTATTATATAAACAATGTATTTATTATATAAAAATGAGAAATTAATTATAAAGAACTAAATATAGGCACTCTGTCCGCCCCGTCATTTCTCAGCCATATTTAGTGCCCATCTTTTGACAGTTGTCCTGAACTATTCAATGTGTACACCTGTATATCAAACAAAACTAGAGGCAAATCACATGTTTTGTTTTATAACATTGTTTTTAAAATTTAGCATAGTGTGAGCCATCCTTATATAATTTTTTCAAAGTAGAATATGATAACGTATGCATGGCATTCTCTTAGAGGGACCACTTTTTATTTAACTAGTCTCTGTTCAAAATTAAAATTATTTCCAATTTTCTAACCTTATTAGTAATACCAAAGTATGCATAAATCTTTGTGATTATTTCCTTAGGATACTTTTCTAAGTCTATTTACTGAGTCAGAAGGTAGATACTTTTTAAAGTTTTTGAAAAATCCTATTTTTATACTCTATCCCATTTCATTCGATCACCAAATTCTACTGATACTGTCTTAGAAACATCTCTTACAGACATCTCACCTTCCTATATTTCCATAGTGGCCCCATTGTTTGGGGTTCTGGTTACTTCTCTTTTTCACTGTTCTTGGCTCTCTGATTGGTCTGCCTGTGGTTTCTCCTTTGCTGATCCATGTTAAACACTGCTAACAGTCTTTCTAAAGTACCACTCTAATGTAATCATACATATTTTTTTATTTGAATATGTTTATTGGACATTTTTCCCTTTAAGATTATAAAATTCAAAAAATGTAATTATTCAATATAATACAATGTCATAAGAGATATGAATTGAAAATATTTTGAGGATATAAAGAAAGTGGCATTGGAGAGGTGAAATGTGAGCTGAGAATTAGAGAATAAGTAGGCATTTTCCAGGGAGGAAAGGTGTTTCAATATCTGTGTTACTTCTATTTTCTTGGTCAAGACTTTGTGATATGATTCCAATCTACTTTTTTTTTTTTTTTTTTTTTTTTGGCCATAGGGTACATGAGCTTACCAGAGAGAGACAGTGAGGGGAAAAGTGAGAAATCACCCCCTGGGGAATGGCCACACCACAATCCCTTCTCCTCCATTCTTCTCCGGGATTTTGGGCACACATGAAGATGTGCCCAGTATGATTTTCAAACCACCAAGTTTGCAGTCAGCCATGTAGTAGTCTAGCACTTTAACCAGTATGCCATCTACTGGCCTCTCCAATCTACTTTTTTTTTTTTTTTTTTTTGAGAGAGAGATTTTTGCTATAGGATGTGTGCACTTGCTAGAGAGACAAAGACAGAGAGACAGAAAGCAAGAAATGACCCCCAAGCGGGATAACCACACCACAATCCCTTCACCTCCATTCTCCTCCCAGAATCCTCGGCACGCATGCACACATGCCCGGCATGAGGTTCAAGCCACCGGGTCTGGAACTCGAACTACGGTTGACCACATGTGAGTCCAGCAATGCAACCATTATGCCATCTGCTGATTCCCTACAATCTACTTTTAAAATGTTACTAATCAAAACTGTTTTTCATGCCATGTGAGCCAAACCATTTGAATTAAGGGACCATTCCTGACTCTGCCCTATGCTTTCTAAATTTTGCCTATGGTTATGACTGTCTAGGCACTTCAACACTTAGCTCTCTTCTTTAACCTCTAATTACTATTCTTCCTTTACTAATCTTTTTCCAAGAGTTCATTCCCAATTCCCCCAAGTGGCAGTCAGCTAGACTAAGTATCTTTATCTTCTCTAGAAAGTCTCTGAGCACAGGAAACCTTTACTAATAGCTGCTTTGACTGCATTTTACTTCTTCCCTGAAAGAACAGCAAAGACCATCATCTAGGTCATTTAGGGCAGCAATTTTATTTCTAAAGCTAATGAACACCTTTCTGCCTCTATTTTGTTTCTCCTCCTAGCAACATTTGCCACTGTCAATTCTCGGTATCTTGATTCTCAGTATCTCCTCTTCCTTTGGTTCTTAATTTTTTTTCTTTTGCATCTCTGGCTACTTTTTGGATTTCTTTGTAGGTTCTTCTTATCTATGTCTCTGTTTCTCATAAGGTTTCCCTCGATTCTTTACTTCTCTCATTCCCATTCTCCCTGGGCTATGTCATTCAGGCTGGTGGCCTAAATAACTACACGTGTGCTCAAGATGCCCAAGTCTAAATCTAGGCCCAAAAGCCCTTTCTTAGTAAAGAGTCATATATCTACCCCAATGCCACTTGGAGGTTCTACAAAATTGAACTAGTACTTTCTCCCAAAACTGCTTTATCGCCTATATTCCCCACACCATAGTAATGACAATATTGATAATAATGGCTCATGTTAATTGAGTGCTTATGGGCCAGGATGACTCTTAAGTGCTTCACATGAATTAGTTCCTTTAATTCTGTGAGAAGGTATCATTATCATTTCCATTTGTGCAAGATGAAAGTGAGGTACAGAGCAGTTAAAAAACTAGTCTGCAATCACCCAGCTTTAAGTAGCAGAGCTGGGAGTCAGGGTGCAGAGCTTTTGTCTTAACCACCATGCATCATGGTTAAGACAAGGTTGCTCAGCCAGAAACCTTGGAGTTTTCTGCCTCCCCCTACCCCCTCCTACTCTTTTCATATATATTGAAATTTCAAATCAGGTCTTTGAATCTATATTTTAAGTAGCTCTCAAAGCAATCCTTTTCCTTGCATCCTCACCACTGTATTGGTCTGGGCATCTGTTATAGCTCCCCTGAGTTATCATACAACTGCTCAGCCAGTCTGCCTAGTTCTAGTCTTGCCTTAACAGTTCCTCCTGTCTATTGCAGCTGTAGAGTTGAGCTTTTTTCTAAATGAAGGTGGCTGCACACGCAGTTAGGTGCTCAGGCTCTGGAATCAAAAGACCTGTGTTAGACCTTGACTTCACTGGAATTAGCAATGTGACTGGTAAGATTACTTTCCCTCAGTAAATCTTAGTTTCATCATCTGTAAATAGGAATACTAACTGTGCTTTGTGTGCCTTCATAGGACTCTTGTTAGGATCAATGAGGTTGCAAACATAAAGGACTTGGGATTGTGCTTGGAAAATGATCAGCACTCAATGAATGTCACAGTGCAAATCTGATTGTGACAGTTGCTGACAGAAACCCTCTCTGGGTTTCACAGTGCTGCAAAGTTAAGTCTACTTTCTTTAACATGATTTACCAGGTCCTCTATGACCTGGTCTTTGCTCCTGTCTTTCTAGTCGTAGCATTTGTTCTGGCCTTACTGACCTGGTTTCCTTTCCCAGAGTGCATAGTACTAAGATTCTTCTCAACTATGACCATAGTCCTCATGCTCCGCCTGCAGGTGTCCCCTTAGCAGTTCATTTGAGAAGCCTTACCAACTACCTGAGGCTTTGTTAGGTGCCTTGCTTTCTTTTAGCTGTGTGAGTGCTTCTACCACACTTGCTGTACATACAGTTTTTCTAGAGTATTGTCACTTGTTTAGTTTTCTATTTTGTCAATTAACTCATTTTTATTATTTTATTTATCATTATTATTTTTTTTTAAATTGCTATAGGCCATGTGAGCTCACCAGAGAGACAGAGATAGAAGGGAGAGGGAAGGTGAAAAAACAAGCCACCAGATCTAAGACTCAAACCACAGTTGGCCATGTGGAAGTCCAACATCTCAACTACCATGCACCTACTGGCCCCAACTATCCTTCCCCCCCACCCCCCAGAGTTTATCTCTTCCAAGAGTGGGAAAGCCAAAGAGAGCACCCATACAAGGGTCTTGATGCCACAGTCCATCTTCAATCCAGTTTTGGACTGTGAGCACTTGTACACCTGACATACTCAGAGAGGTCTCCCATCATGAACCTGGAACCCTTCCAATTGGGGCAGCCTTGCAGAGTAGTCATTGATTGTTTTTTATCTTCAGCCTTCAGCACAAGACCTGGCATATAATAGGTGCTCTTAAAATTTTTTGTGTGTGTGATAAACAACTAATAGTCCATGCTCACTATATAAGCTAAGTTATGTATAGTGATTGAATGTATAAAAGAAATTAAAATCAAAAAAAGATTTTAAACTGACAGACATGTATAATATAATAATACCATATAGCACCAAAACGTTAGAGAAGAAATAAAGGGAAAGGGAAAATTAAGGTAAAACATTTAAAAACGATGTGAGAATAGTGTTCAAGATGTATGTTATAAGGTTCTATATTCCTATAGAATATGGGTTGAAAAATTGGCCCTGAGCCTCTAGCATTGTCTATAGAGGGAAACTGAATGGTATCATTGATAAGGTCCATAAGATTATGCCAGAAAAAGCATTTCTGAAAGGCATGAAGGAAGTATCTCCCATGACTTTTCACAAAGAAGACATTGTGCATTGTTGGTGACCAAGATCCTCAACCGTATCTTTATGTGAAATATCACAAATTTTAAGGCTATCTCACATAGCCTCACAGTGTTCATTCATGTTGGCTAATGGCATAATGAGAAAAGGAGTCTCATAAAAGGCCCAAACATTGGGTCTGTATATGGATTTAGAGTGTCACGACTCTAAAGGTAGAGATAGCCTGCAAGTCCTTTGAACCATTCTCTATAAATGATAAGGATTATACACACTGAGATTTGGATGAGCATTAGCTTACACTGGGTTTGATTATTTGTTGTATAGGATTGTTCTACACGTATGTTGTACCATAAATTAAGTGGTACAGAGCTAAGGGCTCACTTAGTAGGGTTCTCCCAGGGAAGTTAAAGAGCTAATGAAATTTCACACATGGTTGGAGACCACCCTAACCTGCACATAGAGCTTGGTCATTGTGTTCCTTGGAAAACAATCCAGGCTCTGTGTATTTTTTACAATGTGTAACAAAATGGAACCTTGTACATAGTAAGTGGACCATTGCTCAAAGCTCAGGTCCCAGTCTTTGTAGCCTTTTTGGTTTCCTTCCTGCTATGACTTTGTATCCTTTCTTCATTCCAGCCATGTGGAACATGCTTCTCTTGTGTATTCCCTCTCCATTTAAGTGCCTTTTCTACTTCAAACCTCTCAGGTTCTTAAGGTTCTCTCTTCTTACTTTCTTCATACTCTATGCATTTGTCTTAATCACTTTTTTCAAGCTTTTTAAATAATCAGCATGTTGGTTTTATTTGTTTGGTTCCATTGGACTCTTCATTGGATTGTGAGTGCCTTCAGGACACTGTGTCATATTTATTTTCATATCTGAGGCCCTAATACATTGACAGGAGTATTATAGGTACTCAATAAATTTATGGTTTTATAAAATTTTTTATAGATCTATTTCTGACACCTCACATACACACACACACACACACACACACACACACACACACACACATGAACGTCTGATCGATAATGCTCCCTTTCATCTTAGTCTAGAGAGAGATCAGATGCTTGGCAGGTATTAATTCTTGTAGGATCCCTTCACTGCAATAGAGGAGATTTATGGCAGTGCTTGAGGGCCATCTGAGACAGATGCACAGCAAACACTAACTACTATCTTAAGACACTCTCTTCTTTTTTAAACTACTTAAGGATAAAACGTTGAATTTTTTGTTTAGATTATGTATACTGTTAGGGAAATACAGAAACATGTTATTTGTAATATAAATTAATAAGATCCTAACATTTGATCATGTAGAATAAACAGTACGGTATTACGGTTTTTGATGAAGTGTTTCCATGGTGCTAAAGAGAGTCATTGCAGTCTCATGCCTCTCTGTACCAGGTGACTATAATAAGGGAAAAATTTTGCTCCAGGGTTATGTACTATTTCTCTAATACCAGCCAGCTATAATAAATGCCTGCTATCATGAAAGGTAGGCCTGAGTTATAGTGACTGCATGTTACGGTGTCATTAATAAAAAATTCTCAAGATGTATAGCTATTAGTTAGAAAATTATCATTTTATAGATGAATGAAAATTATATACATTCTGTATATTACTCATTCAAAAAACTTATATGTGCCTAAATGTTGGTATCCTATTAAAATGTTTATGTTACTTCCTTAAGAATAGCATACTGCAAAATGCTGAAAAGTGTGCCATTTATTTATAAAATATGTTTATTTTAAAATTCAGAATTGTGGAAGCAGCATTTGTAAGTAAACTTTGTGGAATTGCCTTTGAGTGACTGTACACTAACCCTAAAGGATATTGTTACATACATTCGAATGTTTGGTCAGCTTTCCCTCTGAGAGCACAGGTGAGAGCTAAGAACCAGTTACGGAGGATGCGAATGCTATTGCCATCATGGTGTTGTCACTGTGGCAGATGCACACTAAAAGCCTATGTTTTATGACAGATATATAGAGAGTGTTGGACAAGTATATGAAATGTATGTAACAATGTACTTCAGCTTCCTGTTCACATGAAAATCAAAATTTATTCTCAGTGAAGGTGAGATTTTGGCCTAAATCTAAACCCTGTGGACCTTTGAATTCAGAAATTCATCTTAACAGGAAAGCTTTTCGTTTTTGTATTAAAAAAAACTTTTTTTTTTCTTAATTAAACCTTTTGGCTTTATACAAAAGGCGTACTGATTTACTGTGTAAGGTTTACTGTATAAAACCAAAAGGTTTTATGTAAGAATATATATATGATTTCATTGTGAATATTGTATTTCTTTTTTGGGTTTGTCCAAAAAAGGTTTACCTTGTTTGTTTCTCTTTTACTCTGAACATGTGTCCTTATTACTATTTATAAACGTTGTACCTTTTCTTTCTTATTCAAAATATTCTTTTGTCATTTTCCCCCCTAGTTTTTAGGACCTTCTCTTGCATTAAAATAAACTGATGTTTGCTTTGAATATTGCAAAGTACTGTTAATACTAACTTTATGGGGTGTGTTTGTGTGCACACTGAACCAAGTTCATGTGCACTCACTTTGTTTTTAAAGTTTATGTATTTCTTCAATGAGTGAGACACAGAGAGACAGCACCCCCAATAGGGTCTCAATACCTCGATCTGCCCCAGCCTTCACACAGCCCCAGATTACAGGGAAGCACGGGCCTGGTGTACTCTGGGAGGACTTCGGGCTTGAATTGATAACTTTTCCATGTGGGATTTCCTCACAAAGCATCCTGTCTTATCATTGCACCACTGTCTGCCATTTCTGTACTTTTACAAATAGATTCTGATCAAAAAAGAGTCCCATAAGAATATGAAACTAAATGCAGAAACTATTTACTTATTAATGTTGAAAATTGTCTGTCTCTCTAAATGAATTATGTTCTCCATTTGATTCTATATAAATTGCTTATTTTTTATATCTTATATGTAATATAAGACTACACCTATGTATAGTACTATTATATAAGAATATAGTATAATACATATTTTATCACATAGCCTTCCGGTGCTTATTATCTAACTGTTAAAAGCCTCAGACTCATTTGTCACAGAATCTAGACTGAGAAAACTGGTCCTGGAACAGTTATTATAAGCTGTCTCCTTTGTATTGCATCAAGTACGTAAGATTTTGAAAGAATGCCAGTAATTTTCTAAATCCAACTGCCTTCTCCTAACAAAGTTATATGGAAGAGTAAAGCATATGTGTCCTCAATAGTTTTCATTACTTTCACCCAAGAATATTACATTTGACCATGTGGAATAAATTCTAAGGATTCTTGTAGTTGGTAAGATTATTGCCTCTTAGAATGTCAGAATATTCTATATATACAAGATGTGTATCTTGTTGTGTTTCATTTTGTGATATTTAGTAACTTTTAAATCCACATGATTTCACTATGGCTCACTCATTTCTTCTTTATAGGGAATAGTAATTGAAAGAGAAAATAAGAAAACTGAATTTACATTTGTTTTTCGATGTTTGTTTTGTATAGTACCTTTTATAGTTATAGTCACATTTGATCATAATTAACAAACAGTAATCTACAGTGTTGGATTCTTTTCACTCTCATATTTTCTTGGAGAGAAATCACTGTCTTAAATCTCTTGAAAGCAGACTTCATGTTTGTGCTACTCTTTGTCTTTGACCATGACCACCGTTATTCACGTCACATGCTGATTGTGACAGCTAAAACAGTTTTCTTGAACAACTGTCTGAATACTGTTAAGTAAACATCTGTCAGTGATTCTTTATTCTATTTTATTTATTATATACAATATATTTTAAAATGATCTTTCGTATCAGAGTATTTGTGGACTTCAAACAACTAGACTTTGGTAGTGTGAGGGTGCCAATGATACCTTAGATATTACATATGAGAAATTTGTGTTAAGGGTCCTTTGTCCCATCTGTAGATTAACAGCCACTTTATTTGAAATGGTAGATGTTTGTCTCCAAAAACTCTCAGTTCTTTGGATTAATTTTATTTTATGTAAATATTGTCTGCAGTTCATGTAGAAATTTTGACAGAACATTTGAGACTTGTAAAAAAGTTTAAAATTGTATATTCATAGTTTATTTATGACTTATAGCTTCCCTGTTTCCTCACAGAATTTTAAATGGTCTTTAGCAGAAGATAAAATAAGTAAAACATGGTCCAGAGTGCCAAAGTCAGGTAATAAAGTCTATGTGTGCATAGGGCTTGAAGGGAAGGCATGCTATTATTGAAGCTAAAGAAAACTGCTCTAGTCAAACATAAACCTTAGCACTGACCTTAGAAGTCAAGGCATAAGGGGCCTTCCTGTGTTTTTCTCACTGCATTAAGTTCTTGGTGATTTGCAAGGGCAATGAGCCGATTTATATCAGAAGAGGAAGTCTATGCCCTTTCTAGGCAAAATTATCACCCCTCTTGGGAACAAATCTGACTGAGTTCAGTGAACCAGCATTCCTCAAATCTGGACAACAAACTATTCCTATTTTTGCAGGCTTTTTTTTTTTTTTGGAGGTTTTTGCCTGAGGGTGTGTGCATTTTCTGGAGAGAGCTGGAGACAGAGGAAAGTGAAAAATCACCCTCCAGGGGTATGGCTATGCTGCAGTCCCTTCTCCTCTATTCTCCTTCTGAGATCTTGGGCATGCACACACACATGCCTGGTGTGAGTTTCAAACCACCGGTTCCAGGACTCCAACCATGGTTGATCATGTGGGAGTCCAGCAACATAACCGCCATGCCATCTGTTGGCCCCTGCAGACTGTTCATATCAATAGATGTCATTGCCTTAGAAGACTTACCAAATTAGCTATGATATGCTTCCACTCAGGAGAGGAACTTCCTCCTAATCCTGGTGTGAGAACACGGAAATTATTCTTAAACTGTAATCTATAGTGCAAAAAAAGAAATTGAACATTCTTTTCTGGGTCAGAAAATTTACTTGTTTTAGTCCAGAATGGTATCATAACTACAGTTTTAAATTCAAATGAAGTTGCCAAATATTTTACCAATGAATATTAATTATAAAAATTACTGGTAACTTTCGGATCAATAAGAAGCATCTTTACTATCTTGGTCATATAATTTGTTCTTTTAGTAATTCAAGTAGACTGTAGTCACTCTTATGTTTTTAAATCAGTTTTAATGAAGGCTCACATTTTAACATCTTGGGGCTGGACATTGATAAGAACTGAAATAATTAAGAAAGACTTGAAAGGAAACACTGTGACTTGTATTTAGACTTAATGGATAAATAGAGTTTGAACAAAGGGAGATGTTTTATAAAATGCTTGTCCTATACATATTACCTTTAATAAAAATAATATCTTTATAGTTTTACAAATTACAAATGTTTATATTTAAATATTCTAAAGCAAATATGTTTGTTGCAAATAGACATCATTTGAATCTTGGGTAGGGTCCATGTCTTATAGTGAATATCATGTGGTCACGGCATTCTGGTGACAGGCATCAGAGCAAACAGGATAAACGTGTGCCTTTGAACACATTTGGAAGTTAGCATGATCCAATGCCACAGAAACAACATGCAATTACAGAGTCGAGAAGGCCTGTGGTGGCTGGTGGAGCAAGAGAGTTCAGGAAACTGGTCTTTGAATTTTCTTATTAGGAATGGCATGATTTGAAATGGTAAAGAGATGGGGAGAGATCATGCAGGCTTAGATGTCCAGCTGTGGAGACTGGCCTGCTTGGAGCCCAGAGCTCGTCTTTTGAAGTGATTAAGAGCCAAGTCTTAGTTGTCATCAAGTCTCACTTGTAAAAAAAAGTAGAAAATAAAGAGATTCAGAAATAGTGGGACTTGGAAAGATAGTGTTTATGACTTTGTAGATACTTCAAGACTATTGAGTAAATTGTTCCCTTCTTAGTATTCTAAGAGAGTTTATTATCTTCCTGAGCAGTTTACTGCTTGTTCTCAGATAAAATAAAATCTATTGGCTTTATCATCATCAGAGTTATCCCAAAATAGTGTCTTATTTTGAGAGTTCTGCATTAATTATGTTCAGTTTAAAAGGAGACTCAGTAAAAGTAATTATACCTCATGTTTTTTTTACATCTCCTTTGAGCCGCAAGTGAAGTATTTACAGACCATATGATGGTATGTAGTAGGAACAGAGTATGATTCATCCTAATTACAAAGATGTTTCTTTTCCTTTTTTTTTTTTTTTTTTTTTTTTTTTTGTTTTTTCTCTTGGGGTATCACCA
>NW_006205718.1:1212222-1214972 GCF_000334495.1 Tupaia belangeri chinensis
TTTTTTTTTTTTTTTTTTTTTTTTTTAGGTTTTTGCCATAGGGCATGTACACCACTTGCTGACTCCTAGGAAAGGATCATTGGAGAAATGTCTTTTTTATGTCTTTACAAATGGTTAAAAGACTTAAAAAGTCTTGTATTTTTCTATTTATGACTGTAAATGGTCATAATTTTATGTTCGCCAGTATTGATTTAATCCGAATCCCTGTTTTTCAGCAGTGTCTGGCCTGTTTGCAGGGTGGATATTCACAGACCTTAATGGCTATGTTCCCCTAAGATATAAGAAATTTATCTGGATTCCTAGGTCCTAGGAACATCCATGGACATAAAGTCTGAGGACAGTCCTTTGGGTGCAGCAACTACACTGCATTCGATTGCCTAAAAGAGAGAAAACAGTTGCACAGAAATGGGGGTGAAAGGAACCAGAACAGTGGAGTGAAGACCGATGCATGTAGAGATATCAACCTGAAGTGACTCCTCCAGGGAGTTAGCTGATAAAGAGGAGACCTGGAATAGTCAGTGGAAGGGGAAGCTTTTGATACATCAAGAATAAATAGGAGAATTGAGTACTTTTAAAGACTGAGAAGTTTCAATAGATGAAAAGCCGAAGGTGAAAAGATTAATACTAGAACAATTTCCTGAGAAATCAGTAAGGAATAGGAAAAGAAAATGAAGAAGATTCCTCATTTCCTAAAGCAGGAGGCATCGATACTGGTTTTGGTTTGGGGAGTAGGTGCTGAGAAAGTAAGGGGTGCTTGCTGGAAGTCTCTGTTCTGTCAGATCACAGGTAAGATATGGTGATGGATGGTGAAGGAGGTGATTCATAATGAGAGTTTTGAATAGTCATGAAAGATGAGAAAAGGAAGCTGACCAAAACAGTTCTCTCACTTCAGGCTATAGACCCAGTCTGGCTGTCATCTCCATTTATGCTCTATCCAAAGTGACTTCATATTCTTCACACTTCTTTTCACCTGCTGCAGCTCCCCTTCTTCTGCCTTTGATCAGATATCCCTGTTATCTTATGACCAGCTCAGATAGAACATTTCTGGATCCCTTTATCAGAAAGTGGTGCCAGTTCCTTCCAGTCTTCAGTTGAACATTCTTAAAAATCACATATTAATAATTGGCAAATATATATATTTTTTCTTACTAGAACATAATTTCTTTGGGGGTAGGAATCACAGGTCTGTGAGTATCTCTGATTTTCCCCTGCTGCCATTTCCTTCCTCTAGTTACTGACCCCAGCCCCAGGGTAGTGATGCTAAATTATTCAGTAATGAATACATTAATAAATGAAGCAATTTCACTACAACCCAATTATATAAAAGAGCAGTGAATCTTTGTAGGAAAGTAAAGTTTGTCAGTGTTCTTAACCAGGCTCATAGCAGACAGGCATCACTGTGGGGAATATTATTTGATATAGATGTATAATTTTCACAGCAGCAGTAAAATATGTTGTGTTCGTGAATGATTATCCTCATGCGATGAATCAAGATATTTACTGTTTGGTTTCCTTGCATTCTCCTGGCTGTCAGGAGCTCACTCTAACTACAGTCTGTTTTGTGTCCAACTTTGCTTATTATGCAGCTTTTACCTTGGCTTTTCTAGTAGAATGCCAAAGCCATAATGTAGCATAAACCCAAAGATTCTTTTAAAATTTCTTCCCTTTAGGCTTCCTTTTAAAATTTCGTGTAGTTTACTTCTCACTCAGTGACTCACCGTGCTAAGCTGAAGGAGCTTAGTGTACCAGCTTCAGCACCTAATACTACTGACCTTACAAGGTTTGGCTAGAAGAGGAAGACTCAGGATGAAAACATCAGACAGCAATTACAGAACATGGGAATATTAGGTGTCCCTGAGTATGATGGAGCATGCCTGAGAATTCTTAACTTTATGCACCCTTAAGTCCCATTTGGCTAGTAGCTCATAACATTTCCATAACTCAAAGCAAATTGCTCTTTTCTTATAAAGGTCATTCTCTTCTATGACTTAATGAATTTTTAGCAATTTTTAGTTCTGTATTCTGCCAACTGTTTTTCTCCCCCATGAACTAGTTCTTTTTATTTTATACTAATGAACTCTGGTGTTTTGATCTATAGTGTTGGCCCACACAAACTTTAAAATAAGCTAAATTAGCCAACACATTATTTATTTATTTATTGGGTATTAACTAAAAGGTTATTATTGTGACTAATTGTTAAATTAAAACTTAGCATTAGATCTTAATTTGCATTTATAGAATGTTCTTTGGCCTTTGTTTGAGGAGCTATAACAGATTCTACTATGCTTCTAATGCCTCTTTTGCCATTTTAGATATACAGATGGTAATTATAACTCAAGTTCCATTTCTGTGAACTCCTAGATTAGGAGCTTCATCGTTTCATTGAAGTACCTTCCAAAAATAGTCTTCTGCATCGCCATTCCCTCCGGTATGTGATCCTCGGGTGCCATTCCCACTCCCTCCCCCAAGGCCTAAAGAGCATAAGCTTTTTTTTTTTTTATTCTTGTTTCAGTGACAGTGGTCCATCCATTTGTATCCATATTTTCCCACCTCAACCCTCAGTGTAGTCTCTGAAGAGAAAGGAGGAAAAGAAATTTCGACAAGTCAGCTGCCATATTTCTGTTGCGGTCTCCGCCCATAGAGTTAAACATCTACCATTGGATTTTCAGGCTCCTAAGTATTGGCCTATGTGTTATTAATATATACACTGTTTTCTTTTGACTTGTCCGAGTTATTGTTTTTTCCTGCTG
>NW_006205718.1:1215003-1276354 GCF_000334495.1 Tupaia belangeri chinensis
AATTATTAAGTAGAAATATTTGAAGCGTGCAAGATGAAAGAAGAGTCATTACTAATTATGACCATCTCTTCCATGAAACTCTCTGATCCTGTCAACTAGAAATAGTTTCTCCCTTCCCTAAATCCCTGTAGCAGTTTAGCTGCACTTCTCTTAAGACACCCCAGTTTTTGTGGTAGTTGCATGTGTGAACCTTCTTCTTTGCACTATTAGCTTGTTGCTGTCCTGCTCTTCTGTTTTTTTCCTGCCCACAGCACATATAGCCCAAAATAGCTTTGTTATTGCTGCAGTTGTTATTTTTGTTATTAACTCTTCTCACTGGCTGATTCACAACTAGAATGGCTTTCGTACAAAGGTTGGCTTCTTAGTGAATTTAATAACTCATGAAAGATACAATACATTAAAAAATGCAGATGCCACAGTCTTAAAGAAGGTTAAAGAATGTCACTGCTTTGGGGACCAGCAGTTAGTGCAATGGCTATGTTGCTGAACTCCCATGTAGGCGACCCTGGTTCGAGTCCTGGACCCGGTGGCTTAATCTCACGCCGGGCACGTGTGCATGTGTGCCCAAGATCCCGAGAGGAGAATGGAGGAGAAGGGATTGTGGCATGGCCATCCCCCGTGGAGGATGACTTCTCACTTTCTGTCTCTCTGTCTCTGTCTTTCTGGCGAGCGCACCTGCCCTATAGCAAAAACCTTTCCAAAAAAAAAAAAAAAAAGTCACTGCTTTATATGTTGTAGAACTTGATGGCATAAGGCCATATTCTGCTAATATCCTAGAAGGATCTCTGGATTTTTTGCTTTAATTCTTTCTAACTCATTGTCTGTGCATAATTGAACAGTGTGCTACATAGCATAATTTTGTTTTAATTGCTGATGCAGTTTAGGGGAAAAAATGCATCATGAAGGCAGTGAGACTGACTTTTGCCTTCTTTGGGGTCATCAAACCTCTGCAGTGATTAGAACCTATAAGTACTGGTACTATTCTAGATGCTGATGCAAAGACGTTTGTTTTCAGTGATGTTCTCTGCTTCTCAAGCACATCATGAAACATCAGCGATCTCCACTTAGTGTTAGTGATATCCTTTATTTTTTAAGCACATTATGAACATCAGCAATCTCCAACAATGGTATTTGGTGTCAGTGATATCCTTTGCTTCTCAAGCACATCATGAAACATCAGTGATCTCTCTAAAAATGTTATTTGATGTCTGTAAATTGGGAGATTGGAGAAGATTGCCAAAAAAAGAACCAAACGCTGTCCTGATAAGGAACCAGTATTACTAGGTTTCCATAAAGGACAAGAACAAAGGTAAACGTTTTATGAGGCCAGAGTGACTTTTAAAAAGCCACGTTATAGTCTCTATAAGATGAAGATGGGGTAAGTAAGAATCTTTATTATTGGATGACAGGTTCATATTTAAACCTCTGGAGCTAGCCCCGTAGTGAAGTGCTTGAGTGCTGTGCATAGAAACCCAGATCCACATTGCCGAGCACAGTTTGATTCCTGGCCCTGGTGGCTTCAAGAACATGCCAGACACTTGTATGCTCAGAATTCCGACAGGGAAGAGCGAAGGCGAAGAAGGGACTGCAGTGTGATGCTGCTGCAATGGAAGGTGCTTTCTGTCTCTCTCTTCCAGAACAAAAATTAAATGACCTCTCTGCTGAATACCCTATCTGCCTTATTGCCTTCATTTAAACTTAGCCATCTCCTGGTCCTTTCAAATGAAAGCTGTTCATTTTGTCATCTCTCACTATCTTCTGATGTTTTAAATTCACCTCCCACTTACTTACTCTGGAGTTTTATTAGAAAAAAAAAAAATGATTTTTTTGTTTGTTTTTCTGTTTTTGTGCCTTTTGCCACCAAAATATAGCAAACTCCCCTCCTGTTAGATATTAGTCAACCCTTCTGGATATCCTCTGCCACAGCCTTTATGTTGCTGGAAAGGGGAGACTGAGCACCTGGCTCAGTCTTCATTCCATCCATGGTCTAACCATCCTCTTAGGTAACATCACTATTTACATGATAACCCAGTTTCTTGGTCTTGTCATTATCTACATTACTTCATCATTTGGATCTTACTTTTTGGAACTGCCCTACCTGTTAAATGTTAAATTAAAACATCTCGCTCACTAACACTAGTCTCATATACTCCTAAATGTTGATAAGTGACTCACCTTACAACTGTTTTTCATTCTCATTAAGCTCTCATTTCCCTACTCCCCTTAACCTTTTTCCATAACCAGCTTTCTGCCTCCATACTTTTTAAAAATAATTATTTAATTTTATTTATTGTTATTGTTTTTTAATTTACCTGAGAGAGGGAGATGGAAGGTGAGAAAGCAAGCTGCCAGGCCCAGGTCTCAAACCAGTCAGCCATGTGGGAGTCCAGTGACTTAACTACCTCACTATCTGCTGGCCCCTGCCTGTACTCTTTTCTCCTGTCCCAGTTACACTCTGAGGTCTAGCCTCTCAAACATACTCTTGCTAGTTTCCTCAGTTTCTTAGCCCTGATACCCTGAGGTGGCACATACTTGGCAAAGGCATCATCCTGGGTCTTGCCAGCTTCCATCCTGGGTCTTGCCAGCTTCCTGCTTTCTCTCCACCTGCACTGGCTTCAAGCTCACACAGAGAATTACTATCAAAATAGATTCTTGCTCACTATTAGTTTTTCTAGGGCCACTGTGACAACTTACCACAAACCAGACTGCTTAAAACAACAGAAATTTATTCTCTCGTAGTGTAGAAGCTAACAGTCTGACATCAAGGTATCAGTCAAGCCATGTTCCCTGTGAAGGCTTCCATGAAGACTCTTCTATTGCCTCTTCTAGCTCCTGGTCGATACCAATAGTTTCTCTCATTTCACTTGCAGCAGCATTACTCCCATCCCCGCCTCCATCTTTCTTTCTTTTTGGAGAGGTTTTTGCTGTAGGGCATGTGCACTCACCAGAAAGACAGAGATAGAAAGTGAGAAATCACCCCCTGGGGGGATGGCATGCTGCAATCCCTTCTCCATTCTCCTCTCAGGATCTTGGACATGCGCATGCCCAATGTGAATTTAAGCCACCAGCTCCGGGACTCGAACCATGGTCGGCTACATGGGAGTTCAGTGACATAGCCATTACACTAACTGCTGGTCTCTCCGCCTCCATCTTCATTGGCTCTGCCCTCTGTCTGACCCTTCTTTTAAGAACTACTCACCAGATTTAGGGACTGCCCTGATACAGTATAACCTCATTGCAACTTAACTGATTGCATTGTAAAAACCTTAGTCCCAAATAAGGCCACATTCTGAGGTTCCAGTGGATGCCTTCTGGGGACATGGTTCAGCCCAGTACAGTTGCTGATCTCAACAGGACTCCCAGTGTTGTGTTGGCTAACCAATTTCTCTATGTTCCCCTAATCATCTTTTCCATTCTCTACAGTAGCCAATAGCAATTTCAAGTGTCAGCACCCACTCTTATGCCACCTAGACTGTATCTTTAAGCTGTAATTTACCAGTGTTTCTTTCTAATCAGCATTTAATGTCATTGAGTGTCTTCGGTCTTTAAAAACAGACAAACTATATAACTACATACTGTTTTTTAATTCCATGCACCGCCCACTCCTATTCCAGTTTCCACTCTATGTCTTTCTTCTCTTCAGACACAAGGTTCTTGGAAGAACTATTGCCTGTCACCACATTTATATCCCCTAGTAACTTCACAACCTCTGTAGTGCGTCTTCTACCTAACCTAGACAGTCTCTCAGTGACTGCCTTGGAAACCCGAGATCTTGTTCCTTCTTGCCTTGTCACTAATACTTGACCCTTAGCTCTTCCTTCGGAAACATTCTCCACCTTGAGAGCAATTTAGGGAGAATTAGTGAAGTGAATAGGACATGACTTGTAAGATTGCTTTCATTTCAAAGATTTGGTAATTTTTCTAACATTTCAGAAGTCTTTTGTTCTCTCTGTTTATAAAACTTCTAGGCAACGTGTGGTTATTTAAACATGGTGGTGCTTTTTTATGATGTTAAGACTACAGGATAAAACATCCTTTTCATAGGGTTATTGTAATTTCAAGGAGACTATTTTTAGTAACTGAATTTGTTGTTGTAAAATTTCTCAGAAATAGAAAAGCACTCTAGGGAAACTTTAAATAGAAATTTGCTGTACTGAATTTATACTCTTAAGATCTGGAGATACAGACTTTGATATATTAAGTGAATCTTTTGAAGTTCTGAATTCTGAGAAGTCCTCTTGTAATACTATATGGTTTTTACAGTGAGAACAATAGGGTTATTATCTAACTTGATTTTTCAAAGACAGTAGGATGATAAAGTAAAAATCTAAGAGAAAATGGAAACTAAATGGTGTAAAAAATAAGCAAAATTTAAATCATTGATCATTTCTTCCATATCATCTAGCAATATTTACTATCCAAATAGTATCTATAGTATAAATAACTCATTTATGGTAAACTTTTTCTTTTAATATCTGTCACTTTAGACAAATAGTTAGACTCTACTAGAAGTAGAATCATTTGTTTTATTTATCCAAGGTCAGTGATAAAAAGATTACTGGCCAGTCTTTAAATTGTTGTGGTCATTCCAAATGTCCCCGAGTCTTCCTAGCCTACAGTTACAAATGTAATCATGTAATACAAAGAAACAAACAAAAAGTCCTGTCTTGAAGCCTCCTTCAGCCTAGTTGCAGAGGAAAGACCCTCCTGGAAAGTGCTCTTTTAGACTACTCTGTCTGTAGGACACAAACCTGATCCCTGGAGGAGAACACCTTGCTCTCCTCTTCCATCTTACTCTTTTTTTTGGGAGAGATTTTTCACTTGTAGGGCACGTGCGCTCGCCAGACAGACAGAGAGAGACATAGAGATAGAAAGCAAGAAATCACCCCCCAGGGGGGATGGTCACGCCGCAATCCCTTCTCCTCCATTCTCCTCTCGGGATCTTGGGCACACACGCACACGCACCCGGTGTGAGTTTTTTAAGCCACCGGGTCCGGGACACGAACCGCGGTTCGCTACGTGGGAATCCAGCGACATAGCCATTACGCTAACTGCTGGTTCCCTTCCATCCTTCTCTTTACCAGCGTCTGTTTCTGTGCCCCAAACATGCTCTTCAGAGGCCACTTCCATTGCCATCATTCATACACTTTAATGGAGGTGAGGAAATGGCAGGAGAGTGGATGTAAACTAAGATTGCAGATATTTTTAGTATTGAGAACTAGGACTCCAGGATTCAGAGGCCTCATACTCTTCTCTTACCCTTTAGTCTCCTCCTCTTTCTACTTCAGTTTTGTCCAATCAAAGTAAATTAATAAAAGACCAAGTGAAATCCAACCAAATACAACTGCAAAAGCCTTCAAAAGTAGTTTTAAAATCTTCCCTTTCCATTACAAATTTGATAGACAAAATTTTAGTAAACAGTACATTTTATAAATTCTGCAAATTGGTTATTTGGCAGATTGATCCTTTAGTAAATTGGCCTGATTTTCCGTTCGTCGCATGTTAAATCTTAGTTAGGTTCACTCGGAACTTCCTATTGCCATAGCTCCTTCATGAATGAGAGCTTCAGAAACAGGTTTTAAAGATTATGTAATGTCTTACAGTTGAAATACTGTTCCACATTTAGTTTTATTGAGAACAAAATGTTATCTCTCGGGGTTTGGTGTGTATAACACAATTATAATAGTTCTTCTAAGAAGCAGTGTTAGAGAACTCTGCAGTGAAGCTGGAATGCTGATTTTGTTTTTATTTTCAGTTGGATAAAATGAGGAAAGGGTGATAAACTGGAGCATGTGTTTGATATAAGCCAGAAAGTGACTGTGTGGTACATGTTGAGGAGAAAACAATAAGAGAAAAGAGACAGTATATTGCCATCATCTTGAGGAGCCCTTGCCCACTAAAGATTTAAATTAAACTTGCAGCTAAATAAGAATATGTCTTTCTCTTACTTACTTAATTTCTGAATTGTAAAACTATTGATGAAGTCTATTTTTTAACTAGTATTATTTGGAGTAAATTGAATTTATGCAGCTTACTGGTTGTACTTTTACATATAATTGTGTCTATTTTATCTGTGTTATCGAGGTATCCAACAGTGAGGGATGAACCGTTACCAACAGTGAGGGAAAAACTGTTACTCAGTAATTTACCCCGTCTCTTTGGGTCTGCTGCTGTTCTCAGAAGCTTTTGTGTTTCATTTTTTTGCCTTTGACAAATATTTAGTAATAGACAGGATTCTTTTCTTGCCATTCATCCAGTATTTGAAAAGAATCCCTTGTAATAAAATCTGGCATCCAAGAGGTGATTCAAACTAAGTTTTCTGCCTTCTGAATGGCATTTAAAATTTTATTTTATGGAAGTATTTTGTTTGAAAGAGAGGCGATAATTAAATCTCCTCATGAGCAAACGAGTTCAAGAACATCTGCCTTCAGCCTTGCTTTTCTGGGACATTCAATTTTGTTTACATAATAATTCTACCCTTAGACTTTATCTAGAGGAGATTTTTAACATTGTGTCTACAAGAATTCTGGATCGTTCTGCATAGGCAGGAACTTCAAAATAAACTTCTAGTGATTTTAGAACATTTGTGGGTGAAGATTTGGCTTGAAACATCAGCTATTTTCTTTAAACTTCCGTCACTGACCTTAAAATATTCTAAAGCTCTTGGTGGATATCTTTTGAGATAGTTGGTTTAATTATTTCTTAGTGAAGGTATCTTTACAGGAGGCAGAGAAATTACTTGATTTCTAAAGAGAAGTAAAGAAGAAAACAAGAAATTAAAGATTTTATTTGCTCTACTAAGAGATGGTAAACCTGTTTATTACCCATGCTTATGTGATGGTGGGTCTAATATACATTGGGAATGATGATGTTTGGCTTTTAGGTGGAGGAGGGAATTGAATAACCAAATTACATATTGACTTGGGAATGGAAACTTGACATTAAAACAGATCATCTTATGTTTCACTGTTTGAAACTTAGGAAGAGTTTCAGAAACTAATTATCTAACAGTAGGTAGTGGCATGGAAATATATTAAACATACATAGAAAACTCAGATGCTTGAGCATGCAAGGGGATAGTTGGACTTATTTTTACAAAGATAAAACAAGGTTCAAGGTACCAAATATATTAAAAGATGAACAAATGATGACTACTTACTAATCAACAAGGAATTGCTTATCCAGGGCTAGTATACCTCCCAATATTTGTCTAGATATTACAGATAAAAAATCATTGTATAATTTGTAACAGAGCTGATGTGATGTTACAAATTAGGTGTTCTAAAATTTTTCTCTTTTTTTCAACCCTTCAATTGAGATGCAAAGTTGGATAATTAATATGTATTTTACTTCCTGTTTGTCAATCAGTGGATAAATGAGTGCTTCCCAGTTTAGGAACTGAATTGGAAGTGTAAATACTATAGGTATTGAAAAGAATAATCTGAAGTTACTATCCAAACTAGAGTTTGATAATCAACTTGCTAAGCTATCACCATTCTATCTAAAATGAGGATGCCTCCTGCTGAGGAGAAACAAATGATATCTGTGTTAAGAGTTTTTTGTGTTTTTTTTTAGGTTTTTGACATTGGGTGTGTGTGCTTGCTGAAGCAGAGAGAGTCAGAGAGATATAGAGAGGGGGGAAGTGAGAAATCACCCACTGGGGGATGGCCCTACCACAGTCCCTTCTCCATTCTTCCTAGGGCATGCACACACACGTGACCAGCATGATCCTCAAGCCACTGTGGGACTCAAACTGCAGTCAGCCATGTGGGAGTCCAGTACCTTGACCACCATGCCACCTGCTGGCCCTTGTATAAAGAGCTTTAATTCAGTATATGGACCACACAGTGTTCCATAAATACATCATAATTACTACTAGTATCAAGAACTGTTTTCAGCTGCTAAGCTTTGAGTTTAGCATTGATCTTAAGTAGAATAGTGGGGCCAGCAGGTGGCATGGTGGTTAACGTGCGGAATTTCCACATTGTCAACATCGGTTTAAGTCCTGGCAGCTTAAAAATCACACTGGACACTGTGCATGTGGGCCCAAAATCCCAAGAGAAGAATGGAGGAGAAGCTTTTGCAGCCCAGCCATTCCCCATGGGGGCAGGGGTGATTTCTTACTTTCCCTCTCACTGTCTCTCTCTGATGATCACACAGGTTTATGGCAAAAACCTTAAAAGTAGTAGAATATTTGTATTGCATCCTTTAAGGTCAATAAAGGAAAGAATGAGTTTGGAATTATTTTCAGTATATTTCTTTAATTTTAAAATTTAGATTAATATCTTTGGATATTAAAAACAACCACTTTATATTTATGGTAACCAATAGTGGAAATAATTCTACAAAAAGTTTTATTGAGCACCTGCAAGCCCTGAAAATACTAAAGTTAATGAAATACAGAGTAGTTTCCTATAATTCACCAGAGCCCACAGGTTAAGGGAGGCACATGTGTAAACAATTAATAACATAGTAGACTCTTTCTTTAATCACCCCCCAAGAGGGATGGCCACGCCGCAATCCCTTCTCCTCCATTCTCCTCTTGGGATCGTGGGCACGCACACACATGTGCCCTGCATGAGATTAAGCCACCTGGTCCGGGACTTGAACCATGGTCAACTACATGGGAGTCCAGTGCCATAGCCATTAAACCAACTGCTGGTCCCAATAGTAGACTCTTTCAACTTCCTTTGTCTTTCTCTTTACCTCGAATACTCCATCAAGTCCAGAGTAGCCTGAATAGCTCAATACCTTGAAAATTGGGCTTGGCCAGTTTCTTTCTTAGAAATGTTCTTGCTGAGACCAGCAGATGGTGTAAGTTACATCTGTGACATGAAACTCAATAATGAGCTAGTCTAGGTCCTCTTTAGGAAAAAGAATTACGTTTACTACTTATGCTGATTTTTGTTTCACAGTTGCCTGTTTGACCTTTTTATGAATCTATAAAATAAAACTAAATATTTTAATGTAATGTTCTAAGTTTCTCATAAGATTTTTTTCCTGGTAGGCCATATTTATTATTTCAAAACTAAGGCATATTTTACTCAAGTGGACTTTGTTTTATATGAGAAAGTTGGATAAGATAGAAAATTAATACACATGGAATATATTTTGTATCCTGGATTTTTCTTAGTGCACATTGAATATCCCTAACATAAAAATCCCATACCCAAAACAAGTAGAAAATTCCAGGCCTGGGGTCTAGCAAGTGGTGTAGTGATTAAGATGCTGAATTCCCTCATGGTCAGTCATGGTTCATTTCCCAGACCTAGCAGCTTAAAACTCATGCCAGGGACATATGTGTGCATGCCTAAAATCCCAAGAGGAGAATGGAGGCAAAGGGACTGTGGTGTCGCCATCCCACCTAGGGGTTGGTTTCTCACTTTCTCTCTCTCTCTCTCTCTCTCTCTTTCTATTTCTGGCAAGCACACACACCCTATAGCAAAAGTCTCTCTTGAAGAAAAAATATATACATACCTGACCCCCCATATGACAGGTCTCAGTCAAAATGCTGTGAAACAAAAATACTGTCTGAATTAACTCTAGCTTACGTATATAAAGATGTATATGAAAAAAAATGAATTTTATGATTAGACTTAGGTTCTGTCCCCAAGATACCTCGTTGTATATATACAAACATCCTTAAATTTGGACTTGTGGTCCAAAGCATTTTGACTAAGGCCTTCTCAACCTACTGTGTTTACCTCATCTCAGTTTACCTGCCTACTCATCATCTTTTTATCTACCTTTGTACCTGCTTACCTCTTCCAGTTCATGTAAGTAAAAACTAGAAAATCCAGTGATATTTCCAGTTACTTTTGTTACTTAAGGCAAAATAAAGTTAACAAATCTTAAAATTTGAAAACTGTTCAGACGATACTAATAGTTAAGAGAATATTATACTGAAAATTCAGTAAGATCTCAGATTGATTATAATTTGTCTTTCTAAAGAATGGGCGAGTTAGGAGTGAAAAAGCGTCCTTGATGGGGCATAATCAAACTGCAGTCTCTTCTGCATTTCTCCCCACTGGGATTTTGGGCACACACACTCACACGCCTGGTATCTTTTCAAGCAACCTGGCCTGGGATTCAAACCACGAGGTCTGCCATCTAAGATCCAGCTCACTTAACCGGGGGCAGGGGTGATTTCTTACTTTCCCTCTCACTGTCTCTCTCTGATGATCACACAGGTTTATGGCAAAAACCTTAAAAGTAGTAGAATATTTGTATTGCATCCTTTAAGGTCAATAAAGGAAAGAATGAGTTTGGAATTATTTTCAGTATATTTCTTTAATTTTAAAATTTAGATTAATATCTTTGGATATTAAAAACAACCACTTTATATTTATGGTAACCAATAGTGGAAATAATTCTACAAAAAGTTTTATTGAGCACCTGCAAGCCCTGAAAATACTAAAGTTAATGAAATACAGAGTAGTTTCCTATAATTCACCAGAGCCCACAGGTTAAGGGAGGCACATGTGTAAACAATTAATAACATAGTACACTCTTTCTCTTTCTTTTTTTTTTTTCTTTTTGAGAGGTTTTTGCTATAGGGTACACGCGCTCACCAGAAAGACAGAAAGAGAAAGAGGGACAGGAGGTGAGAAATCACCCCCCAAGAGGGATGGCCACGCCGCAATCCCTTCTCCTCCATTCTCCTCTTGGGATCGTGGGCACGCACACACATGTGCCCTGCATGAGATTAAGCCACCTGGTCCGGGACTTGAACCATGGTCAACTACATGGGAGTCCAGTGCCATAGCCATTAAACCAACTGCTGGTCCCAATAGTAGACTCTTTCAACTTCCTTTGTCTTTCTCTTTACCTCGAATACTCCATCAAGTCCAGAGTAGCCTGAATAGCTCAATACCTTGAAAATTGGGCTTGGCCAGTTTCTTTCTTAGAAATGTTCTTGCTGAGACCAGCAGATGGTGTAAGTTACATCTGTGACATGAAACTCAATAATGAGCTAGTCTAGGTCCTCTTTAGGAAAAAGAATTACGTTTACTACTTATGCTGATTTTTGTTTCACAGTTGCCTGTTTGACCTTTTTATGAATCTATAAAATAAAACTAAATATTTTAATGTAATGTTCTAAGTTTCTCATAAGATTTTTTTCCTGGTAGGCCATATTTATTATTTCAAAACTAAGGCATATTTTACTCAAGTGGACTTTGTTTTATATGAGAAAGTTGGATAAGATAGAAAATTAATACACATGGAATATATTTTGTATCCTGGATTTTTCTTAGTGCACATTGAATATCCCTAACATAAAAATCCCATACCCAAAACAAGTAGAAAATTCCAGGCCTGGGGTCTAGCAAGTGGTGTAGTGATTAAGATGCTGAATTCCCTCATGGTCAGTCATGGTTCATTTCCCAGACCTAGCAGCTTAAAACTCATGCCAGGGACATATGTGTGCATGCCTAAAATCCCAAGAGGAGAATGGAGGCAAAGGGACTGTGGTGTCGCCATCCCACCTAGGGGTTGGTTTCTCACTTTCTCTCTCTCTCTCTCTCTCTCTCTTTCTATTTCTGGCAAGCACACACACCCTATAGCAAAAGTCTCTCTTGAAGAAAAAATATATACATACCTGACCCCCCATATGACAGGTCTCAGTCAAAATGCTGTGAAACAAAAATACTGTCTGAATTAACTCTAGCTTACGTATATAAAGATGTATATGAAAAAAAATGAATTTTATGATTAGACTTAGGTTCTGTCCCCAAGATACCTCGTTGTATATATACAAACATCCTTAAATTTGGACTTGTGGTCCAAAGCATTTTGACTAAGGCCTTCTCAACCTACTGTGTTTACCTCATCTCAGTTTACCTGCCTACTCATCATCTTTTTATCTACCTTTGTACCTGCTTACCTCTTCCAGTTCATGTAAGTAAAAACTAGAAAATCCAGTGATATTTCCAGTTACTTTTGTTACTTAAGGCAAAATAAAGTTAACAAATCTTAAAATTTGAAAACTGTTCAGACGATACTAATAGTTAAGAGAATATTATACTGAAAATTCAGTAAGATCTCAGATTGATTATAATTTGTCTTTCTAAAGAATGGGCGAGTTAGGAGTGAAAAAGCGTCCTTGATGGGGCATAATCAAACTGCAGTCTCTTCTGCATTTCTCCCCACTGGGATTTTGGGCACACACACTCACACGCCTGGTATCTTTTCAAGCAACCTGGCCTGGGATTCAAACCACGAGGTCTGCCATCTAAGATCCAGCTCACTTAACCATGGGCCCGTGGGCTGTCCCCTTACTTCATGTTTTTAAGAGTGTCTCTAGCCAACCAATCAAGAAATTAACTATAATACTATGGATACTTAAATCTTAGTATGTCTATAAACACCACATGAAAATTTTTAAAATTCAGGTTGCTATGGTCTAAATGTTTATACCACCACCACCACTACCCCCAATCCTCCAGATTCATGTGTTGCTACTGTAACTCACTGTGTAGTGGTTGTATGGAGGTGAGGCCTTTGGGAAGTGATCACGTAATTAGGGGGAAGCACACATGAATAGGATTAGTGACCTTATAGAAGAGGATCCAGAGAGACCCTCTTGTCTGCTGTGTGAGGTATAGTGAATAAGTTGTAGTTCATAAGCCAGAAGAGGGTCCTCACTAATACCCAACCTGTTGATATCTTATCTCCGACTTACAGCCTTGAGAGCCATGAGAAATAAATTTCTGGTTATATGCTACCAAGTCTATGGTAGTTTGTTATAGAAACCCTAACAGACTAAGGAGACTGGCGAAATGGCATATCTTCCTTATATTTTACCTGGGATGATTGATCCTAGCATCTATCCAGTTGGACAATACTAGAAAAATTGGCCTAACATAAATTTGAAGGAAATTTCATCTAGTCCTCTCACATAGCATAGCACCCAGGTTGGGCTTTTACTAACTGGGTTGGACAATGATAAATTTCCCAGTCTCTACAATTAAATTGGTTTGGCTTCTTAATTAGCTCAGTGTTCTCCTCTTTCTGCTTCCTGATGTATGAGAACTATTATAAAACCCCTGCCAGGGCCAGTAGGTGGTGTGGTGGTTAAAGTGCTTTACTCTTACATGGCCGACCACAATTCGAGAATTCGAGTCCCGGACCTGGCTTCTTGGAAATCATGCTGGTGTGTGTGCCTGGGTGCGCCCAAAAACCCAGGAGGAGAATGGAGGAGAAGGGTTTGCTTGCAATGTGGCCATCACCCTTGGGGAGTGATTTCTCTATGTCTCTGGTGAAGGCATTCCTCTTATGGCCAACAAACAAACAAAAAAAGAAAAGGAAAAGAAACCCCTTCCATACTTGGCTACCTGTGTTTGTGATTTTTTTATACACTCCTTCCATTTATATGCAGAGACATTTTTGTGACATAATTTTATTGGATTGTCAGAAAAGTCATGACGTATTTTTCTATGTAAAAATGCATAATAACTTTTCCGACAACCCAATAGAAGACAGTTTTCTGCCAGGTTTCATCTGAACATGTAAAATTTGAATTCCTAAATTTATCATTCCATTACTCCCCCAAATTGCCCATACATTCATTTTTTAAAAATCCTTAAATATAAGTTTTATGTCTTAATAAAGTTTTTATAGTTTTTCACACTTGTATTTTTAGGGCCCAGAAACTTAGGGATGTGGCAGGGACCTGATTTTTTTTTTTTTTTTAATGAGCCTCGGTGTGCTATTTAACTTTTTAAACTATGTGTATATATATGTGTTATTCTAATAAAATTGATGTGGGAAAAAATAAGCCAAAGTTTCATAAACTTCTTAATGCCAGAATACATTCTTTTTATTCAAATAGCATTCCTACGGATTCGTCTAGTTAGGTTCCCCCACATTTTATTATGAAAAATTTAAACATATAGCAAAGTTCAAAGAAGTTTGCAGCAAACACCCATATACCCACAACCTAGATTTTACCCTAGGCAGTTTACTGGACTTGTTTTTATCATATATCTATTCCTGTTAGATAATTGATTAGTTCAGTGTGATTTCTGATTAGAAGTTCTTTGTAAATCCCTTTATTGGCTTACTTGTTTCTTATTAGATTCAAGTTGTATTGTTGTTTCACTTTGTCTTATTTGACTAAGATTTCTTTAATCATGTGTGTGTGTGCATAGATGCACACATTATTGGGACCAGAGTTCCCTGGTGATAACAAGAAGTGACTGATTACTAACACTGGATTAACCATGAGGGAAGATCTCTTATTTTTCAGTGCGATGTATGAAATTGTGATTTCCTTTCTACTCTTTCTCCCAGAAATTCCATGTTAATTGGATTTAAAAATGCATAATTAATACTTCTTGTAGGAACAAACAAGGAATTAGATTTTATTGGATATTTAAAAACTGTATTTATGCCATATTGGAATCTTGTTGTATAATCTTCAAATAAATATTTTAATCAAGCTTAAAATAAGATACATAGGAAATATTATATTTCTTCCATGAGTCATGAACCATAAGGTTATCCTCTCCAGTTATATTGGTCTTCAGAAATGATTGCCTATTGATTTTATTGACTTTGTCTTTGATCTCTTTACCTTCTTATTTATATTCTTTAAAGATTCATCTTAGTCATATCATAACCTTTCAATGAAACAAATGTATTATATATCTTTTATCCCCTGAAACTTAAAAGGAGTCAGTTTTCACTGTGTAGTCTGGTGCACACCTATTTCTTATCACTGAAATGTTTCAGGTTTTTTTTTTTTTTTTTTGGTTAATATATTTTTTTCTTTTTAGGGTCTGCTCTAACATTAAAAAAAAAAAAAAAGACAAAAAACAAAACATTACTACTGGGTATAGCAGCCTCCTGACAGCTTTCTTTTTTGTCTAGATTCCCATTCCTTGTCTTTTTAAACCTATCTTCTTGATTTTTGTATTGAAATCACTAGTTTTCTTCTCTTAAACTTGAGTCAGTTGTTCAAATCCCCAGTGTTTCCAGTGCAGCTCTGTGCCATACACTAACCCTGAGCTACAAAGATGCCTCCACCTCTGCATCCACTCAACTTGGATCCTCAGTGCCTCCAGAACACATTACTCTAGAACCACATTAAACCAGAATGTTTGCCCTGGTTTACAATGCCATTCTCATCCATTCCTCCCTGTTTTCATGCTTAACCAGCATCCTTCATTATCCAGCTACTTTGAGCTTTTCTTGAATTTAATTAGGTACATTTAAAAATAATATGTTTAAAAGATCTATTTGTTTGTATCAAGATATTTATACCAAGGGTTTCAAATAATAGGTCGGCGTACTTGTCCAAAAGAGAGCCTGAAATTGGGGACTCTAAGTTTGAATATGGTTTGCTATCACTTTTCAGCTATTTTTGCTACATGCCAAGAACTGTTGTAATATTTCTGGGCAATTTTTCAACCCTAAGTTGCTCTGTAAGTGAACATAATCATTGAAGTGGTAAAACAACCAAAGTAGAACACTAACTTTACTTCAGCGTGCTATTTCTTTTGGTTAAAGACCAGGATGACCAAGATTATGGGTTTAGTCCCATGTGCCAGTCAACTTTCCACCAACAAATGCTTTCAGTATTCACAGGAATATGACTAGTTTAGCACAAACCTGTTTATCATGGTCAGCAATGCAAGCATCTACTCCCAAGCTAACAGATGTAGAAAATAACACATTTTAGTGAAAACATTTATTTGACACTTCTTTTATTTAATGCAATGCCAGAGATGTACCAACAAAGTGATAAAAATGTCTATAAATTCTTTATAAATAATATAATTTAATTGGCATGTCACATAAATGTAAAATGGTGGATAAACTATATAAGCTTCAAAATTGCAGGATGGAGAGTATAAAGTTGAGAACAAGTCAAATTTGGGGCCAACTCCAATAGTGGGCTGTTTGTTGGTTGGCCATTTCTTTTTCTTTTTTTTTTTATTTGCCAGAGGGTTATGTAGTGTGCTCACCAGAAAAGGAGAGTGAGAGAGCACCTTCAACAGAGCAGGGTCATGCCCCAATCCCTTGTGCTCCATTTCTCCATCCTGCCAAGTACATGCTTGCACATAGACCCAGTATGTTCAAGTTTTCAGAGCCAGGATTCACATCTCTCAGTTAGCCATGTGGGATCTGGCTTCCTTAATCACCAGGCCACAAGACCAGCCATGGTTGTTTTCTACCCAAATTTGTCTCAAAAGAATTTCAACTAGCAGGCTATAGTAGTTATATTTAATCAGATAGACAAATGGAAAATCTGTAGGGATTTTACTGGCAAATGGGCTGATAAGTGTGTTTCAGAAAGGTTATAGTTGCAGCCATGTTAATAGTGCAACAGAGTAGACTGCAGAGTTTTTGAAACCACAGACATTTCCTGCTACTGTGCATCTTGCTAGAACTTACCAGTCACTTGGAGAACTCATTCTCCTCTGAAGAGTTATACAGTTCATTCCTTCTTTACTGACTCTCATGCCCAAAGTATTTCAACTCCCAAGAGCTAACAAGAACCCTGACAATTTCTTTCATGAAGCCAGCATTTGGGAAATGGCTAAGTGGTGAGGCTTGTTTCAGAGATCACCACCTACCCCTTTAGGACTTAGCATTTACTTATACCCTGCTACCCTTTGGTCCTCTGAGACTTCTGTGTGGACACATTTCCACTGGGAATTTTCTATTTTCTGTCCTTGTTCAAAATTATCATTTCTGGGTCTTGAAGATGCTTTTCACATACTGATCGGCTTTTTCTCTTTACCACCTTTCTTTTGCTTGCTTTCTGTGCATATTCAGTTTCAGCTTTTATTTTAATGGTGTGAAATACAGGAGTGATTCTACTAGTAGAAAATTTAAGCATTATGGCCATCTGCTTGGAAAGTGACTTGATACACATTGATCCTTTAGTGACACTCTTCAAATCATACTAGCTCAGTATGAATACACCCTGGTTTCTCACGCTTCACCTTTAGATTGACCACATATAAGATAAGTAGATCTCTAGAAATGAAAATTACACAACTTTTTTTTTCTTTTTTTGGAGAGGTTTTTGCCATAGGGTGCATGCGCTCACCATTCAGACAGAGAGAGAGAAAGAGAGACAGAAAGAGAGAAATCACCCCCCAGGGGGATGGCCATGCCGCAATCCCCTCTCCTCCATTCTCCTCTCGGGATCTTGGGCACGCACGCACACGCGCCCGGCGTGAGTTTTTTAAGCCACCGGGTCCGGGACGCGAACCGCAATTGACCACGTGGGAGTCCAGCGACACAGCCATTACGCTAACTGCTGGTCCCAAAATTACACTACTTTGAGAAACAGTGAGACATAGTAAGTTATAGCATGGACTTTGGAATTGGAAATAATTGAGTTAGAATCATAATTCCATGTCTTATTAGTGGTGTGATGTGACCTTAGGCAGTACATATATTGAACATCTCATTGGTGAGGATAATAAAGCTTCACCTAACATGCTTGTTGTGCTGCTTCACTGAAACTAATATATAGCAAGAAACTTAACATTAATACGTAGTGAAAAATATATAAGAAACAGTACCTGGCATAGACTCAACACTCAGAAAACTGCTTCCCAAATGTTTCAGGCTATGCCACACGGAATACATTATCAAAGGAATTATTTTTTTTAGGGACCAGCAGTTAGCATAATGGTTATGTCGCTGGACTTCCATGTAGTCGACCGCAGTTCGCGTCCCGGACCCGGTGGCTTAAAAAACTCACGCCGGGCGCGTGTGCGTGCGTGCCCAAGATCCCGAGAGGAGAATGGAGGAGAAGGGATTCCAGCGTGGCCATCCCCCCTGGGGGGTGATTTCTCACTTTCCGTCTCTCTGTCTCTGTCTGGCGAGCGCATGCGCCCTATCACATAATAAGTAAATAAGGAATTTTTTTTTAAATGGCCTTAGAATTAAAAACAAAGATGCCGTGAATCTTTAGATGGAGACAGAATACAATGAAAGAGAATTCCTGCCACAAATCATAATCATTGTTACGGTTTAGAACACCAACAGCAAAACAAAGATCCAAAAATCTTCCAAAGTGGAGAAATAATAAACCTTTAGAAGATCAAAAATTAGAATGGCATCACATTGTCCAAGGCAACTCTGATAGAAAAAGTAAGAGTTCTTCAGGTTTGTTTTTTTAGGAAAATGGTTTCCAACTAAGAATCCTGCATATACCTAAATTATCAACCAAGTGTGATTGATAAGAGTTCAAACATCAAGATCTCATGAAACTTATATCCCTTGAGTCTTTCTCAGGAAGCTACCAAAGGAAGTATTCTAACAAAATAAAGAAGTAAACCAAAAAATTTGGTACAGGATTTAGGAAACCAGAGAAACACAGGAAGAGAATCTCTGAGACTGTCATAGTGAAGGAATATTCAGGATGATAGCTGGGCAGTGGGCTTGGATGATATAAACCAGGTCATAGTCCTGATCAGAGTAGGGCCAGGAAGAATGTCTCTAAGAAGATCAGACTGGGAGAATAGCTCATGTGTTTGAATATATGAATGGCAATTGGTTTTTCCAGTACAAAATTTGGTGATAAACTAGTGGTGGTTTGATAGAAAATTAAGCAAAGGGAAAAATGAGGTGATTATTACCTTTAGGGAAAATATATAGTGAAACAAGAAAGAAATGTAATTGCTACATGATTCTACAGGAATATTTACTTAGCTGTATAATACAAACACTAATACTGTGTTTACTAAAAATGACATTATAAGTAATGTTGGGACCATGAAGGATGTGGTTCTTCTGTCCCTTCTGGGAAAGCCAATGCACAAGTGCCCTAGTGCCCTTCAGATTAGTATGGGCATAGCCATAGAGCAGATGTGATGTGTGTCATTTCTGAGCTACAACAGTGTGGCCTTTCAGATCCCTCTTCCCTTGCCTCAGCAACTCAGAAGGGACAAGGACAATTTGGAATACATCCAGTAGTCTGGAAATCTTTTCTGTGTTCTTTACAATTGCAACATTAACTTAGAGAAAAGAGGGCTAAAAGATTTGGCAACTGTCTTTAAATCAGGAGTTGGCAGGCTTTTTTGGTAAAAGGCCAGGTAGTAAATATTTTAGGCTGTACAGGCCATGTGGTTCCTTTTGCAACTATTGGATCATTGGAAAAATCATGACACATTTTTGCATAGAAAAACATGTCATGTCTTTTCCGATGACCCAATATATGGTCTTTGGTTCGTGGGGGATGGTTCTGGGACCACTCTCCTCACACAGATACCAAAATCCAAGGATGCTTAAGTCCCCATATAAAATGGTACAGTATTTGGATATAACGTGTGCATATCCTCCTGTTTACTTTTAATTATCTCCAGATGTGGTTACCATTTGTTATGCCCAATGAAATGTAAATGCCATGTAAATAGTTGTTGTACTGTATTGTTTAGAGAATAATGACAAGAAAACATGTCTGGACATTGTCTGTTCAGTGTTCAGTACTGAAGCAGCCATCATAGACCTAACTCTATGGCTAATTGAAACTGCAGATGTGGAATCCCCAGATATGGAGGGCCAACTTGATTTACCTTGTTTCAGTGCAGCTGAATGAGTGGGTCTGTGTTTCAGTAAAATTTGAAATTTGAATTTCATAGAACTTTTATGTTTCATAAAATAAAAATATTCTTTTGATTTTTTTTCAACCACTTAAAAAATATAAAAAAATTTTTTAGCTCACAGACTGTACAGACACAAGCAGACTTGGCCCATGGGCTGTACTTTGCTGACCCTCTGCTTTAAATAGTTGAAAGATAGTATAACAGGGATTGTTTTTAGAGGACAAACTAAAACTAAAGAGTGGAAGTTCCTGAGGGATGCATTTCAGCCTCCAATTTCTTCAGGTGATGAGAGTATGCCTACAAAGTATAGCTGCCTATAATGAAAAAGGCTGCCTGGAGGGGGCCTTGTGCTTGCAGTGCTCACACACTCTGAGCTCTCTTTTAATTCATTATTAAATGAATTAAATTGTATGAATGTGTAACATAATTAAGATGAGTCATTCTGATATAGCCATTCTAACGTTTTCCAAAGTACACTGACATCCCACGGGTTTTAGAACAGTGCTTTGGAAAAACATGAGACCATAGTGTGTGTGTGTGTGTGTGTTGCTCTATGTATTTTAAATCAAGTATTTATAGTGCCAAGGTTTACAGAGACTACTTGCTAGCCTAAACATGTTTGCACACAGCAGTATTTTCTAATTTAAATTCAATCATATCTCCAACTGCCCTAGTGTAGACTAGTTGAAGGTATAAACTTCATTTTCCTCTCATTAGGCCACCTGGAAGCTGCAATCAGTGAGTAGTCTTGACGTCAATAGTCTGTCTGCTTCATTAAAATGTTAATTTCATGGCTCTAATTCCCTTTGTAAAGTGAACCACTTTAGGACACTATATGCAGATTTATTGTAAAGCAGACCAATTTGCATGCTGTGTTTTTAGTTTATTTCTCCAGATCTTCTCTGTGTATTGCTATTCTTAGGAATTGCTGTAGTATTTAAGTGTTCAAATAGCTAAAGTATTTAGATATGTAAAGCAATTTCAGCCTAGCAAAATTAATTTAAAAAGAATTTCAAAATCTATTTTCTTCATCAGTGACATAATCCTTACTTCTAACAGTGAAATATACATCCCTTTCTTTCCCCTACAGCTCTGAAGCTGCACCTTAAAGAAAGAAGGCTTAACGGGCAGTTTTATTGAAGGGAGCGATCAGAGTTAATCTAATGCCTGATAGAGAAATGGAAGCACAGAATCTCTTATGTCATATAAGGGCCTCTAAATTACCTTTTATGTTTTGAAAGTACCAATTTAAATATCACATTTGCATTTTTACACCCCACTCCCCAAATCTTTAATTCTGACAGATTTCCCGCAAAGAAAGTCTCATCAAAAAATCTAACCAAGAGCCTACTGCTACCCTGATAGAAATTAAGGATGTACTAATCAGTGCCCCAAGCCAGTAACCAGAATGTTCGCACTACAGAAAATCTGAATTAAAATGTCCTAGTGTGTGTGCCTAGGCTCTTGACAGTGTCTCAGACGTTCCCTTTCACATATTTGCCGGTATCTTTCCAGGGATCTTTCCATCATGATCTTCCTCGTAACGATTTTCTCCTCTTAGGTCTCCTTTGCTGGCTTCCTTTCATTTCTTGGTCTCCTATGAAAAATAAAATCATTCCCCAAATTTAAGTCCTCTGCTTTCGGCTCATCTCTTTATAGTCACCCTTTTAAAGTGCACCTGTATGCTTCTGACTAACCTCTTTCCTGTATCTGACCTACCTGTGTCTCCAACATATCAATTGGAATTGTTTTATTTCAATATTGCGCTGTCACCTCAGATGTAGTATGTCTAATACTAAATTCCTTACTTTCTCCCAGCTTCTCCATTTCTCTTTAGTAATGGCACCATTCTTACATACTCTCAAGCTAGAAATGTTCCAGGAGATGGTCCACAAAAATTTCATGTAGAAAATCAAATAGTTCATCTAGTCTTTTTGATGAATGCCAAAACCATGTCTCATTCTAGGCCAATTCAATACTTCTTCTCAGCCCAAGGATATCTGCAGTCTATTCCCATGAATAATGACGCACTGAAATGATAATTAGTCGTCAGTCATTTCCCCTCAATTTCCACCTCAGCTACCACACAGAGATTGATGTTGCTCCTCATCAGACATGGAAGGTGGGGTGGAGGTTAATTCGATCAAGAATTTCTAAAGCATTCAAAGTTAAATGAACATAATTCCCAGAGTATTCAGAAATTACGGTGTTCTCAAGATGAAAGGTGGCCCAAGTTATCGCCTCAGGACTATTAGCTGCTTATTGGCTGTAAATAGACCTGCCCTAGTTACTTTATTAAGTAAGGGGTTAGCAAGTTCCGTTCCATCTAGTTTCCTGGTTGAGTGGATTATGACAGCTCTTTTCTCAGCTACACTGAGGGTCAGATGTAACTGGGCTATTTCAGATGTAAAAAGAAAGATGGAGAATACGAACGTTATTGCGAATCTGATACTACTGCCAATAATTGTTCCAGGTAACCAGGAGATATAAGTCATGACTATCGAATAAGTTTTAAGTTATTCCTTTAAGACATAATTTAGTATTGATACCTCAAGGAAAATTATTGTTGGCAAGGTTGAGTCATCTTCATTAAGCCAGTTAGGACAGATATCCACTCATTCAGCAGATATTTGTTCAATGTCTGTGACAAGTCCATATTGAACTAAGTCCTTTATAGCATACAAAGATATTATAATACTCAAGTATTACTTTTGAGGAACCTATTCAATCTAGTAAGATTTTTTATTGAATTGGTGACTTAATATGTTTTTTAATTATGAGATAAAAGCATCCTGCTTCCATATGACTCACTGATGAATTCCTAAGATCTCTGATAATTTTTTATAGTTTCAAGTGTTTGCATTTAGGTATAGTAACAGGGGTCTAGGGCTAACACTACAACTCTTTTTAAGTGAGTCTAAACATTAATAAGGTTAAAAATGGATCTTCTTAGGGGCCCCCTGTGCATGACAGCTTACTATGTAACTGATTTTGACCCTGGAATTTAGGGCAGGAGTTCCACCTCTTTCCCCAGTTCTCCCCCTCCACACTGTTAAGTGAGCCTCTAGTCAGCCACATCCACCATACACTATATGAAACAAATATCCTTTGAATAACTGCCTTGTTTTTCTAAACTGAAATGTACACCAGAATATAAGTTTAGCCTTCATTTTAAATGTTCAATCTAGAGTTTCTTACCGAGTCTTTCTGAATGTACTGTTGCTATCAGGTTGTCTTTCCTAACTTTCTCAGCATGGACAGTATTTTCACATAGATCCCTATGGTTAAGAAAGTTGGTGGTTGGGAACCAGCAGTTAGCGTAATGGCTATGTCGCTGGACTCCCATGTAGTCAACCGTGGTTTGCGTCCCGGACCCGGTGGCTTAAAACTCGCACTGGGCGCGTGTGCGTGCGTGCCCAAGATCCCGAGAGGAGGATAGAGGAGAAGGGATTGCAGCATGGCCATCCCCCCTGGGGGGTGATTTCTCACTTTCTGTCTCTATGTCTCTCTCTGTCTGGCGAGCGCACAGCCCTATAGCGAAAACCTCTCAAAACAAAAAAAAAAAAGAAAGAAAGAAAGTTGGCGGCTCCATCTAGAAAGAGACATGAAGACAGTTAAGTCGGAGAGACTTGAAGTCGTACTGGGACTCTAGCTGAGCCAGCTGTCACAGAACTATACAGAATGTTTCTCCTTCTGTGGTGAGAAAAGGAAATGTTGTCCCAAGAGTCACTGATGGATTTTCATGAGAATGTGGATAAGTGGTAGTACCGTAAAGGAGAATCTACAGAAAGAGATAAATGGACCACAAGGGAGTATTAGTTCATGATCATCATACTAACTTGTAAGCCTATAGTTTTCTTTGTCTGGCTGGATATAAAAGATATTTTATAAAAGTAATTTTATTCACTTTAAGTTGTAGATTTACTCCAAACAATATAAATTCACTGGAGTAAAAGATAACCTAACTCACCCTAGGAATGTGATAGACCATACCATTTCTCACTTTATTACAGGAACCATTTAAAAATTCACATGTGAGCCATAATTCTTTTAACTAGAATTAGGTATTCATAATCATAACTAGAAAAGTAATGGAAAAACTTTTCCAGTCCAGAACCACATGTAAGAAAACATACCATAGCCCAGTTCTTTTCCATTGGACACATTTTCAATTAGAACAGTGTGTTTCTTCTGCTGTGGGTAAATGTTGATTAATTGATGGTTTGTTTGTAATGTGTTTCAGAAATGGAAAGAATTTCAGATTTGCAGTGTAATAAAATTAGGATATTTAAGTTTGTATAAAAGGATTTTGCTGCCAAACTTAACATTTTGAGAGACTTTTAAAAAGATAATGCAAAGACCAATTATATCCTTCCATATTTTAACTTTTAAAAATTGTGCTTATTGAAAATACCAGAGTATAATCTTAGGGACTTCAGTCCAGCCCTTTTATTCAATGGTAAGAGCCAACTAAAGCTAAAAGGCAAGAAACCTGGCTTCTAAATTTAGTCCTCTGTTTAGCCAGCTTTAAACCTCTTTGAAAAATCACTTAATCTCTCTGACCTCCAGTTTACCAAACTGAAAATAAGAAATTCTGAACTATCTCCTAATATCAAATCCCAAGCCTTTAGGATCAGATAAACATAAGTTAGAATCACCACTGTTTTCTTTACTGGCT
Organism: Tupaia belangeri chinensis; assembly: GCF_000334495.1. NCBI lineage: Eukaryota > Metazoa > Chordata > Mammalia > Scandentia > Tupaiidae > Tupaia > Tupaia belangeri. The sequence continues at coordinate 1,239,250 of NW_006205718.1, forward strand.
TTGTAACTTTGAACAAATTAATTAGTCTCAAGACTCCCTTATGGGGTTATTGTGAGTATTGAATAAATTAATATGAAGAGTCTTCAAAAAGTTCATGAAGATGCGTATTATGAAAAAAAATGCAGGCATTTCAAATTTTTCTACCAATGTAAACTCATACTTTATTTCTATTTCCCACAAACTTCCTGAAGTCTCATAAAAGAAAGTTCTGGCATACTGTTTCAGTGTGTTTCCTTTTTCTGAGTCTTCGTAAGACAGAGAAATCATTTCTCTGGCAGGTATTTCCATGAATGTATGTCCAAAGCAATATAGAGACTACAAAGATGAGGAAGACAGCTTGCTGGGCAGTGTGTAATCTAACCCAAGAAATACAGTTTTGACAGTAACACTTAATGAAAACTAGAAAAATGGTAAGTACTCTGAGAGAAGTCCACATAAATAACTGGGATTTACAGAAGGAAGACAATATGCTCTAAGACCCCCAGTGGGTGCCTGGGACTGTGGATCATACTCAGCCCTATATATTTCATTTTTTTCTGTCTGATAACTTAGATGGTTACCAAATGACTAACATGCGGTTTGCACACACAGCATGTATATGCTGGACAAAGGGATTATTTATGTCCTGGGGCCTGATGGAGTGTGATGGTGAGAGTTCATCAAGCTACTCAGAATGGCATGTAGTTTAAAACTTAACAAACTGTTTCTGAAATTTTTCTTTTAATGTTTTTGAACCATATATATGAGTGTGTGTATATATATATATATATATATATATATATATATACACACATATACATACATATATATATACACACACACATACACACACACACTGTATTTATTCTCAGTACATAAAAATGTATGATAAAGTTTAATTTATAAATTAGACACAGTAAAAGATGAACAACAGGGCCAGCCTATGGTCTGGTGGTTAAGGTGGTTGGATCTTACATGGCCAACTGCGTGTTTTGAGTCCTGGACGCGGTGGCTTGAAAAACATGTCTGGTGTGTGTGTATACCGAAAATCCCCAAAGGGGGAGAAATGGAGAAGAGATTGCAGTGTGACCATGTCCTATGAGGTGTGGTTTCTTGCTTTCCCTCCTCTTTGTCTCTCTCTGGCACAAACATGCACCCTCTGGTAAATTAAAACAAAACAAAACAAAAGTACCTAATAATAAAATGGAAAAAATATAATATGCTGCAATAAAGTTAAATGAATGTGGCCTTTCTCTCTCTAAATATCTCATTGTGCTGTGTTTTCCTGTTTCTGGACTATAGTTGACCCAATAACTGAAACCATAAAAAATGAAATCATGGATAAGAGAGGACTACAAAATACCGTATCATCAAATGACTGGGATAAAATAATAGCTTTAAACTCAAGAATGAAGGGGATCTGAAAGGTCACAGCAAAGACATTTCTACATTTAAGAATATTTGATTAGGGACCAGCAGTTAACGTAATGGCTATGTCGCTGAACTCTCATGTAGTTGACCGCGCTTTGAGTCCCGGAGCCGGTGGCTTAAACTCACACCAAGTGTGTGTATGTGCGTATGCAAGATCCCGAGAGGAGAGTGGAGGAGAAGGGATTGCAGCGTGGCTATCCTCCCTGGGGGGTGATTTCTCACTTTCTATCTCTCTGTCTCTCTGTCTTTCTGGCGAGCGCACGTGGCCTATAGCAAAAACCTCTCCAAAAAAAAGAATATTTGATTATAGGCCAGACCTGTGGCCTGGTGGTTAAGGCAGCTGGATCTCACAGGGCTGACTGGATGTTTTGAGTCCTGGACAGAGTGGCTTGAAAAACATAGGTGTGTGTGTGTGCGTGTGTGTCTGTGTGTGTCTAAATCCCAGAGGGGGGACAAATGGAGAAGAGATTGCAGTATGACCAGGCCCTATAAGGTGTGGTTTCTTGCTTTTCTTCCTCTTGGTTAAAGGAGACAGATTCCACATAGCCAACCATGCAGTTGAAATCTTGTTCTCAGGCAGCTTGAAAAATACATTAGACACCTATACCAAAATCCTGACAAGAAGGCGAAATGAAGGAGAAGAGATTGCAACATGACCACGCTCTGCTGGGGGGTGCTTTTTCCTCTCTGGTGAATGCATGTAACCTTTGGCTTATAAACAAGTAGTTGAAGGACCAGCAATTGGCGTAATGGCTATGTCGCTGAACTCCCACGTAGTCGACTGCAGTTCGCATCCCGGACCTGGTGTCTTAAAACTCCACGCTGGGTGCGTGTGCATGCGTGCCCAAGATTCCGAGAGGAGAGTGGAGGAGAAGAGATTGCAGCATGGCTATCCCCCCTGGGGAGTGATTTCTCGCTTTCTGTCTCTCTATCTCTCTCTGTCTTTTTGGTGAGCACACACGCCCTATAGCAAAAACCTCTCAAAAAAATAAATAAATAAATAAAAATAAACAAGTAGTTGATATTAGTCAATCAGCTGACTTATAACCCAAAATTAAAATGATGCACGTAAAAAACAAAGAAACATAAATAACATTGTTCTCAGAACCTGTAGTCCTCCCGCTTAGGATAGGTTTACTGACCAAGACAAACCACCCCCCAACTCCTGTGCCATCCAGTGATAAATATTAAAATCAGAGTGTTACATGCTGGTGTGGAATTGACCTTTAAATCCCACTTTGAAAATTTTTAGTTAACTCTCCTTTCTAAGTATGCCATTATTTGAGAGGATAAGGTAGCTAACTTAAAAAAAATTTTTTTTACTGCTATTTTAAAGGGCCTGATTTGTGTTTCTAGTTTCTATTAATTATTTAAGAATGCTTTTAATTACTTAATGAAGACCTCAAGTTCAGATGAGAGAGTTAATCATACTCCTCAGTTTATAGAACATTATTGGTATTGGGCAAGGCTTCCCTTTTATTGTTTTTGTTTGTTTGTTTTTTTACGTTTTCTTTCTCATCCTTATACTCTCATTTCTTCCTCTTTCCATAGGCAACCATTATGAAATATTTAATGTGTACATTTTGTGCTTCTTTATATTCTTGTAAAGCAAAATAATACTGGTTTGGGGGCTAGCAGGTCGTGCAATGGTTAAGGCGCTGGACTCCCGCATGGCCAGTGGACTGGGCGACTTGAAACTCAGGCTTGGCGCATGTGTGCATGTGCTCAAAATCCCAAGAAAAGGGATCGAGGTGTGATCATCCCTCCTGGGAGTCACCTCTCACTCTCTTTCTCTTGTCTTTCTGGTGAGCACATACTCCCTATAGCAAAATATCTATCCAAAATTTTTGTTTTGTTTTGTTTTATATTTCTATTTATTTATTTATTGGAGAGGTTTTGCCATAGGGCGCATGTGGTTGGTAGAAAGACAAAGAGACAGAAAGTGAGAAATCACCACCCAAGGGGGATGGCCATGCTGCAATCCCTTCTCTTCCATTCTCCTCTCAGGATCTTGGGCACACACACACTCATGCACAGCATGAGTTTAAGTCACTAGGTCTAGGACTTGTGAGAGTCCAGCAACGTAGCCATTACGCCATCTGTTGGTCCTTATATTTCTATATTTTTAAAATTCACACAGATAGAATTATTATATATTTTATTCTACTTTCTCATTTAGCATTTTATTTTTAAGATACATTCATATTATTATGTGTGTATCTAATCCTTGGCTTCTAACTACTGTCTTCTCCATTGTGTATACCTTCTACACCTCACTTATTCAGGCTCCTAAAGAAGACACACTCTGGGACCAGCAGTTAGCATAATGGCTGTCGCTGGACTCCCACGTAGTTGACCGTGGTTCGTGTCCCAGACCCAGTGGCTTAAAACTCACGCCAGACATGTGTGCGTGCGTGCCCAAGATCCCGAGAGGAGAATGGAGGAGAAGGGATTGCGGTGTGGCCATCCCCCCTGAGGGGTGATTTCTCGCTTTCTATCTCTCTGTCTCTCTCTGTCTGTCTGGCGAGCGCACATGCCCTATAGCAAAAACCTCTCCAAAAAAAAAAGAAAAGAAAAGAAAAGAAGACACACTCTAACTACCCCCATCACAAGAGCATCACAGTAACTGCCCTTATAGATGGCCTCTTATGTACTCCTGTGAGAATTTCTTTAGGCTGAGTGTATGTCCAAGAATAGAATTGCTGTCATTGAGTTAGGTAGCCTGAATTTGACTAGCTACAAACTGCACTCCAAAATGGTTACTCCTCTCTAAACTCCCACTGGCAGTGAGCCCTCTCACTCCTACCAACTTTGGGTATTATCCAGCTTCTACTTCTTGCTAGTAGAATAGGTGTAAAATAGGTGACCAGCAGGTGATGCGGTGGTTAAGGCACTGGACACTCCCAGTGGGCCAACAATGATTCAAGTCCCGGGCCTGGTGGCTTGCTTTCTCACTCTCTCTCTCGCTCTGTCTGTCTGTCTCTCTTTGGTCAAATAAGATAAATGAATGAATAAATAAAATTAAATAAATAATTCTTTAATAAAAAGAATAGGTATAAAATAGTACCTTGTTTGATTTGCTTTTATCATTTTACAAAGGATTTTGATTTGCTTGTTATTTTCTGTGTTTCACCTTCTGTTAATTGCTTGTTTACATCTTCTGTTTGTCTTTTGATTACTGTAATGACTGTTGTTGATTTGTACTAGTTCCTTCTAGATAGATATTAATCCCTTATTCAATTTTAGACATTGCATATATGTCTATTTTATCCTATAAACAAAAATTGTTAATGTAATCAAACTAATAAATTCTTATGCCTTATGATTTATACTTTTGCAGTTTATTTTATTTTATTTTATTTTATTTTTTTAAGAAAACCTTCCTTGCTGATTGCTCTCCATTTTTTTCTGTTAATTATATAAACTTACTTTTGGGCCTATATCCATTCTTTAACTTTGGTGTTTGGTGAGAATTTAATTTTATTTTTCTCCAGCACTGTGACCTAAACAATTTGCTATTCCCCATTGATTTGTGTTGTCCCCTTTATTGTGTATTTAGTTGTCATATATCCTTGAGAATAGTTTGAACTCTATTCTGTTGCATTCTTTACCATTTTTTTAGAAAGATATCTAATGCTTGTTTTTCCATAGTTACTTGAAGACCCACTGTCTTCTAAATCTCAGAGAACACGTCAGACATGTGTGATACCAGAGTAATTGTCTTGCTTGAAGAACTTTAAACTTTTCAGTCCGTAATGATCTTGTTATCCTTTGAACTCATTCATAGTACTCATTTTCTGTTACACTCACTTTACCTCTCTTAAAATTTTGTCTTGAGGCCAACCCGTAGCGTGGTGGTTAAGGTAGCTGGATCCCACAGGATAGACTGCACGTTTGACTCAAGAGGAGAATGGAGGAGAAGGGATCAAGACATGGCTATCCCTTCCTGGGTAGTGCTTTCTCACTTTCCCTCTCTTTCTTTCTCTCTATCTCTAGCAAGTGCTTGCACCCTATAGAAAAAAAAAGTATTAACTTTTATTCACTTCCTGTGTTATTACTTAACTTTTCATGCTTTAGAACCTGTGTTTCAACCAGATTATTAATTTCCAAAAAGAAGACATTGTTTCTGTCTTTGAATCTCCCCAGGTATCTGTAGCTAGCAGGGGACTTAGAGTCATCAATCATCAAACTTGTCATCAGTATTTTTAACTTGAAGGATGTGTGGCTTCTTGATATATTTATAACATAGAGCAATGGCCAAGGTAATGTAGGAGAAGCACACAGCTTCTGCATGCACTAATTGAACATAGCCATACCTTCTACAGTGGGTCTCTTTTGTTTAACCATTAGTTTTTTGTGTGTTTTGTGTGACTTTCTTCATATTAAAAAATGAGGTTTTGGGACCAGCAATTAGCATAATGCCTATGTCGCTGGACTCCCACGTAGTCAACTGAAGTTCGCATCCTGGACCCGGTGGCTTAAAACTCACACTGGGCATGTGTGCGTGCGTGTCCAAGATCCCAAGAGGAGGATGAAGGAGAAGGGATTGTGGCGTGGCCATCCTCCCTGGGGGGTGATTTTTTGCTTTCTGTCTCTCTGTCTCTCTCTCTGTCTGTCTGGTGAGCACACGCGCCCTCTAGCAAAAACCTCTCAAAAAAAAAAATGGAGGTTTAAATTTACCAATTCTTTATCCTTTCTTCCATTATTTTTAATAATTGCATTTTATTTAGATTTCCTTAATGAAGCATGTGGAAAGCAGTGTGCTAAATAAATCATATGTCTCTAGCAAAAACCTCTCAAAAAAAAAAAATGAGGTTTTAATTTACCAATTCTTTATCCTTTCTTCCATTATTTTTAATAATTGCATTTTATTTAGATTTCCTTAATGAAGCATGTGGAAAGCAGTGTGCTAAATAAATCATATGTAGGGCAAAGCAATACATTATAATTAGGATTCCATTATCATTTAATTAGGCATTCCATTATTGAATTGATGTCTCTGGCTTCTCCTGGTCTTTGTCTAATCCCGACACAAACTATTTTTTCTTTTTGGTGGACAAATATTAGCTTGTAATAATTAGAGTGTTCATCTAAGCTAAAGCTTTTCATTACATCTCTTTCTGATTAAGATAGCTCCCCAAGTACAGACTGATTTAATTTAATATGATATATCCGCTTGTTTATCAAGGTCTGGTGGAAATTGTTTTTCACACTAGAGGATTGGGAATATTAAGATCATTTTTATATTCGCAGACCTCTCAGGTATTTAAAACCTTGTTGTCTGAATGGTTATATAAGCCTTGCTCTGATGCCACCCTGCTAAATTCAGGAACATCACAAGTGGCTGTCATTGAAAGCGATACTCTGTTTTATATTAAAATGTTGGAGCTTAGACTTAGTGCATTGTTGTGTTACTTGGGTTTGGAAATCAGTTTCCATTCCAGTTAGGTGGTTCACCACGCTGAATGTGCCTCCTCTGTTTACCAGAAGTTCAGTGTCATTAAGGACAAACTGCTCACAGATACATGTTCTGAACTAAGGGTCTCCATGGACATGACCATAACTTGTTTTATTTTAAGCTTATTGGACTTAGCCGCCATAGCTTCTTCACCTTTTATCATCTTTCTGCCTTTCTTCTATTTTTCAATGCTGGACATTTCATAGATATTGAATATTGAATTTAAATTTATTTGGGGGTCTTCTCCCTTTTCTTCGATCATCTTTCCTCCCACATTCCTTCCTTACTCTGCGTTACTGTCTGGCCTCACCTCCTACTCTTGCCTCTTATCCTGACCTTTCTTCCAGCTTTTAATTTTTTCTTTTTGTCCTTTTAGTCATCCTTCCCTCCCCACGAAAAACTGTGTATTGCTGTCACTGTGTGACTGACTAAAATTACATTAATTACTCATTTGAAGCCGAAGCATATAAGTTGCTACATCCAGAAAATACTGTCCTTTTATGTGAGGTCAAGAAAGCCCATTATGAAGCAAACTAAATGATTTGTCTTAATTATAACTTAGCTCCAGTTTTGGATGGTGGGTTGAGGAGCTGTGGTGGGAACAAAGAAGAAACACAAGCTCCGTTGTGGTAAGAGGAGAAAAAATAGCATTTCAGCATCTTGCACTTGGTGAGGTCCCATTGCTAGCCTCATCCCTTTAGCTATAGCGTTTCCAGAAGTAGCTAACCCTTCTTTCTGCATCTGCCCATGTTCTCGGTTTGAAAACAGTGGTAACCAGAGTTAGTAAATTAAAGATGGAAAGTGCCATGGAATCAGGACTTGGCCCTGAGGGGCCACAGGTGAAGTCAGGCTAAGAGTGTCAATGGGTCTGAGCGTGGTTTAAAGGGTGGAATCAGCACAGCAGCCAAGTGGGGGTTACACCCTGTCTGGGTCAGCAGAGTGAGGTGGTGGATGAACTGATGGGCAGGGTACATGAGCATAGGAAGGAGGGGGACCCTCTAACTCTGGTGGAGTACTGTGGCGGAGTCTCCCTTGGGAAGGGGTTGAAGTAGAAGCAGGAGGTTTGTGTATGTGACAGCTATGACTGCTTTCAGTCATGTCTGCACGGGTGGAAAGGCCAGCTCTGTGAGACTTGTCCAAGCTTGTGGGACTGCTGAGTGTTTAATAGAAAGAAAAACAAACAAACAAAAAAAGCAAAGTGAAAAAAAAAGCACAGTGGAGATAAAAAGACTGTGAGGGGAGTTGGTTCTATTTAAAGAGAACCGATTAGGAAACAAATACTTCTATAATAATACTTCAATTAATTAAGAAGCTGCATTCCAGCATGTTTAAGCTTGTGGGACTGCTGAGTGTTTTAAAGAAAAAAAAAAAAAAAAAAAAAAAAAACAAAATGAAAAAAAAAAAGCACAGTGGAGATAAAAAGACTGTGAGGGGAGTTGGTTCTATTTAAAGAGAACCGATTAGGAAACAAATACTTCTATAATAATACTTCAATTAATTAAGAAGCTGCATTCCAGCATGTTTAATGAAGTTTCTGGTGGTGTTGTTATTGGAAAGAAATGGTACAGAAAACACAGGGGATTACATTCCAGAATTTCAAGAAAGAATTTCAGTTTAAAAATAGCATTATATATTTAACATTGTCAGTATGCCATTAAGTAGAAAATTTTCATCTGGGGGTTTGTAGGAAGAGGGAGAGAGGCCCATCAGACTCAGACAGCTCTTTAAACCTATAGTAGGCACCTATACACATTGACCAGGTCCCCAACTTCCTGTCCTTGTGGCACCCTGTAGATATCTTATTGTTGGTCAGTTAGTTTTCTTGACCTGCTGTTAACACCATACTGGTGACCTTGACTTCCCTGCATGTCATCTGAAACTTTATGATCTGCGTTGCCTCACAGCTCCAGAAGAACCCCAGTGCTTTAACAGTACAGCAGGGAGGCACAGACCTAGAATGGCAGAACTGTGGAGTGTCTGCGGCTTAACAAAGGAGTCTGGTCCAGAGGGCAGAAGCATCCATTGTCTGCCTTTCCTCCTGCGGTCTGGAGCGCCATCAGTCACAATTGCACTCCAGCTCCAGGCTCTGCTCATGCACCTTTTACGGCTGGCTGCTACAGGAGGATCTCTCCGAAGCAGAAATATCCAGAGAGAGAAACTCAGTTTCTCCCTGTCTACTTACTCAGTTTATTCAATAAACACATACTTCCTGAACTCCCTGAAGAAAAACTGGGACTACAACAGTGAATAAAATAGACAAAAATGCCTACCCTTATGGCATTTACATTTTAGCAAGGGGTAAAAAGACAACAAATAAGCAAAATGTGTGCTATATCAGAAGATGATAAGACCTATAGAGAAAAATAAATCAAGAGGGAAACCTGCCAGTTTAAGTACGGCAGTCATCCCCCTCCCCCCTGAAAAGCTGGATTTGGGGGATGCAGCAAACCAGAAAGCCCTGGGCAGCCGGAGGGTTGTATAAATGTGTGAAGTGAGATCCTTGGTGGTGGAAGAAGGAATATTCAGGAGGGCAAGGTTGCAGTGGATACAGCAAACTAAATCCCTAATGTACTGGGAGTGTCTGTAGCACAGTATTGTTTAGAAGCAAAGATGCATCTTCCAAATCTGAGCTACTAAGCAGGATAGATGCCATGCTGTCACTCTTAACTATTTGCTCTGACTTTTGTAGGAGACATTGAAGGGGACAAGGGTGTATATGCTTTGACAAACCTGAAGCTCTGCTATCATTGTAGTCATCTAATAAATTAGAGCTAACTACTTCTAAAATACAGATCTGGAGACACATTGTCTCTCTTCCTTTTGTTACTTTTATTTTCTTGTCAATCCTAATTGAATTATCTGTAACTGTTCAAGTATGTAGAAATCTGTTGATTCAACCTTTTTCCTTTCTAGAGAGTAGTAAGAAAACATTGTAGTTATTACTTGTGACTGGAAATTATGGTGGTAGAAATTTTTAAATGTCAGGTTGTACTTAGAGTAATCCCTTAACTGAGGAAGGTATCATGCATTAGCTAGGAAAGGAAACAATGATGTAAATAATGTAAAACTCGTGGGTATGTTAGTGTTTATTTGAATGAATAGGAAAATGTTCTGTTTCCAATAAAATGCTAATACCAAAAAAATCATTTGAACAAATGCACATTATGAATAAATTTAGCATTTTTTTATACTTTAAATTGTTTCTCACATTTTGTTCAATGATAATCCAAACAACTTTCCTGAAGCTTTATTTAGACTATAGCTCATATTACCAATCTGTAACATCGTATTGTTTTAAGTGCTTTTTGGAGCAAATATTTGAGAAGCTTTAAAAAATAACAGCTTTTAAAGGTGGAATTTATTTGCTGTGAAGTACACTTATTTTAAATGTAGAAGATGCATAGAGCATGTAACTACCACCACAGTCAAAATATAGAGCATTTCTGTCACCCCAAAATTCTCTTTCCTTTCTTGTCTAACAGGGATAAAATACACCAAAACAACACTGTTACCTAGTGTTTTGTTCCTTGTATCAGCATTTGATTCTAGACTTTTACAGATAAACAAAGACATGAGTTTTCTGCCTGGAAGAGCACACAGCAAGCTACAGCTATTCAAAACCATGAATTACAAGTCTACAAATGCTGACCTCCACCTGTATGGTATTCTGATCATAGAGTACTTGGGGTTGGTCTCCAATTTAATGTTAGCATGGTTGAGGGAAGTAGGAAAATGTAACTTATTTTGTCCCAAAGTATCAAAATGGTACATGATGGTATTATCAGTGTATCTGTTCATTTGCAGCTTATCTTCCTGAACTATGTAAAGTTCATTTTCTTTATCTTCAAAAGACACTCCACATACTCTAGTAAGAATAGCCTACTACTGTTCTTTTGCTTTCTTGAGGAGCCTGAGACTTTTGTCTTTTGGTTGAGCTATGCACAATCTGCTTCTTCATCCTCTCAGTGGAAAAGAAGTGACGGTTCCATCACAGTATCCCTTCATCCTAGTAGGGGCAGCCTTGGCGCAAAGGAAGAGCTAGACACACTGGGATCTGCATTTGAGAATTCACTGCTCGAAGTTGTGAATATTCCTTGTATTGATCCATATTCTTTACCATCACCATCACCATCACCACCACAGCCACCACCACCTCTCGCTAGTTTATCAAATCCTATAGGTGAAGTGCAAAGATAAGGAAGAATGAACTAAGACTGTTTCTGCTATAGAGCATAAGGACCATGAAATGTATTCCCGGGTGGATATTTAATTGGGTCATTTGTAGGAGGATGGTCTGAGCAGGAGGGGGAGAGGGACGAAGGAGAGAACAAAGCCTTCAGAATAGGCATAGTCCTGCCCAGAAAGATCTCCTCACATGCCTTCTGTCAGCCAGAGGGCCTTTCAGATGGATAAACCTCTCCACTTAAGAATGCATGTAGGCAGTGGATTCCCACATGGCTGACTATGGTTTGAATCCCAGACTCAGCAGCTTGAAAATCACAACAAATAGATAAATAAATAAATGGAAAAAGAAAGAAAGAGAGAGGGTACAAATAAACACATTAAAAATAAATAAATAAAGGATGCACACAGCCGAGGTTGGATTGGTCCTGGCTGATGAAAAAAATCTTGTTTTTAATAAGATGCTTAATCGTACTGAATAGGAATTCTGATTTCTGAGTGATTGAAAACAACATGACTTAATTCTTGGGTTATCTGAGAGGATGCCTAGGAGGTATGGCACAGTCGTACTGCAGTTCGGCAGCCACCTTCAGAGTGGCTCCCAGTGCAGAACCACAGCTGAGGCAAGGACAGGGCTGTCCGTGGCAACCCCAAGGAATTCCCTTTTACTTGCCAGCTGTCTTTTTTTTTTTTTTTTAAGACTTATTTATGTGCTTAGCAGATAGCATAATGATTATGTTGCTTGACTCCCATGTAGTCGACTGTGGTTCATATCCCAGACCCAGCAGCTTAAAACTCACGCTAGCTGTGTATATGTGCGTGCCCAAAATTCTGAGAGAATGGAGAAGGGATTGTGGTATGATCATCCCCTCTGGGGGATGACTTTTTGTTTTCTGACTCTCTGGCAAGCTCATGTGCCCTATAGCAAAAATCTCTCTTAAAAAAAAAAAAGATTTATTTATTATTATTATTTTAATTTCTTACATGGCACATGTGCTTACCAGAGACAGAGAGAGAAGGAAAATGAGAAAGTAAGCCACCAGGTCCAGGACTTGAACCACAGTTGGCCATGTGGGAGCCTTAACCACCCTGCCATATGTTGGCCCAATCTTCTGGCTGTCTTACTTCTGAAAACAGCAGCTTTCTTTCGCCTCATCAGGATACCCTGTCTTTAGAGAACTGTCTCTATTTTGTGCAAAATCACATCCATAGTAAGGATGGTAGGGGGAATAATAATGTTAGGCTTTGCTTTGGGGCAGATTTTATAGCCTTCTGCTGTATTATTATTACCTTGTATTTTCTGGATTCATAATTTAGATACTGCTGTAGTTCAGATAGCTGCAGTGAGGTGAATGGACCTAGTCTTTGTATTGGTGGACCAATCAATTAAGCTTTGCTCAGGAGCAGATAACAGACACAATTTACATCGACTCCAGTAATTTATACCCTCTATAAAAATATAGCAAAATTCTAATCAGAACATGTACATCATGTACTTAAAAAATGAAAATAATAGTACATGATTAAAAGATTATCGAAAAATAAAAACAATAGAGTCATTTATTTGCAGAGAATATTTTTACTAAACATAGTAGTCTGGCTTTACAAACTGGCTGACAGATACCTTTTGCTTTCTTTTTCTTTTCTTTTCTCTTTTTTAATCTTGCCAGGTGGTGCGTGTACTTGCCAGAAAGAGAGAGAGAAGGAACATGAGAAAACACCCTTCATGGGGGATGGTCATGCTACAATCCCTTTTCCACCTCTCCCTTCTGTATTTTGGGTACACACATACACACACACACCTGGAATGTTTTTCAAGCTCCAGGGTCCAGGGCTCGAATCTCTCATAGGGTCATTTAAGTTCTAGTCATCTTAACCACCATGCCACTTGCTGGCTCCCAGCACTCTGAGGGAAGGATTATTCTCATTTGGCAGATGAGGAGCCTGGGGCTAGGGAGGTTAGGTAATTGAAGGTCACAGTGCCTGGCTACCAAACCAGGTTAGTTGGCCTTGATAGCTTCTATTCTTTTTTTAATTTGACCAGAGAGGGACAGAGCTAGAGCAAGAGAGAGAGGGAGAGAAAGTGAGAAAGCAAGCCGCCAGTTCCAGAACTTGAACCGCAGACGACCATGTGGGAGTCCAGCTCCCTTAACCACCACGCCACCTACTGGCCCCGATAGCTCCTATTCTTAATGTGCAGTCCTTAGAAAGTAGAGTAACATTATAGAAAGACTCTAAAGTCAGGCAGATCTGACTGCTAATTGACTGAACTTCAGCAAATAACTTAGCTGTGGCTCAATTTCTACAACTGTCAAAGATAAATAATATTCCAAGGAGTTTTATTATACTTAAGAGTGACCATGTACCACAATATTTTCCACCAGGGCAGGGGGTCTTTCATTTACCAGTGTACCCCAAATGCCTATATACTGTGGCTAACACAGTAGATAAGTATTCTACTGATAAACTGTTGTGTGAATAATGCCATTGTTAGCTCCAGTCACTCTCCTAAGGGCTTTGTGCATACACTGTGGGAGAAGAGTGAACCGGAAGTTAGAGAATACTCTGCAGTGTGCACTTGACTGATATCTCTCCTGTAGGAACTATTCAGGATGCTGAGGTGTCATGCTACTATCATGTAAGATGCCTCTGAAGAGTCAAGATGTTGCCTGGTCCTGCTGTGGCCAATGTTTATTGCACTACAAAAGCTAATATAATGACATAATCATTTTTACTTTTATTTTTAATTCATTATATATATCAAAAATACTCCTTGTGCATTTTCAGACCTTGAAGAACCCAGAAATTAACTTGACTCTTAGCCCTAGGCTCTACACAGTTTTAAGTTTTAGAAATTATCAAGGAAATACAGGTATAGAATATAAGTACTGCTATTAACAGGACACGGGGTAATTCATTTTGTCTTGAGGGGAGTTCCAAGACTTGTGGTTTGAATTTGACATTGTTTATTTGCAGACAGTGGCCCAGCAAGAGCATTCTGTTATTCACATCTTGCCTTTGATGATCTAGTACTGCACTAATGCTGGCAGTTGTGGAGCATGTTGACATGTTTTCATTCTGTCTGGAAAATTAAATCTGTTTTGAAGAGCTGAAGAACCAATGCCTATTGGAAGAAAGATACTCAACACTGAAAAGATGTACCCATTTACACAAAACACAAAGAAAAATCCAACAGATTTAAGATAAAAATGTGAAATGTATGTCTGAGTTTTCTGTAAAGAAGGAAATTTAGGCCCAAGGCCTTGTCAAGGGTGCCTAGCTCTCTCTACCTCCCTCCCTCTCACATAAGGGCACATGTACACTTATTTGTGCTTGCTGGCTCTCAAAAAAAGTGAATTGAGGTCCCAGCAGATGGTGTAGCAGTAAGTTGCTGGACTCCCACATGGCTGACCCAGGTTCAAGTCTGGACCCAAAACTCACACCAGGGTCGTGTGCATGTGTGCTCAAGATCCTAGAAAGAGAATAGACGAGAAGGGATTGTGGCATGGCTATTCTGGAGAGGTGGGGGGTGGGTTATTTCTCATTTTCCTTCCCACTGTTGGTGTTTCTCTCCAGGGAGCGCCCATGCCCTAAGGCAAGAGCCTCTACCCACCCCACCCCCCCAAATAAAAGTGAATTGAAGTTGGATAAGCAAGATTGTTCACAAGTGTACCTTTTTTTTGTTTATTATTGAGTGTGTACTCCATATTAGAGGTCAGGAAAGAGGGCAGAGGCAAGGAGAAAAAGAGAAGAACCATCAACAGAGTCTTGTCATTCTGTGATCCCTTTCTCTCGGCCTTCCACATTATCAGGATTTTGTGTGTTTGGTGTTTTGGGTCAACTGGGTTATGAACCTGTGGTTGGCCATGTGGCTTCCAGCACTACAGTTCAGTGTTCTACCAACTGCAGCACAGAGGCTGGGCCCCATTATTAGCTTTACTTTTTCACCTGAAGGTTGATTTTGTTAAGCCTGGGATAGCAGTACTAAAAAGAGTAAGTACTACCTTTAGCTTGTTGAAAAACCAGATGCAGCAGGTGGCCAGTGATCCTAGAGCACAAATCATCAGCTTCAAATTCTGAATGCCATGGGAGGATTTAATGACTATGTTTAACTTAGAATTTAAGACTAAGGAATGGATAGAGATAGAAAGGAATATATGCCAAGTGATAAATCAGGACCACTGCTAGAGCCAGGGTCAATCCTCTAAACAGCTTTGCCTCAATACCAAGGGAGAGATCTGGACTGATATTAGAGAATAGCTCACAACATACCCCACAACATGCTTGTATCTGCTTTAGTCTGTTCTATTGCTAACAACTGAATGCCTGAGCCTAAGTAATTTGTAAAAAAAAAAAAAAAAGAAAGAAAGAAAACCCAAAGGTTTACTTAGCCGGTTTGCGAAGAGCTTAAGTGTGAAATCTGGTGGGAGTTTTCTTGATTAACATGGCAGAAGGCATTACTTAGAGAAAGAGCATGAACAGTGTATGCAGTCTCAGACTATCTGTCTCATTTTCTCTCCCTATAAACTCACCAGAATTCAGTCATGGGGGTCCCAATCTAATGACTTTAACCCTAATCACTTCACAAAGGCCCACCCCTCATCTCATAGTTAATTAAGTTTCCACCCTCTTAATCTCATCACAACCAAATTTCGTCACATAAATTTTGGGGATACACATTTAAACCATAGCAGTATCTTGCCCATAAGATGAGGAAACATAGAGAAAGACAGAAGATAAAAGAATCTCATTTCAAGTACTAGGTCATTATTCTATCTGGAGAAATAATGACAATATAAAAAGAACAACATGAATCTAAGCATGCCTAGCCTCCTAGCCTAGTGATGAAGGAAGCTGAATCATACAGGGTCAGCTGCAGTTCAGATCCTGACCTGGTGACTTAAACAATGTGCTAGGCATGTGTACATGTGTGCTCAAAGTCCTGACAGGATGGAGAAATAGAGAACAGATTGTGGTGTGATCATGCCCCATTGGAGGTGTTTTCTTCCTCTTGATGTTTATTTCTCTGTTCCTTTTTGGCCAGTATACATACTCTGTGGCAACTGAGGATGGATGGATGAATGGATGAATGAATGTAGTGTGTGCCAGGCAGTTTTGTAAGCATTTTATAGTCTTTTTCTCAATTGATCATCATAAAACCTTGTTAGCCTGGTATCTGTATTCATAGAGGATGCTTATAATGGAGATGCCCAGGTCATAGATCTGGTAAGGGGCAAAACTGGGAGTGACCCTACCATCATGTTCCATATGTGTTCCACTTAGGCAGAAAGAAAATGTTCTTAGTAGGAAACGACCACATTTTCTCTAACAAAGGAAACTGTCCTTTTTGAGCCTTAATACCAGTTGGTTTTAAGTGGTTTACCCTTTTATTTTGAAGCTGAAAGGGTTTCTTACTTATTGATATTTTTAGTCTAGATATCTGAGTCAGTCCATTCAAGACTGTTCTTCAAAGTGTACTGGCTAGTACCAATTTGCCATGCTTTATTATTAGCCATGTACTATTACGTGTCAGAGTCGGAGTGGCACAGTCAATGATTGCTTCGTTACTAAATTCAACTCTTATTCTCTTGGGGTACTTTTTTTTTACCCAAGAAACAATATAAAAAATTAGTGGTCTCAGCATTTTATTTAAACACAAATGCATTTTAGATGACAAACCACTTTATCTAAAATTTTCAACATGTATTGTTGGATTTAGGACTTTAGATAGGTTAATAGAAAACAGACTAATATTTCAAGTTTTGAAAAGCAGATGTTAAAATGAAGTCTAAATTATTTTTTTGTACATTTTATATATCTTTAACTATGAAATGAGGAAAGAAAATGTTCAGTTTTAACTGCTCTATTTAAATCTACTGGGTTAAAAAAGAAGTACACATTTGTTATCTGTCATTGAACTATGTAATTGGATCCGATGCATTAGCAAGCATGGACAAACCATGAGTTCTTCATGCTCATATGCATGTAGAGACTACAAGAGCTTCTTGGGACCAGCAGATGGCATAATGGCTACATTACTGCACTCCCATGTAGTCGGACATGGTTCAAGTCCTAGACCCAGTGGCTTAAACTCACGCCAGGCACGTGTGCATGCGGGCTCAAGATCCCTAGAGGAGAATGGAGGAGTAGGGATTGTGGCATGGCCATCCTCCTGGGGGGTGATCTCTCACTTTCTGTCTCTCTGTCTTTCTGGTGAGCATAAGCGCCCTATAGCAAAAACCTCTCCCAAAACAAGCTTCTTTCAGTTCTTTCATTGTAGTACACAAACATGTAAGGATTTGGCTCTCCCACCCCCAGGGAGCTTTCTTTGTTAGGTGGACCTGGCTTCAGATAACCATGGATAACCATGAATAACCTGATGGGCGTAGAGGCACTGCCTTCTAGATAATACATTTGTAAAATCCTATCACAACTTTTAAACTTCTCCTGGTTACTTAAATAGAGTATTCAAAATTCCTTCAGTCTTGGTCTAAGATCAGAGATTAGTATTTGAAATATTAAGCAAATTATTTGTTCTTCCACAAGAAAAAGAAACAATTTTGGGCCCAAATGAGTGTGGTTCTAACAGTGCTCTAGCTTTATAAAATAGGTATGTATGAAACTCTGCAGTAGACACATAATATCTGAAACAAAATAAATACATTTTCTAAGTCCCATAGGCCAATTAGATGTGGTTAGATAGCACCTAGAGTTAAGTAAACCATCTAAACAGCAATAATATCTTTTAAAATGACTTTTAAGATGGCAACCGTCTTATTTCGTGTATGTAGAAGTGTTGCTTTCATAAGTAAAGGTTTTAAAGGCAGTGGAAATTTTTTATATTTGCAGGAACTTTTTTTCTTAATGTATATTATACTATTTTAGCCTTATTATTAATTAGTAAATGAAATGAAGGTACATCTCAGCTTTGACTCTTCATTTCATTATTGTCACTTACATGTGAACCATGCTTAACCAGGCAGTGCTGACTTCATTTACCTGTTCCCACTGGAAGGAACTCACTTGCCTGGTGGCACAGCCTTCCCCAGGCAAGAGGCCACAAGGCCAGGGATCAGGACAGGACACTGTGAGAAGCAAGCTCTTCTACCTGCACAGAATGTGACTCTTCTCCCCAGCAGTGCAGAGGTACATGTGGCTTTGTTTTGTCTGGAAACATTTTCTCAATATGAAGTCTAAAATTTTCAAGACAGTCAATGGACTGTCCCTCTGTATTTAAAAGCCTTTCTCCAGTTACTCCTCTCTTGCTTTGGAGCAAACATGTTTGTTGCTCCATAATGCTTAGGCTAGCACAGCTCAGGGAAATAACCTCAGAGTAAGAGCTCTTTCTTCTCCCTACCCTTAGTTCCTTTCTTCAAGTACTGTCTTCTCTTAGTTTCTAACATTTACAGTGTTGTTTGTAGTTGTTTACCATGGAAACAGTATTTCAATTACATTGAGTTATAATATCATTTCAAACCTACAAATTTCAAACAAATTAGGAGAAACCTCTGTATTTTTTTAGAGGGATTTTTGTTATAGGGTACGTGCACTTGCCATAGAAACAGAAAACAAGAAATCACTCTCCTCCCGGTGGTGGTGGTGGGGCGGCAGCGGGGAATGACCATGCCACAGTCCCTTCCCTTCCATATTCCTCTCGAGATTTTGGGCACACATACACATGTGCCTGGCATGAGTTTCAAGCCTCTAGGTCCAGGACTCAAACACACTTGGCCATGGGGGAGTCCAGCATCATAAACATTATGTCACCTGCTAATCCCTAGGAGAAGTTTTGTAATATTGCCTTTTTGTGTGGTAAATCCCCTCCACTTCAAGATGGTTGTCATTCTTTCATACACAAGAATAGAACTCAAATTGAAAAATTCCATGGAGCAAGTCAGTCTTACTAACTGAATATAAAAATTATAGTAGGCGCTTAACATCTTCAGATTTATTGTGTACCAAGCACTGTGTAAAGAGCTCACTGTAAATTTGGTCACTAAATTGTTATAACAACCCATATGGAAAGCATTATAATTATCTCCATACTTTTAGATGAGACTATAATAGACTCTCAAAATGTTGGTCAAATAAGTTGTAGAGCCTTTTTAGTGCCGGGCATTGAGTGAGGTACCAAGACTCTAAAGAAGCAATGACAGGACTAGAGGTGGTATAGTAATCATGCAACTGGACTACATGGGAAGGTCCACAGTTCACATTTTGGGGCCTCCCTTATATACCTAGTGCATGTGCATGTGCCTGTGATCCTGGTTAGCTCAGACTGAGGGTAGATTGCAATGCGAAGACCATGTTGAGAGAGTGTGTTTAAGTCTGTGTGTGTGTGTGTGTGTGTGTGTGTGTGTCTCCTCTCATGAAATAAATAAACTTTTAAGAAATAAAGAGGGATCAGCAGGTGCCATGGTGGTTAAGGCACTGGACTCCCATATGGCCGACTGTGGTTTGAGTCCCAGACATGGTGGCTTGCTTTCTCACTTTCCCTCTCTCTCTCTGTCTCTCTCTGGTGAGCACATGTTCCCTATAGCAAATTTTTAAATAATATGGGACCAGAAAATGTCATAATGGTTACGTCACTGAACTCCCATGTAGTTGACTGCAGTTTGAGGCCCAGACCTGGTGGCTTAACTCTCAGGCCAGGAGTGTGTGCATGCATACGCAAAATCCCAAGAGGAGAATGGAGGAGAAGTGACTGCAGCATGGCCATCCCCCCTGGGGGTGACTTCCCACTTTCTGTCTCTCTTTCTTGGTCTCTCCAGCAGGTGCACACACCTGATAGCAAAATCTCTTTCTAAGACAATTTAAAAATAAATAATTAATAAAAAAATAATAAAATAAAATTAGTAATTCTTTAATAAACTAAAATACTAGGTTGTTGGAAAAGTCATAATGCATTTTTGGTAAGGAAAACATAGAAAAATACGTCATGACTTTCCGATGACCCAATAAAGAGGCAGAGACATGAACCTTGCCTTTCCAGTACTTACACAGTACAGTGAGTGTCCAAATGAATACGTCAGTGTGTACATTTTATGTGTTCACAGAGGTCAGGCCCACTCTGGGTTTTGATACTTAAGGAAGCTCTTGGAAACCTTGGCATTGAGATGGACATTAAAAGGAGTTGGAAAAAATATTCCAGAAAGGAGCTATATATTTGAAGTGGAAAGATTTATTTTTTTAACAATTTTATGAAACAGTAGTTTGAACATTTATTTGCCTTGAGTGGAGAGATTAAATTAGGGGTTTGTAATTGGG
Source organism: Tupaia belangeri chinensis (assembly GCF_000334495.1). NCBI lineage: Eukaryota > Metazoa > Chordata > Mammalia > Scandentia > Tupaiidae > Tupaia > Tupaia belangeri. The sequence goes on from NW_006205718.1 coordinate 1,259,567, forward strand.
GTCTTTAGGGCTCCAGGTGATAGTGCCGTGGACAATGCCATAAAGAGGAGGGTATCTGAATGCAAATTCCCCCATAGATAACATACTGGCATCAGTGGACTGACTAAGAGCTAAAGAAAGAAAGGTTAGCACCTAACATGTTGTCATTATGATCTGCTAATAACAATAGTTGACATTTAGTGAGCACTTACTATGTGTCAGATCCTGTTTTATGTGTTTTTTACATATATTATTTCATTTAATCCCACAACAACCTTATGAGGTAATTTTATAGATACTGGAGCTAAGTAAGTCACAGATCAACTCATCTAGTAAGAGGCAGAGTCAGGATTTGAACATAGGCTGTTGACTTTAATAGTCCTCCCTGCTCTGCACTATAGTGGAACTAGAATTTCTTGCTTAGGAAAATTTCTATTAGTTGTAGCATCTTATCTCAAAACTTGCTACTTACATCCTGAGCCTTATAATCCCACAGACACATAAGGGGCACTAACTCATACACACACCTCTCCACTGTAGGTTGTCTAGAGGAAAGAAGAAAGCAAGGAGAAGTTTAATTTCTTACTAATACAAGTTTCTTGTCATTTTTATCATTTTGATATCAGTTTATGAGACTGCTTTTGATCAAGCATTAATAACTACCTGTAAGAGAAGACCTAGGATGTGTGAATAAGCTATTCGTAAGATTATAAGATTGAATATAAGAGTGCTGTAGAATGAATGAGTAGAGAGAGTGAGTACATGGGAGAGGAGAGCATTCCCAGCTGTGAATGGTGATGTTGGCGAAGACGAGGAATCCTGCTTGGGTAGAAGGTGAAAGCAGAAATATTGACTGCAGTGGAGTTTTAAAGGTAAACAGCATGTGAACATAATTCTGAATCATGCCAGTAGACAGGACAAGTGACAAGGTAAAGACATCTTATCTTCTTCCGTGTGAGAATTAGTGGGAAGGGTGGATGGAGTTGAGGTAAGGCAGCTAGAAGAAGGGATGTGGTTGAGAGCAGAAACAATAGGCTCTGAGATCTGAGGATGGAGGGCACACTAAAATATTAATCTAGATTATAGGTCCAAGAAAAAGTCTTGCCCATTATGAAGTAGGGTAGTAGTAATCAGTGCTAAATAGGCAAAAGATTGCTGATTTTTTTTTTTGAGAGGTTTTTGCTATAGGGTGCGTGTGCTTGCCAAAAAGAGAGAGAGAGACAGAGAATTATTCCCCCACCCCCGAGGGGGGATGACCACGCATGCATCTGCGCCCAGGGTGAGTTTAAGCCACTAGGTCTGGGACTCGAATCACGTCAACTACATGGGAGTCCAGTGATAGCCATTGCACCAACTGCTGGTCCCAAGATTGCTGGATTTTTAAGGCAAGGGAGTTAACTGGTAAGAGAGATATTATCATCTTAGGAGACATATCATGCTCAGGGCATCAGTGAAAGAGTATGTCATTGTTTGGGGGTGATCAGTCAAACAACCCACCTTCCAGTATGTAAATTTCCACTACGGTGTACCAGGCTGGTGGTCAACCAACTTTTTCTCAGATGGTGCATACATGACCTTGGCAGCTCTGTTACGAAGCTTATCCCCATGGCTTCTGACTGCTGACCCACTTCTCTCCTGTGAACTAGACAGGTCTGGTAGTCTTTCTTTGGATACAGCCCCCCTGATTTCCACCTCCTCTAAAGCACTTACCCCCCTCCGAAGGATGATGGTACACTGGGTCAGATCTTCAAGTTCAAATTGATGCATGTTTAAAAATAAAAAGTCATATGGATGTTTTCATGTATTCCTGAAGTCTGATTCTGAATTTCTCTTTCTAATAGCTATCCTGGTAATATGAGGTTAAGGGTGAGAAGGTTTGTGTTTGTATTTGGAGAGATGGTATAGTGTAACAGGCAGTATCAAAATAGTGAATCCTGCTGATAAAATCGTTTATCCTGCACTTCTTCAATTCCCATCTCAAATCCAACAGAAGATGCTCACTGACATAGCTCCAGAATGGCAAATTACTGTTCCTGTGAATGAAGATAATTTCTTTTTACAGGTCTTTGCGGTAATTAGTAAGCAGGAAAAGAGAACTGAAATGGACGGGTAAATATTGACCCAAGCACCCGGGAACACCATTATTGATAGCCCTTGCTTGTTCACTGCGGTTTGTTCTGTCCTATTTTTCAGTGCCTTTGGTTCTGCCTTGCAGTGTGAATCTGTATTACCACCCAGTTGGTCACCACTCAGTCTATGTTTTCATCTTTTCAAAACCTAGGTAAGAACCTGGATGCTGTCCATGACATCACTGTGGCATATCCTCACAACATCCCCCAGACAGAGAAGCACCTCCTCCAGGGAAACTTTCCCAAGGAGATTCACTTTCACGTCCACCGATACCCAATAGACACCCTTCCCACATCCAAAGAGGACCTTCAACTTTGGTGCCACAAACGGTGGGAAGAGAAAGAAGAGAGGCTGCGTTCCTTCTATCAAGGGCAGAAGGATTTTTACTTTACTGGACAGAGTGTAATTCCACCTTGCAAGTCTGAGCTCAGGGTCCTTGTGGTCAAATTGCTTTCTATACTGTATTGGACCCTGTTCAGTCCTGCAATGTGCCTGCTCATATACTTGTACAGTCTGGTCCGGTGGTATTTTATCATCGTCATTGTAGTCTTTGTGCTTCAAGAGAGGATATTTGGAGGACTGGAGATCATTGAACTTGCATGTTACCGTTTGTTACACAAACAGCCACATTTAAATTCAAAGAAAAATGAGTAAGATTATATAAGGTTCGCAATGTAAAAACCTAGCGGTTATTTTGGAAATATTTGAAGTCTTTGTAAACTGAGATGCATTTTTGCATGACTATGTCATATTTCTTACTACCCACCATTATTTGTTAAAGATATTTTGCACTTAATTTTGTGGGGAAAATATTGCTACAATTTTTTTTTAATCTCTGAATGTAATTTCAATACTACGCACATAACAGGGAGTATTGCTGTGAAATAATTTGGGCCAGAGTATTATTAAATAATCAGCAGGCTGTTAATAGACAAGGTACACACAATTTTTCTTAAAGGCCCAATCCTATTTCCTGATAGACTCCCCAGACCAGAGGAGATCAGAGCCTGGTGGTGAGCTCTGTCTGGCCCAGATCACCTGCTGGTACTTGACTGCCGAGGCCACCTTGTGGAGGTAGCGTCCTTCCTCCAGGGACCCAGGCAGGTAATCCCAGGCTTCCTCCCTCAGTCCTGTCCACCTACTCCTTTCTATGCCAATCAGACCCATCTCATCCTTCCCTAAGATCGGAAACCAAATTCTCTTGTCCTTAAACTGATCAAACACTTGATAGGAAGCACTTCATTATTCGTAAATCTGTGCTGACCTAGGGGTCAGAAGACCACCTGTGCCCTTTTCTCATGTAGAAATTAAGACCTGGACGTGTCTCAGGGAGCAACCACAGACTCTCCACTTTGGAACTTTACTTTGACTTTTAAGAGACAGGCATTAATGCAATTTAAGTTCTTATGCTCGGTCTTGCATGTTTAGTGCTGGTTTCCTTATGACGTGTTGGCAGGTGTCCTTTTTGCTGCATTGAAAACGGTATACATGAAGTCACATACTTTTTTAAAGGAACACTTAGAAGAACATTTTGTTTTTGTAGTCAGAAACCCCCTTTTGAAATATTTCTTGAAAATCTACCAAAAGAAGGGAGATTAGTGTATTTTTTACACATGCATGGGTATCCAACTTTTGCTGTTAACAACCACTACAAAAATGCATATAGGCAGGGCAGTAATGGTTCATCCTAAATATCAACCTTTGTAGTCTTGACAAATTTTATGCTTAAAATCAAAATGATAACACAAGGGTGAATCCTTCCTACTGTTAGCAAGGGATCTTTCTCTCTCCCTCTTTCTAGTCCCAGGCCTTCTCTTTCAATATCAATGCTTAAACCCATCTTTGACCATTTCTTCACCTAAGTATTCCTGTCATTTGGAGTCAATGGAAAATCCAGCGAACCAAGAGCACCAATCTCCTTCTGAGGCCAAAGAAGCAAACGAGTTGTCATTGTTTCCACTCCACCAGAGCTATGCATCCCTGTTTTTGTCATGTGATAAGGATGCTGGTCAGGGCTGTAGAAAACAGGAGGCAATTAAAAGTCTTTAGCTGTTAGCAAATCTGTCAGCTTTTTGCCTGTGTTGAACCAGCCTGAAAAACTATTTACCGCTTTATGCACTCTGTGGGCATGAGTGCATTCTCTTTAATGACACCTCATTTTTGCTTGCCATTGACTTTTATCCAACAATTGAATCGCACATTTCATGAAAGGTAAACACGTCATGAGTTGAACTTAGCAAGCAGATTCTTTGAGAAAGCGCTGGTTGAGGCAAAACACTGTTGACACATCATTTTCATTGGAAGAGTATTAACTAAATACACCAGTCATATTTAACTGCTTCCTCCAAGCTGTTTTGGGAACTACTAATTAGTTATTATGCACATCTGATCCAAACTCAGCTGTTTAACTATGTGGGTCTTAAGGTTTTCTTTCTTTTTTTTTTAATAACTTTTTTCCCTTCCCTTAATAAAAGAAGTTTCTAATTTAAGTTTCCGTAAGACTTCCTTTGATTATATTTAGAAAGACAAAAATAGTTTAACAATCAGGATCACCCTGGGTACAAGAGAAGAGCTATACTTTCTACCCAAAGGTGCTCATAATGCAGCCCATCTGCTCTTCCGTAAAACACACATGGTTCACGGTTCAAAGCATAACTTTCATTTAACTGCATGTCCACTTTAACTCCCCCAAATTTCTAAATGGTAAAATCTTTTTCCTTAAATTTTTTTTGATCATAGAAACCATGTTTAAAATAAACTTTATTTTACCTACCCCAAATTCATAGTTATAAAGCATTGAAACTGGGTGATATAGATATTGTATTTACTTTACAAATTAGAAATTAACTCCCACAAAAAATGTCTTCTTTTTTTTGCTTTAAGGCTTTAAAAATTGTAATTATTTGTGTTTCCCTAAAAACAATATTAAGGCCTTTCTTCATTTATTAAAAAAATTAGAGAACTAGACAGTCCATGATTTAGAACTTAGAAGTACTTAAAATTGATACTGAAATGTCAAGCATAAGTTAATTTAGCTTTTGTGATTTGTGATTGGCCTCAAGAACGATCCCATCCACACTTTGCCACATCATCAGTCTAGCCTTGGAGTAGCCGCCTGACCTGCTGCACCTAAACACACTTCTGCTTCATGCCCTTTTGGTCCCGAAGGTAAAGCAGTGGTCATTGAGCTGTGTGCCCACCTGTTACTGTATCAACACAGGCTGGCGGGCAAGCCATCTCTAGTAACAAAAATATGTGTGTTTATGACGTGAACCATTATACTTAAAATAGGAATCTGCAGGGGCTAGGTGAAAGAAGTTCTTATACCAGACATCTTTGGTGAAACATGCCAAAGTAATTTTAAAATCCATTCAAAGACCCTGGTAAAAGACTAAAAATAAATTTTCAATGTTATAAATAGCCTATACTTTAAGACTCCTAATAAAATCTTTCCTTGTTTGTTATGCTTTTAAAACACAGATTAGAGGGAAATAATAGATTCTGCCAGAGTTACTTTGAAATTAGTTATTTGAACATGTGAAAAATAGTATATTGGTAGCCAAAACTGAATTTTACAGAAAGGGAAACATTCTCGTTTCACCCGAACTTCCAGTTCTGACCCTGAGCACAATGTCCTTGTGTATACTTTTACGATAAAGACTCTAGTGGAGGGAGCCTGTTGGTGGTCAACTGTTTACATTTCCTTATATAAATAATGTGCTTTCAGTGCCTTAGTTATGGGCCCCTTTCTCTTTCTTGTTCCAAGAACTCTGCAGTGTGTTTCTTAGGTAAAGTCTCTTTGCTACTCAATGGGAGGAAAATGGTCTCTAAACACTGGTCATTGTAGTTGGTGAACACTACTTTGTTATAACACGAGGTGAGGAGTGCTTGCTGCTGAGGTAGTGGCTGCCTTAGAGCTGTTATTTATGCTATAGAAAATGAAAATGATTTTGCCACACGATGAGCTTCAGATTAGTTGTGGCCCTAAAGTTATACCTACTTTAAACGTTTATTTCAGAAGAGAATCGTGATTTTTTAAAAGATCATTACGTGTAAAACACCAAGTTTTAAAAATAACTCACAGAACGGCCTTAGTTTTCGATGTCCACGGATATGTTTGTGAGTTGTGTTATCTGTAACATATGTACATCCCAGAATAAAGTGGAGTGAATTAAATAGTTTATGTATGTGTTTATGTTTCTGTTTGTGCAGGAGTGAAGAAAACTACAGGTTACAAGGTTATTTGTTTTTCCACATTTCTCCAGCCTACAGTTTGTAGTTTTAAGGAAGAGCTGGTCAGTTAGGACCCTTTTCAGAGGTTTAAAAAAAAGAGTAGGCAACAAGAATAAATGTGCTGCCTCCACAATTGAAGAAGTCCAAGGCTCAATGAATGTCATTACAAAGTGATTTCCCTCCATCTCTCAGTCCTGCCGTTTAGGACAATTTGGTTGTTCCACAGGTATGGATTCTTATGTAAGTTGCAGCACTAGTTCTTAAAGGTAAATGGGACTCTGTCCCTTTTCTTCCCCTCACCGAAGGGAGCCTAACTATGAAAGCAGATCTTGGACCCAAACCTGGTATGTATAAAAAAGGACTTAGTATACACATGAAAATCCTGGGATCTAGTCTTTCAGGCTCTATAATGTCCCACTCTGTCTTTGAGTTCTTAGTGAACACCTTGCATGAAAGATCACTCTTACAGGAACCCAGGATATTTCCTGGAAAAGGGCTGTGTGTATAGGACCAAAAGAGTACAGACCTCAAAAGCACTGATTTCAAGGGCTGGGCCATCATGCTTGTTCTGTTCAAGCACAAGTTAGAAAGGAGAGCATGGTTTTGTTTTGTTCTGTTGCCACAAGGTCTGTGCACTTGCCAGAGACAGAGATAGATACACAGAGACAGAAAAGAAGTGAGAAATCATCCCCCAGGGGGTATGGCCATGCCATAATCTCTTTTCCTCACTCTCAGGGTTTGGGGCATATACACACACACGTACCTAGCACGAGTTTCAAGCCACTTGATCTGGGACTTGAATTACACTTGGCCATGTGGGAGTCCAGCACCTTAACTACCATGCCACTTGCTAGCCTTAAGAGCCTAGTCTTTCAAATCACTTATTAATCTTTGGCATTATTCATTTCACTGATAAATTAGATAAGGGCTTAAGCAGTACCAGGAAGGTGGATTTCTGATGCAGATACATTAAATGCCAGTTAGCAAACCCTAGGGTGGACAGAAGTTCACCTACACCCAGAGAACGCACCCTTCATATTGAAATAAGTTACTAGAGTCAGCTTGCCCACCTGCCTGTGTTGACTTGCTTTGTAAGATCCAGGTGGTTCTATGATACCTGCTTTAGTCACCTTGCTCTACATCCTTTCAGGTTCAAGTCCAGGGGAAAGGACAAGAAAGAAGCTTTCCCAGTGGCTCAACAGTCCTAAATCGGCTCTCAGTGCCTGCTTCTAAACCAGTCCCTTGCCTAGAAATACCATGTGTGTTATATCCCTGGGCTACCATCTTCTGGAGCCAGAGATGGCTTGTTTACCTGGACCCTCTGCACTGAGTGTGAAAACTTTTTTTTTTTTTTAAATAGAATTATTTATTTGAGACCAGCAGATGGCATAATGGTTATGTCGCTAACTTCCACATAGTCAACTGTGGTTTGAGTCCTGGACTCAGAGGCTTGAAACTTACCAGGTGTGTGTATGTGTGTGTGTGTGTGCCCAAAATCCAGAGAGGAGAATTGAGAAGGTATTGTGGCATGGCCATCCCCCTGGGGGTGATTTCTCGCTTTCTGTCCCTGTCTCTCTCTATCTCCGGCAAGTGCTCATGCTGAAGAGTCTCTCTCAGGTTGCTTTTCTAAGAGCACTAAATCTATTTTTGAGGACCCTACTCCCATGACCTGACATTCTCCCAAGGATCCCACCATTTTTTTCTTTCTTTTTTTTTTTTTTTTTTTAGAGATTTTTGCTATAGGGTACATGCGCTCACTGGAGAGACAGCGAGAAATCAGCCCCCAAGGGATGACCACACTGCAATCCCTTCTCCTCCATTCTCCTCTTGGAATTTTGGGCACACCTGCACACATGCCCAGTGTGAGTTTTAAGCCGCCAAATCCGGGACTCCAACCACAGTCAGCTATGTGTGAGTCCAGCAACATAACCATTACGCCATCTGCTGGTCACCACCTTCTAACACTATCACCATGGGAGTTAGGATATTAATGTATGAATTCTATGAAGGACATAAACGCTAGGACCATAGGAACTTTATATATATTGTGTGTCTGGAGGGGGAACAGGATTGATAGAACTAGGATAGAAACTAGCCTTCTCTGACTCTATCTCATTTTATAGTATACATTTGGCTTTGGAACCAAGTCAATGTTTAATATAATTATAAAATTAAATATGAAAAAAACAATAAAAATAAAAAGGAAAAATGAAACAAATAAATCTAACATCAAATTTGTAGCTTAATCACAGAGAGGAATTATTTCAAGTAATTATAATGTATATCCACAATAGTATATGTCCATCCTAAAGACAAATTAACTACAAAAATTGTCACTTGTTTTTATCATGATATTGTTAGTAATGATATCAGTTTATTTTATGAAACTATCACATTTATTATAAGATAAAGAATATGAGTAAATAGGATAGTGTTACTATCCTATTTTAGTGTAAAATTCTTTTCTTTCCATATGTAAATATGAGATTTTGGAGGTTAAGTAAAAACCCTATAATTCTATGTGGGAATTGAAAATGCCCATGTGAATTTATGGTGTATCGTGTCAACAGGAAAGTCATGATGCATCTTTGCACAGAAAAATACGTCATGACTTTCCCAACAACCTAATATTTTTCTCTTTCTCCATTCTTACACTCCTTTTTAAAAGGACTGGCTTGCTTTGTCCATTGGAAATGCTCAGAAATAATGACCAACCAGTAGCATGAGTGCCTTGGTACCTAGGTAATGGAAAATCATTTTCCACTAAAAGGAACCAGGAGTTCTTGGAAAAAGCAGATTCTATTGAGGTTCTTAGAAAAAATGGCAGGACAAATAGGTAGAAAGTGGGTCTGGACACCTTGAGATACCAAAAAGCAACAAAGCTCTCAAAGGCCACTGAGGTCAGGTCAAAACAATTCAAGAGACAACTTCAAGAAGCTCCTACTGTCCAAAGAGGAATAACTGAGCATTAATAACTGAAATAGGGCCAGACCTTAGCTTAACAGGTAAGGGAGTAAGATCCCACATAGCTGACCATGGCTCTAGTCCTTGAAAAATACACTGGGTGTGTGTGCATGTCCAAAGCCCTGACTGGATGGAGAAATGAAGAAAAAAGAAGACACATGATCACACCCCACTGGAGATGCCTTTTCTCCCCCTTTCTACCTCTCTCTCTCTCTCAAGCTTGCATAACCTCTGGCAATTAAAAAAAGAAGATGCAGCAGCAGAAGGAGAACGAAAATACGTCATGACTTTCCCAACAACCTAATATTTTTCTCTTTCTCCATTCTTACACTCCTTTTTAAAAGGACTGGCTTGCTTTGTCCATTGGAAATGCTCAGAAATAATGACCAACCAGTAGCATGAGTGCCTTGGTACCTAGGTAATGGAAAATCATTTTCCACTAAAAGGAACCAGGAGTTCTTGGAAAAAGCAGATTCTATTGAGGTTCTTAGAAAAAATGGCAGGACAAATAGGTAGAAAGTGGGTCTGGACACCTTGAGATACCAAAAAGCAACAAAGCTCTCAAAGGCCACTGAGGTCAGGTCAAAACAATTCAAGAGACAACTTCAAGAAGCTCCTACTGTCCAAAGAGGAATAACTGAGCATTAATAACTGAAATAGGGCCAGACCTTAGCTTAACAGGTAAGGGAGTAAGATCCCACATAGCTGACCATGGCTCTAGTCCTTGAAAAATACACTGGGTGTGTGTGCATGTCCAAAGCCCTGACTGGATGGAGAAATGAAGAAAAAAGAAGACACATGATCACACCCCACTGGAGATGCCTTTTCTCCCCCTTTCTACCTCTCTCTCTCTCTCAAGCTTGCATAACCTCTGGCAATTAAAAAAAGAAGATGCAGCAGCAGAAGGAGAACGACTGAAATAGCTGGAAATGCATCCAATAAGGTGAAAATTAAGACAGTCAAAACTAAGTAAATAAAAATGATGATGCATTTGGAGGACGCTAAATAAACCATTACTCTGAAAACTTGTATATATAGAAAAATAATTTAACCTTCATGTTCTATATGGAGTTTTTCAAAGAGTTCATGGAACATGCATATTATGAAAAAACTGCATGAATTTTAAAATGTTTTTCACAACAAAATAAACTCATACTTTGATTCCATTTTACCACAGATGTTTTGAAGTCATCTGGTACAAACTATACAAGAAGTTAAATGGTTAATGAGGGACAGTTTCTTTTATAGAGAAATATTTCAGTTCTCCAAAAATAAACCCATACATATACAGTCACGAGTGCCAAGAATGCATAATGGAGCCAGAATAGTGTCTTCAATAACACAATGGGAAAGGATAGTCTTTTCAACAAACATGATGTTGGAAACTTGCATATCAATATGCAAAAAAAATTGAATCCCTACCTTATATCATACACAAGACCCACTCAAAATGGATTGAAGACTTCAACATAAGAACTGAAATAGTCATACTACTAGAAGATAACAAGAGAAAATCTTGACATTGATCTTGGCAATGACTGATTAGATATGACACCCAAGCACAGGCAACAAAATAAAAAATAGACAATCAACGGAATGAAAAGGCATCTTACAAAATGGGAGAAAATATCTGCAGACCATATACCTGATAGGGAATTAATGATATGTATATAAATAAAGAACAATTATTATTAATTAATTATTAATTATATATATAAATATATATAAAGAACTTCTATAGCTTAGTAACCAAAAAAAAATCCTAATGAAAAATAAGCAAATGACTTGAGCAGACATTTCTCCAAAGAAGACATGCAAATGGCCAACAATCATAAGAAAAGATACTCAACATCGTTATCAGGTAAATGCAGATCAAAACTATAAGATGTCACCTCATATCCATTACGATGACTATCATCAAAAACTAAAATAAACCCCTAGAAACAAAACATAACAACCAGTAGCAAGCATGTGAAGAAACTGGAACCTTCGGGCACTGTTGGTAGGAATGTAAAATGGTGTATCCACTGTGGCAAACAAAATGCAAGTTACTCAAAAAATTAAAAATTAATTACCATATGCTCCAACAATTCTACCCTCTAGGTATATATCCAAAAGAATTAAAAACAGGGTCTCAAAGAGATATCTGTACCCCGGTAGTCACACAATACTGTTCACAACAGCCAAGGGGAGAAACAACCCTCCTATTCATCGATGGATGAATGGCTATTTGGATAAACAAAGTGTGATCTATAGAGATACATCTCTCTCTCTCATACACGGTAGTCATACATACAGTGAAATATTACTTAGTCTTTAAAAAGAAGGAAATCCTGCCATTTATTACAACATGAACAAACCTGGAGGGTATTATGCTAAAACAAAGTCAGTCATGGAAAAACAAGATAACACCTTAGAGTGTGCTGTGAGGTCCAAGAGTGAGGTTGGAAGCGCCTTGCCTACTAGCCTGGAGAGTGCCACGTAAGTTCACTGGGTATATTACTTACATAAGTGTTGGAGGTCTACTTCTGCAGCAACTGGCATAGGCACCACACAGTCCACACAGGCAGCAGATCGGCTTGCTCAGGCAGTTTTGGTGCCAGCTAAGTGGCCAGCAGGGTAACCAGCTTGTGACCTATGGGACCCTGTGGGGGTTTGGGGACTTTCTCAGAGTGAGTGCCTGCCCCTCAGCCTATCCTAGGGCCTCCAGCCAAAGTCTCTGTCCCTCAGCATGGCCAGATAGAGCCCCCATAAAGCTGGCTCTTCTACCAGGGACCTCCTCATGGTCTCCCTCTGCAAACTCTCCCTGGAAGCCCCTGTGTGACCTCACAGATAAATCTGCTTATGGGCAGCAAGCAGGGGCACCCACAGGGCTCCCTCTGGCTCTGCCTATACCTGCCTCTGAGACCAGGGCTCTCTGACTCAGTGCATTAGGACCACCTGCACCCAGGGCCCCACCCCAAGGTGCTGATTTAATGGCTCAGGTGTTAGCCTTATCGTCAGGGGCTTTAATAGTGAGCCACCAATGTCTTCACTCTTCTAAGACCTCAGCCTCAGGGCTTCCATTTTCTAGACCTCTTGTTCTTCACTTACAAAATGAGCATTTAATCTCAGATGATCTGGAAACCTGAAGTGATTTATTCTGAAAATATTGGCTTCTTAGTGAACTTAGGGCCCTGGCTTAGGCCTGGGAAGGGAGCAAAGATCACTAAACTTTACTCTTTGCCCTTTGTGCATGTACACGCACACACTGTCATTCCAGAAAACAAAGCACCACCTTCCAGAGTGTGGAGTTAACGGGACAGAAGTGAAGAGGGGAAATTAGAGAGGATGTCCTATGCCAAGGCATAGCTCTGTATCTGGCACCAAAGCCTGGGTGCTGGCAGGCCAGAGGCTCCCTGAACATAGCTAGTGAGCAGAGGGCACCAACATATGACTCCCCAGTCCATTGTCCAGGGTTCAAGTAGGTGTTGCTGACAGTAGCTGGTGGTACTATTTCCAGAAACTGTAAGATGACAAGTCAGCCGGCCCCTGTAACCATGTATATACCTCCTCACTGACATGGGGGTTCTCCATCCCATGGGCTGGCTGGAGTGAGGAAACCTCTTCTCTTCAACTCTATTCTATAAGGTTAAAACTCCAACTAGGAAATACCCGTTAGTGGCAAGGCCTGTCAGGGAATGAAGGGGAAGATGCCACTCCCTGGTTGGCCCCTGTGGGTACAGAGAATGAGCCAAGGAAGGGATGGGCTACTCTGAGAGTGTGCATGCTCACCGAACAGTGACTAATATGAGCTTGGGCCTGCAGCCAGATGACAACAGGCATGAGGCTTCGAGGAAGTGTGAGATCATTCTGAAAAAAGAGAGGCATGCCAAGAGCCAAGATCTACCCTGCCCACCTCCTCCTGTGTAGATGACTTCATTTGTTCTGAGGCCGTGCATGACTGGTGCATCTGCAGCCTTGAGAAGCCCACCGTGATTCAGTGGAGCCACCAAGGATGGATGTCAGCCACAGGTCCTTATAAGTATGTGCTGGAGAACACGGGCAGGCTTTGTGGGTGTGCAGCTTGTGCAGCTGCACTGGGCCCTGCCTTCAGTGGGGCCGCGCACTTGGTTTAATGCTCTGCTGCTGCCATCTTTACTAATTTTTTTAAAGGTTTTTGCTATAGAATGCATGTGCTTGCTGCAGAGATAAAGAGAGACTGAAAGTGAGAAATCACCCGAGAGGAGATTTTGAGCAGGCATGCATATGTGCTGGCATGATTTTCAAGCTTCTGGATCTGAGACTCAAACCATGGTCAGCCATGTTGGAGTCCAGCACCTTAACCCCCATGCTACCTAATAGTCCCTACTGTTGCCATCTTGAAGTTCTTGATGGTTTTTTAAGTTTATCTATCTATCTATCTCTTCCATGAGAAAAAGAGAGAAAGAAGCACCCCAGCAGAGTCTTGGTGCCATGATCCTTCCCTGGCCTCAGGCTGGGCTGGGTCACAGGCACACACTTGCACACCAGTGTGCATCGGGCGGTCCCAGGACGTGAATCAGACCTCCCCTTGTGGGTCCATTACCACTTTACCACCACCCAGCTATTTTAATAGTTTTTAAACAAGGAGTTTCACTTTCTCCTTTTGCACCTCGCCCTGCAAATTAGGCAGCTGGTCAATCCTGGAGGCTGTAGAAGACCTGGAGAGACCTGATTTTGAACTGTGGTCCTCAGCTCTGTGTACACAGAAATCACCTGGGATGCTACTTAAAACTGGAGGTAGTAGCCCTCTTCACCCCAGCCCCAGGCTGCCTGAGGCCCTGGTCCTACATCTCCAGAGGACCACACTTACTTGAATGCAGGGCCTGGATCATATTCATCTTTGCACCACACAGCTGGTGGGCAAAAAGCATTCTCCCCTCCAACTCACTTGCACTGAAAAGCAACATGAGGTCTACATTTTTATCATTGCCTCCTGAAACCTTAAGGCTGAAACACCTCATGACTCACAGCACAAACTGCTTCTACTTGCCAGACAAGAGTGGGATGTTAAAGAAAGACTGACGTCTCCCACTAAAACTCATCTGCCACCCCCGAACTCCAGCTGCAGCTTGGGAATTACATTTATAACATAGCCCCTTCAAAACTTCATTTCTTTATCAGATACTTTAGCTGTCTTATCTCTCAGAAACTTATAAAACAGTCATGATCATTTTTTAAATACCCACTATTTTCACTATGTATGAGGTACCCTGCATTTGTCTGAGTGTATTCCGGGAAGTTCTTCTGTGTTTATTTTTGTGGAAGTCAACAAAGATTAGGAATCTGCTCTCCTCACACTGAGAGGAATGTACAATCCAGGAGGCAACAGGCCCAGTGAGGGCTCATAACAGGGATGTGGAGGATCAGGGATAATGGAGACATTCCATGATTTCCACAGGGCCCACAGGATTTTAAAGTGGTGGACAATAGGTCTTTTTTAAGTTTTACATTCCATTTGATCAAATATTCTGGAACAGAAGAATATGTCTAGAATATTTCAGAAAACTGTTTTGGTACAGATTTAAGCTTCTTTACATAGTTAATTATCATTGAGAACCCCAAAGAGTTTTATGTGGATTATGGCTGTCAATATTTACTGTGATAATAAATAAATATACATTTAAAGTAGTTAAGTGTATTTGTATTATTTAGATTAATAAATATATATCTATAATGATGTGTATGTATTTAATATAATAAACGTATTACATATCCATTTTTTATCTATTTTTTATTAAACTGTATTTCCTATGGGAAAAAAAAAAAAGAAGAAATTCAGTGAGAGCATGCACCGTTTTACATTTTGTCAATCCTGTCAATGTCCGGGTTACAAGAAGACAACTGAACTTTCCTATCTGCTTCTGTAGTCAGCCTGTTTAAAATCACATATCATGTGGCCTCTAGAAAAGTCTGCTGTACACTTGTGAAAGAATAAGAGTGAAAAGGGCAAATAAGTGTCTTCCTAGACATCACCTGGTCAGAGAGCAGAGCACATAGCGGGTATGATTTTGACCAGATGAAACCCCTAGAAAGTTCTTAGGGACCAACAAGAGCATCCTGGTGTAAGAGCCACTTTCTGGAATGTCCATTTTCCCTAGCATGTGATTTAGCAGCCAAGACTCTGAAAGACAGGTAGGCATTGGAGAGCACAGGACCTGGAAACTGGGAGATAGGACTATTGATGCCAGCCTCCCCGCCCCCAGTCCAACAGGTCTGACTTTGAGCAAGTCCCTTTTCCTCTCTGATCTTTAGTTTCCTCATCTGTAAATTGATGATACTGAGCTACATAAATGGATCTCCACCCAGGCTACATAATAGAGCCCCCTGGAGAGCTGTAAGAATGTCCAAATCCAGGCTCCCTCCCAGAAAAAATGCACCAGAGTTTGAATATAGGGCTGGGGCGGGGGAAAGGGATTCAGTATCTGCAAAACCTCTCCATGTGGATGTTGAAAGGACACAGGGGCCATCCTACGGGCATACTCAAACATCAACGCTGGAACAATTTGAGCAATAAAACAAACGATAGAATGATTATAGCCCACTTAAGAAAATAAATATCCATGAATTCATATTGACATAAAAAAATAATTGAATATATAAGAAATGGAGGGAAGGGACCACTTTTCCTTTCAGTAGCTTTCCTATTAATAAATGTAGAAAAATGATGGAAATAGCCAATCACCATTTGGCAAAATACCACAGTAATCATTGTTATAGGGAAGAATCATTCATGGATACTAAATTTAGTGAGTAAAATATAGGATGAGTAATGAAATACGTACATATAGCCTCACAATATCTACCCATGAGACAGTATTAATTACAAAGGGGAGAATACGTAACTTTATAGTAGAGAAGCTTGACAAACACCACCTTAACTGCACTATCAAGGTCAACAAAAACAGGCCTAAGACATTGACAGGATAAAGCCCCTGAGGATGGTGGCCACAACATCATTCTTGCCAAAATAAATTTAATCTAATAATAAGAAAATGTCAACCCCTGATGGAAATACATTTTACAAATCAACTGGTCAGCATTCTTTAAAAGTGTGGAGGTTGGGGCCAGCAAGTGGCATGGTGGTTAAGGTGCTGAACTCCCATATAGTTGATCATGGTTCAAGTCCCAGGTGACTTTCTTTCCCTTTCTCTCTCTCTCTCTGTCTCTCTCTGGTCAAATTAAAAAATAATAGCAATAATAAATAAAATTAAAGAAGTCTTTAATAAAAGAAGTGTCGAGGTCAAGAAAGACTGAAGGATTTGTAGATGGGAGAGACTACAGAGACTTGACAATTAAATGCAATATTTGAATATGGTCTATAAATTGGTTACTGTTATTGTGTTGGAGTTAGCTTCTTGGGTTTGATAACTGTACTGTGGATTGGGAGAGCTGGGTGAAGTGTGCACTCTTGCCTCAACAGCCTTTGCTCTGTGAGCCCTTCTGCCGGATGCACTCTTT
>NW_006205718.1:1276385-1374435 GCF_000334495.1 Tupaia belangeri chinensis
CGTGGTTTGCTTATTCATCCCTTTCCTGTCTTTTCTCAGATATGCCAAGGCCTGAGATGGCATCAGTCTTTCCACTGTCAGAGAATGTCATTCAACCAAGCTGTGTGCTCCCCATTCACTTTTCAAGAAACATCCCCACAATCCTCCTATTGAGACTGAAAAGGAAAATACCAACGAGAGGCTGAGCCAGTGCGTCATCTTTCTTGAAAAGAAGGTCAAGGCACATGAACCATGAGTGGGGCTTGCAAATGTCCAAATGGGAGTGTTGTTAGGAGAAAGGGCAGCATCTACCCACACAGGGCCCAGGGCCAGATTCATGCCTGGTCAGAGACAGAGGCCAATAGCATTGCCTCCAAGGCCAGCACTGGGGACTAGATATTCCCAGATTGCAGCTGACCTGAGAACAGAGCATATAGGCCTACTGCGTGCCCCAAATTGTCCTGTACAAGTTGCATGCCTACTGTGGGGATAAGAAAAAACAGACCCTGCCAAGGAATTTCACAGAAAATGAATGAAAATCGGGACCAGCAGTTAGCGTAATGGCTATGTCGTTGGGCTCCCACATAGTCGACCATGGTTCGAGTCCCGGACCCAGTGGCTTAAATTCATACCAGGCACGCGTGCATGCATGCCCAAGATCCTGAGAGGAGAATGGAGGAGAAGGGATTGCAGTGTGGCCATCCCCCCTGGGGGAGGGGGGGATTTCTCGCTTTCTGTCTCTCTGTCTGGCAAGCGCACGCGCACTATGGCAAAAACCTTTCCAAAAAAAGAAAAAAAAAAAGAAGAAAATGAATGAAAATTCATTACCCATTCTCATCCATTCTTTGATTTGAATCTTATAGCGCCCATGATGGAAAGAAATGAAGCCAATCACATTTCCTCTATTTCTCAGATGTGGACCTTAAGACTTGTTTTCAGAACACACAAATAAAGCGATCCCTAGTCAGTCTTTTCAGTGGGCTGCTAAGTCTCTGCACTGTGGCATGCCTACTGAAGACCAGTCGCTGTTGCACTTGAGGAAGCGTTTGGAGTTAAACAGCATTATACTTGGTCTATGGAAATGTGGGTTTGAACATAGATCAGTTACTTAGGAGCTGACTGTTGGGTATGACCATGAATCCTTTCAGGGTTCATGTTGTCAGACTTGGTTTAAGTGTAAGAAAGGGCTTTGCAAACTGCAAATTGTCACGCCTTGTCCTTATGAGCATTTGTGTGGGGATAGCATTAAGGGTCACTATTCCATGGCTTGCTGTGATTGCCAAATGGCCACTACACTTTACAGAACAATAATTTTATAGCACAATAACCACATTTAAAGAGCCCTGGCTCTATGCCAGGCATGGTGGTACACACTTTCTGTGAATTATCTCTTTGAATCTTCCTTGCAACTCTAAACTGTCTGGGTTTTCTATTGCTATGTAGCAAATCTCCTAAGCTCTAGTGACTTTCAATAACAAGAATTATTCATTAACTCATGATTCTGTGGGTTGCCAACGTGTTTCTTCTGTTTCCTGTGATGCTGACTTGGCTCTAGACTTTCTGGAGTGTCTGCAGTGGGCTCAGCCACGTGGCTGGCAGGGAGCTTGGTGGGCTCTTAGCCAGGGCTCTTGGTTCTCCTCCATGTGGCCCTCTCCACATCCCTGCTTAGTCTGTCTCACAGCATGGTTGTTGGGTTCTAAGAAGCCATGTGCCAAGGGCGACAAGCTCCACAGTGCAAATGTTCTCCAATCCCCCCACCCCCAACTTCATTATGACCTTTGGTCAAAGCTCGTCACAGAGCCACTTGCTGTCAATATGGAGGGGGACTTCGCAAGGGTAGTAGCGTAGCTCATCAGGAACCACCAAATAACCTATTGCAGGGAGGTGCTATTGCTATGCCCATTTTGTAGGTGGGGAAACTGAAGTTTAGAAGGGGCGTAATGACTTGAGTGGGGTCCAAGAGCTACTAACTGGCAGAAAGAGCTGAGATGGCAAGATTGGATAGATTTCACTCCAGCATTGAGAAGCACTGCCTCTCCCACGTGGACTGCCCAACTGTGAAGCGAAAGCTCCCTGGAAGGCCTCAACATGTTGCTGCACCCCCTCCTTCCCACTTTCAGCTCTGACTGTGAAGTGCTGCCTGCCCATTTGTCCCTCCTACCTCACAGTGAGCTTAGGTGCCCCTGCTCTCCCTCCTCCTCTTCCTCACTTTCCTTGCTAGGTTTCCCTTACTCCCAGAATGGTAAGGCCATCCTCCCTGGCACTGGTGCAAGGTGTTCCCATAGGCCTCTGGGTGTGTCCAGAAGTCAGGGTCAGCCAAGAGGCAGTGGTAGAATAACTGGGCACTTGGAGGCTGGATTTTTTCCACCTGGAGTCACAGTTGGATAAGCATCTGGGTCCTTCCAGGGACCCAGAGGATTGATGAGGCCACTGACCCCATCAGGGGTACGCACTGTGACTGTTGTGAGTCCTAGAGTGCCCACCAATTCTGCAGCCCAGGCCCAGTGTCTACAGGGGGCTACAGGGATACTGCCCTCTGGGCAGGGGGCTGGTGCTTGGCCTGACCACCTCTGCCTAACTCAGAGATCCTGGCTGAGTCCCTTCCCTTCTCTAGGGCTCAGATGCTCACTGCATCATGACACAGTTTGGGCTGGACAAGCTCCTTTAAGAACCTCTTCTGGGGCTGGCAGGTGGTGTAGTGGTTAAAGGCACTAGATTCCCACATGGCTGCCACAATTCATGTCCCAGACCTGGTGGCTTGCTTTCTTACTTTCCCTTTCTTTCTCTTTCTCTCTCTGGTCAAATTAAAAAATAATAATAACAAATGGAATTAAATAAATAAATAATTCTCAAAAAATTTTTTAATTTTATTTTTTTGAAGACAAGAGAGGACAATTCTTTTTTAAAAATTTATTTTCATTTAACTTTATTTATTATTCTCATTATTTTTAATTTTACCAGAGAAGGACAGAGAGAGAGAGAGAGAGAAAGTAAGAAAGCAAGCCACCAGGTCCAGGACTTGAACCAGGTTTGAGCATGTGGGAGTCCAGCACCTTAACCACAATGCCACCTGTCAGCCCCTAAAAATTTTTTTTAAATAAAACCTTTTCTAGGGACCAGCAAATGGTATAATGGTTATATCAGTGGATTCCCACATAGTTGACTGTGGTTTGAGTACTGGATATGGTGGCTTAAAACTCATGCCAGGTGCCTGTGCGTGCATGCCCAAACTCCCCAGACGAGGAGAAGGGATTGTGGTGTAGTTGTCCCCAATGGGGGATGATTTCTCTCTTTCTTTCTCTCTGTCTCTTTGGCTAGTGCACATACCCTATTGCAAAAAACCTCTCTAAAAAGAAAAAAAAAAAAAAAAGATCTCTTCTAGATGCTTGGAAGAGTGAGTAGAAGTCTGGTTAAAGTTAGTTGGAGAATTGTGGAGAACTGGGCTGCTCCAGAGTGAGGTCTCTTTGCTCAAGTAAGAGGAAACTGGGGGAAGGTCAGAGGAGAGGAAACTACAAGATTGATTGATAGACAACTCAGGTCTGCTTGCTCATTTAGTCAACCCTTGACTGGGGTGTGGATGAAAGTGGCGAGGGAGGCAGAGGTTCTGAGGCAAAGTGACTGAGGTGTAGAGTGATTGGAGGCAAGAGAATTCAGACCAGTTCATGTGGGCCTTCCAGCTAGAACAAAAAAGGTATATTGCATGGCGCATAAATATTGGAGAGCTGCCATGGGAGCAGCAAGATCTGGCTGTGGTTTAAATAAAGAGACAGCTTTAGTACTGCCCGAAATACAGGTCATTGGGGTTAAGAGTAGAACTGGGGAGATCAGCTTATCGACTCAGGGAGGCCATGGGCTAGGGCATCTGTTGACTGTGTAAATGGAAGCACCAGCATCTCATGATCCTGTCCTCTGCCAAACTTTCTGGACTCTCTCCCTTAGATGTTTTGCTCTGTGGTGGTGGTTCCCCTCTTCCCATCCAATCAGCCATTTCTCTATTGTGTGTCAAATGCATTCTAAATGCAGACCTGGGCCCAGAGCCTGTTCTCACAATTGCAGCTGGTCCCCATTCTACCCACTGTTGGCAGGTAGCTAGGGCTGGCACACTGTGGCTGGTTTTTCTAGACAGCCCTAGAGAATTAAGGGGATAGAAGTGATTAAGAGGAAAGAAGTGTTCCATACTTGCAAAGCTTCCCTTTATAAAGCAGACCTTCAAGAAGGCTGTGGAGAAATGAAGAAGAATACTGCCCTCTCTCCCTTCTTACCTGAGCCACTAATGATAGAAAGTGAAGAGCCCTGCTCTTCTCTTGGAGCCTAGTCCTAGTTTTCAGTGACTGACATTATCCGATGAGCTAATGTCAAGTTCTACTTCTCTGCCCTTATGTGCGTCCTTGCACACGCCACCACAACTTGACTTTCTGGACCAACAGCTCTGAGCTGCCTCATCAGTAAAGCTTGAGCTTGAGTTTCTGTCTTCAAGAGAGATGTGAGTTCATTCTGGTCTGTGAGTGGAAATTTGAACTTTTCTGAAGTCAATCAGGAATCATGGAGAGAGCCCAGGCCAAACTGGATTTAACTGCAATGTCATTGGAGGCCTACTGCTTGGGCAGAGCACAAGACTGCTTAACCTTCCTGAGCCTCAGTCCTCAGCTGGAAAATGGAGATGATAATCCCTATGTCAGAGTCATTATAAAGAAGATAAAACAACAGTTGTAAAACACACAACACATAGAAGGTGATGAAAAAAAAAAAATCTCTGCCTTCCCCTACCATTTGTTTACATATCAGACTTACTTCTACAATTAGAATGTGGGATGGTAGTTTGAAACACATGCAATGGTCTCTCTTTGACCAAGAGGTGGAATCATTAGTCCTTCCAGATTAGCCTGCAGTCAGTTTTCAAACCAACTCTCTTTATTACCTATCCAGAGGTCTTGAGGAGGGATAGCATAAGAAATGCCTAGATCCTCTGGTCCAAGAGCTTTATTGACACAAATGGGAAGATTGATACCCATGGCAGATAAAGGGTTCATCTAAGTTCATGCCATGGAGAGTGGCAGAGCTGGGCTAGAACTCAAGTGTTCACATTTTTTAAATAATACAGTCTGATCCCCTGGGTAGCCTTTATCTGAAATTGGAAGGCTGAACTGATGGAGTCAAGTGAAGTGGGACTGAACTCCCAATCCTAGCCTCTGATCCTCAGTGCCAGACTGTCCAGACAATGTCTAATTGGCATTTTCTAGACTTATGCTGCTCTTAAGCTTTCCACAAGCAGTTTACACAGCTCCAACTTGGCTCTGAAGTTCTGGATCATAACTTACTTTCTGCCCCTTGATGTCTCTCCAAAGAGTACCAATTCATTCCTCCATCAAACATGTATGCACTTCTTCTATAGTAAGAAAAATAGATGCATTGAGAACTTAGATTATGTCAGACTATGCATATATTTGTCACTTAATCTTTTCATCAACTGAGTTAGAAAGATACCATTGTTGGGACCAACAGTTGGCATAACGGGTATGTCGCTTGACTCCCATGTAGTAGACCGTGGTTCAAGTCCCAGACCTCGTGGCTTAAACTCACACCAGGTGTGTGTGCATGTGTGCCCAAGATTTGGAGAGGAGAACGGAGAAGAAGGGATTGCAGTGTGGCTATCCCCCCTGGGGGGTGATTTCTTGCTTTCTGTCTCTTTCTGTCTTTGTCTTTCTGGTGAGCACATGTGCCCTATAGCAAAAATCTCTTAAAAAAAAAAAAGACTAATTAAGCTCATTAGCAAATCAATTAAGTGGGGGGGGGCATAAAAAGCAACCATGGATACCAGAGACAATGTGGGAGGAGGGTGGGACATGGCAGACGGTGAGGGATAAGGAATCAAGGATGGCAAAACAAAAAACAAAGTATACAAGACATAAGAATTGGAAAATTATTTGCTGATAATATGTATGTTGATGTGCTTGATTGAGCCAATATACAGTGTATTTTGGATGGAATATTCATTTGTATACTGTAATGATGTATAGTGAATTAATGTAAAAAATAAATAAGTAAATAAATAAAAAAGATATTATTTTCCCCATTTTGCTAATGAGGAGCAAAAGTTCAAAGAAAGTAATTTGACAAAGGTTCTGTGCAGGATGATACTGTTACTTTGGCTAATGTAGAGCTATACTCTCTGAGTCCCCTTCTCTACATAGCTCTGGGTTACAGGAGTAACTTACATGAGATTTGGAAAGCAGAGTGAAGCAGCGGCCATTATTCTCTGAAGATTATCATCACTGTGTATGGTGTCATACAGATGCAAAAGTTTCTAGAAAGTCCCAGTTTGTTATTCTCCTGTGCCTCATATCTAACGTGGGTCCTAAGCCCTTGACCAGAGGTTTGACTGGACCTACAAAGATGGTAACTAGACAGAGGCAGCAGTTTTCCACAGGCCTCTCCATGAATGTCCCCTTTGTTGTCCTACCACAGTGGCTGGAGAACCACAAGGGTGCCCATTACGGTTTTGTATCATGACATGGGATTAGCTATGAAAGGAATTCTGGTTTCATAGAGGCCCAAATATAAAGAGATCTTAATATCTTGGTAGCCACAAAGCCCCAAAATGTTTATTTATGCAGCCTATTGTGTCCCCATACCAGAGCACAAATCCCCTCTGCTGAAGCCCATACCCCTGGATATTCAGTGTGAAAGTCCTCAAAACAGTAGAGAAATGGATTCCCCTTTGCCAGGACTAGGAAGAGGCTAGAAGATAGAAGCCAGGCACACAAAGTGCTGACTGGGCTACTACAGAATCCCAAGAGTCACAGTCTAGGGCACCTCGGCTAGTCCCAGGTCAGACAGGCATGTACCAGGAATTCCAAGTTCCTCCATGATCCTCTAGCAAGGGACAAGGCACAGAGCCCAAAGACAGCAGCCAATGTCTCCTTGGAGCTGGAAGACTTCCAGGAACCAAGGGAAGAATCAATGAGGCCTTGATGACAGGAAGACATCAATTGCATCATGCCTTGGACTCGAAAGCTAATTTTAGCCACTCTGAGCTCAGCATGCCTTGGTCACTACAGAGTTTGCCATGGAGAAGTGGCTCAGCTATCTACTAAGGAGGCAGGGCAGGAAAACCTGTGCGGGAAGAACTCAAGCCCTAAGCAAATCAGTTACTCCTATTGAACTTCAGCTTTCTCACCTGCAAAAATGGGGTGATGACAATCATTTTCCAGAGTGAATAATTGAATGGTAAACGTGGGGGATGTCTTGGAAGCCCTCTATGAGTGGAAGGACAGGGCACAATTCCTTCATAAGCCGAGTATATCTGGAGATGTGCTGAGGAACTGACCTGGAGTCAGGACCCTTGGTATCCAGTCTGGACCCTGCCTCCAACTCTTATTGTGAACTTGAGGTCCTTTTTATTGAAGGGGGTAAGGGTCAACACTAAAGGGTCTCCCAGGTCAGATCCTCACACCCTAAATTGGTTTAAAGGAAGAACAGTGGAGATTTTCCTTCCTATTTAGCAAGTACTTGGAATTCAGAGAGCCCATTGGTATAGGAGAGCCATGTGGGACTCCCTTGCCCTTGCAGATTAAGTTTGGAACTGTTTCTTTATCTTTCTCTTCATTATGTCTTTACATTTCAAGGTTGGTTTTTCCACATCTCTCTCTTTCTTTCTTTCTTTCTTTCTTTCTTTCTTTCTTTCTTTCTTTCTCTTTTTCTTTCTTCTTCTTCCTTCCTTCCCTTTCTTTCTTTCTTTCTTTTTCTTTCTTCCTTCCTTCCTCTTTTTTTTTTTTTTCCAGCCTTCCGGCACTACTTTTTCCTTATGTAGTTTCACGAATTCTCTCTTTCTCTTCCTCTTTGTCTTCCTTTTCCTTATTAGAAAAAGTCAAAGTTGATAGTAAAACTGGCACCCAGAGAGGGGTAGGTGACCTATCTAAGATCACACATCAGCAATTTTCATCGATATATTTCTGAGCACTTTGGAACTACCCTCATGCCACTTCTGGCTTGGAGATTGCTTATTCCCTCCTCGAACATCTTACAGACAGAGCCATGAGAGCAGAATGAAGAGAGATTTCCAAGGCCAACAGGAATGACAAGGGCAAATTTTCAAGAAGAATATCCAGTCTGTCTCTCATAAACTAGAGAACTTAGGGTTAATGATAAGATAGGGGAAAAAAGGTGAAGCGAAAAACAAAGTCATGAAAGATATGATAGGATAATGTGGGCATGAATTGCTCACAAAAGAGCCTTAAAAGAAAAGATGAAGAGAAAATAAAAGGCTATTTTCCCTGATTAATGATAAAATAATGGAATCCATTATGCCTCAAATCCTGAATACTCCCAGAAGGCAAACACTGGTTCTCCATTAAGAGAAATAAGGAATGGCTCCTCTGATTTGAGGTCCTAAATTGTTGGACAGCCATTCCTTGGTATCATCCCAGAGAAAGTGCCAGCCTGGAGTTGCAGTTCTTTTAAATTATGGTCCTGTTTTGGCTGAATTTCAGCCCAGACACTGAAAGGGGCACTTAGAAAGAACCTGAAAATAGCAGGAAGATGGGGAGGGGTGGCTGATGATATCTGTGACTCCTTGGGCTGTACAATCACCATTGGAAGCAGACTGACCCTCCCACAATCTCAGTTATACACAGCTCTACAAGGGGAACAGACTGCGGGTGATACCCTGCTTTTCTGAGGATGTGGGGATCATTCTGAAAAACACTTAGTCTCCCTTAGATGTGAATGTTTCATGGTGTTAATCATTCCAACTGTGTGGTTGGGCAAAAGTAAACAGCTGGTCACAAAAGCAGCAAATAGAAATCCATAGCATTGTTAAGTTGAAATAAAGAGGGCTATATAGACTAACGGCCCCATCTGACCTGACAGCTGTTGTGCCGGGTGAGTTAGTTCAGGCTTCTCTTTGGGTAGAGCTTTTATTAGCAGCACTGGGAAGGTTACGAAATAAAAGAACATGGACGCTGTGTGAAGCATGAAGCTGTTCCTCATTAGACATGTGGCCTTGGGTCAAAGTAGCACCAGATCAGCAGGCCTCCTTCAAGAACCTTGGCAAGAAGTGAAGGATGGAGAATTAAAAGAAGAGCTGAATTTGCATAAACCTGTTAGGCCTAATGGGAACTCTTGATAAGGAATCTTTTAAGCCATCTTTAAAACCTCTAATGCGAGGATTAACACCCAACATCCAGTAAAAGTCAGCCCCTCAACTATTAGAGAAAGGTACTTCAGAGTGAACAAGAAACTCACTGTGAAGAAGAGGGTCATAGAGGGTAGATGAAAACAAATTCCTCCCCTTTATAAACGATGATTCCTAATGATGAAGAAGAAATTTGGCAAACTCTGGCTGTGCATCAAGGCCTTTGACCCTGAGTAGGAGGGATATTGGAACAATCCAGATAGATGTCCAGATCTTGGATAGAAACAGTAAGACTGTTCATGAGTCTACAGAATCTCTAGCTATAAAGATCAGATGATTATTTGTCCAGAAGAAAAATCTCCTTTCCCTTGAAGCAGGAAAGAGCCAGGCTTGATCTCAATCCTTAGGTCAGTACTTCAGTTCTCAAGGAGCTGCTAGAGTTGAACTTTTAAAGCAGAGAGTGCTGATGGGATGTGAGTCATTTGTCCATGACTGGGTTGTGATTCTATGTCAGCAGTAAAACAGCCTTTTGGCCCAGAATAGGAGGCCCCCATTGACTCTTCCATGGACTGTCAATTGCTGTCTGTGCCTGCTCAGGAAATCCCACAGGGGAGGAGTTTCCCCAACTGACATAGATTTAAAGCCATGTGGCCAGGTGTGTTTGAGGAGGCTACCTTCCTAAGCCTTTCTTGTGAACTCAAATTCTGTCCCTCAATCTTACACCATCTCTGTTGCCCTCAGTCTGCACTCTCTTAATCAAGGAGTATATGAGGCTCCAAACACCTTGTCTGCTGTCCTCATGGGTGCTTCTTTCTTCCTGACCAGTGTTCTTCCTCACTTCCTGAGCTTCTTTAAGACCTGTAGCATTTGAAGCCACTTGTGTTTATCTCCTCTAGTGGACTGTATGACTTTACAAACACAGCACTTGTTCTGCATCTTTGTCTCATGTAGAGGTTAGTACAATTCTGTACAGTAAGATCTCATTGGATGAAAGATCTGAACAAAGACTTGGAATGAGAGCATTCCCTAGCAGGTGCTTACCCCTTACTAGGCTGTGTCTTTCTCTTTCTGATAACTCCTTAGTATACAGCAATTAACAATAAATTGATTGCTGACATTTGCATGGTACTCCCCAGTGCCCATCAAGCCTTGCACTTGGTCCTTGCAATAACCTTTCTCATCTGAATATTAACCAAATACATGGGTAAAGGGGGCCCTGCAGGGGAGGCGAGATGGTTCTAGTTGTTTTAGATACTCATGTCTGAATGGTCACCGTCCATGTGACTTGTAAAAACCAGAACCCAGCACTAGCACGGAGCAGTAAAGACCGTGAGACCAGGCCTGCGTGCAAAGAAATAAACACATCTGCCTCATCTGAGGGTTTCTCTGGATCCCCAATGAGAGACTATTGAAAGCTTAGCAACTAACTCTACAAGCCCTCCCAGACCCACATCTGGAGGCCATTGCACATCCAGCTTACACCTCCGGAAAAAGCAGCCCACACTTTATTGTATTCCACATCCTCCCTTGGCTGGTCTGGCCTGCATTCTCCACTTTTAGGGTCAGAGCAAGAAGCAGGCTTATTGACTTGCATGAACTCATTTTCTCTCACAGTTTCTCAGCATCTGCCCCTTCCCGACCATGAATCCAGCCGTATCCACAGCAAACAGTCACAAACAGCCGGAAAGGGACCAGTACTTTAGGTGCAGAAGAAGGGCTGGGAGTAGCTGCAAACACTTTGGCGAGGCCCATTTCATACAGATGTTTTTAGCCATAAACTGGGGGAACTGCAAAGTAAGAGTGGACCAGGCTAGTAATAACAAAGCCTGCAGAGTGCATTAGGCCAAAGCTCAGTGACTCAGAACTTCCTCAACATGCTCAGCTCCAGCTTATGATGAGCTGGGAAGCTGAGTGTGCAGCCCACGAAGTGAGTACCGAGGAGGCAGGTGTGAGTGTGCAAAGACCAGACACCCAAACTCCCAAACCCACACTGTTGACCAATCAGGGTACTTCCCTTAATTCTATTAGCACATCTCCTGAAATGCCCTTCCATGAGCAGGCTCTATGACAAAGACAATGTGTCTGCACCCCTTTGTTTCCAACTGTATGAGGACACAATGTGTACACACTGCTGCTGACAAACAAGGCAGACTGTGTCTTACACTAGGAAGGGGGTTCAATGTGCAGGGGAAGAACAAAAGTGGAAAGGGACAGTGTATTCAGACTTGAGACTACAGGATAGCTCTTTGGGGGTTAAGGAGGTGACCATTCATAGAGAGGTAGGATTTGGTTAGATGTGGAAGGGGGAGCACGGTACAGTGCAGGGAACAGCATCTGCAAGGAAGGCACATCTGGGAATGTCAAAGAGTTTAGTGTCCTGGAGCATGGCCTGATTTTGGCCATAAGCAGAGAGGACAGCTGCTGTAGGAGTTGGTGCTTGAAGTGCACATGGAACTCAGATCAAGAAAGATCCCAAATATCAGGGATAGGAGAATTCGTCACAGAGTATTTCAAATGTGAATTAGTTATTAGCTTCTATAAATGAAGAGGTTTCATAAACAAAGCTTGGTTTTTGACATCATGTGACAGTCTGAAGATCTGGCAATTTGGGGGTCTTCATTTCCTTGTAGCTGCACTTAGCAATGTCCAGGTGGTAGCTGCCCCTAGGCACAATGAGCATTGTCCAACCTGCCCTCACCACTCCCTCTAGTGGCCCTTTATCAACTCACCAGTGGGGGCTTTGTGTTATCTGCCTGCCTCGATGGTCTATGTGTTTATAGTCTCCACTGTAGACCCTGAGGAGACACCAGTGATACCAGCAGAAGGTGGGAGAGCTGTGGCTAAGTTCTGTTAGGAAAATATCTCAGAAGCTACAATGAAAAGTCTGTAGCCTGGAGTCATTGGGGCTAGTGAGGAGAGTCCTTTCAGGAGGCAGGACATGAAGAAGGCAGAAGTAGGGGAAAAGAAGGAAGGGTCAATTGGAAAGAATGTCTGAAGTATGACTGGCTTTGACAGTGAGTTAGATGAGGCAGAGAGGGGAAGCGAAGAGGAGCTGAAGTGAACTAACTCCAGGATGACAAGAATAGGGTTCAGGATAGAGAGCACAGTAATTCCAGATGCCAAATGTGGGAACAAAGCTGGCTCTAAAAGAGGGTACTGAGCCCTATTTGAGGAGTGGAGTTTGAGGTGCTAGGACAGGAACAGCCCTGTGCCAATGCATGGATACACTGGCCTATACCTTGGCATGCCCAGGACTGGAGATCCAAATTGGAATTCTCTGCAGAGATGACAGTCGGGAACAGATGTGGTCGGAGAGGTCCAGGAGAGGGAGTCGGTGAAATAGAGCCGAGGTTCCTAACTGCTACCTAGGCAAGCTCAGCTTCTTCCAGAGAACTTAATTGTGGCCTGTGTTCTCAGGACTTCTGCCTGGAGGGGAGGGTCACTCTGCTATAGACCACATGGCTGTATCCCCCTAAAATCCATAAATTGAAATCCTTGCAGGTGAAGCCTTTGGGAGATGATTGGGTTGTGAGGTTATTACCTCACAAACCCTCATAAATGAGGTTATTACCCTTATAAAAGACATCAGAGAGATCCTCTGGGCTGGGCCTCCCACCATATGAGGAGACAGTGAGAAGATAGCCTTGTGAATCAGGAGGTGGGCCCTCGCCAGATCCTGACTTTGTCTTCATCTTGGACTTCTCAGCCTCCAGAACTATGAGAAATAAATGTGTGTTGTTTCAGCCATCCGGCCTGTTATTGCAGCCCACAAAGACTAAGATACTTTCTTTCCATCTTTCCAGGTCTTTTACCTGGAACAAGCTGTCCCTCAGGGGCCAGAGCCTGCTCTTTAGGCTTGGAGGGTTGGAGAACCAGTCCAGGCTGTGCCTTCCTCTGCCTGAGCCACATGGAACAGTTTTGTTTCTTGTTCTTGGGGGACAGAATAGGTGGGGACTGAGCCAGTCACATGTGTTCCTGCAGCAGATGCTGGAGGATATTAAGCCATGGCTCTCATTCTTAATTGGAAGCAGATGAGAGACCTGAAGAGAATGTGTCTGTGACTAGGTCCAGGTGCCCATCTTGCCAGCAACTGCCCTTCAAACAGTGACAGATGTGGCTGTCACCATGTAGGACTTCTTAGTTCAGACAGTCATGCATCTTTCCTTGCTGGATCTCCGTTTTGAATTATGGCTTTGTGTGGGTATTTGGTGATTGTCTGCATTCGCTGCTAGGCTCCATAGGAGCAGGGGATGGGTTGGTCTTGCTTTTCACTGTATCTTTAACATTTGGTCCATCTGAAAGGAATGGTTGAATGAACACATGAATGAATGGCTCCATTTGGTGTTAAAATGTACTATAATGTACAAAAGTGTGTGTGTGTGACTTATTTATGTACATTCATGTGCTATATTATATATGGAATAACTTTGGAAGAAGAAGAATACATAGGCATCAATAGTAGGTGACAGAACCTGGGGACAGAGGTTGGGGCTTGTCAGAAAATTCATTTTCACTTTATGTTTCTCTCTCTGGCTTTTACAATGAGGACAAAAGTTGACAAAGTGGATCTTATGATTCCAATTGTTCTGAAACTCTCTCTTCCATTGAGTGACACAGGGTTGTCATCCTTCAGGCTGCCTCTCTGGTCCCAACTTTGCATACCTATGGGCTGCTCTTTCACCTTCTGGCTCTCTTGGAGCCTACTCTCTGTTGTGCAAACTCTATGCTTGGGTAACTCCTCATCTCTGAGGCACTGTATCAGGTTCTTGAGGAGACAAAGCTTGCATTATAGCCAGCTGGGATCTGGCCCTTAGAAGTGGACAGGGTAGGGGTAGCAGAGTGGTAGAAGTGAGTGTTGTGCTCAGTGAGACCCCAGGTTGATGGGATATGCAGTCCAGGCTGAATGAGGGGATAAGTAGAGTTGAGTAGAGCCAGAGAGCTGTGGACTGGGGTGCACTGGGTGCTGGTGATCCTGCTGGGCTGTCTGGGGCTTCCATAAAGAGGGGGTCCCTGATTAGCTGGGCCTTTTGGTCCACTGCACCCATGATGGATGATTTAAGCCACTGGCTATTTAAACCAGAGTCACCTTTTCCTGCCAATTTCCCCTCTTGAAGATTTTAGGCAGGACCCAGACTTCCCTGCCTTTGACCAAGGAAGCTCCAGGCAGAAGGCAATCAACATGTTAGAGAAGTTAGACATGGCGGTCACAAGACTGAGGTATAATCCTGGCTCTACCAGTTACTTATGGAAGCCCTCCAAGCCCTATACATTAAAATAAATTTGACCTATAGTTGTCTTTATACTTTGAGTTCCTAAATACCAAACCTTAGTATAGTAGTTGCTTGGTATCTGTGGGGAATTGGTTTCAGGACCTTCCACTGATTCCAAAATCCACAGATGCTTGAGTCCCTTAAATAAAATGGGTTGGCATTTGCATATAATCTACACACATCCTCCTGTACTTTAAATGATCTCTAGATTATTTACAATGCCTAACATAATGTAAAGGCACTGTAAATAGTTGTTATGCTATAATTTTTTAAAAAATCATATTATTTTGTGTTGTATTTTTCTTTTACCTTTCTTTTTTCCTGAATATTTTCTCCTCAGGTTTGGTTGAATTGCAGCTGTAGAATCCCCAGACACGGAGGGCTGACTATACATGAACAAACTGCAATCTAATTTAGGAATATATTCATGTAACAAAGAGCTGAGTCTCAGCTAGTCACAGCAGCTGAACTTCAGCAAGTCACAGGCTGCCAACGGATTAGACCACGTCCATATAAGGCAGATACCTCATCACACCACACTCAAATACGGCTCAGCAGTAACCAATCAAGCTGCTTCTGTACACCACGTCCCTTTTCTGTCTATAGATACTGCCTGCTCCTGTTGCTAGGTAGAACTCTCTGACCCTCTCTTGGTTCTGAGTGCTGTCCGATTCATGGGTTGTTCTTTGCTCAAATAAACTCTGTGAAATTTAATTCATCTGTTCTTTCTCTTTTAATAAACTAAATTAACTTCCATTAGTTTTTAAGAGATGTACAAAGTAATTTCATATGATTTATTTTAATTTTCCCTTCTCTATTTATCCCTCTGTTTCTTTTCTGTTTGTGTGTGTGTGTGTGTGTGTGTGTGTGTGTTTTCCTTTTCTCTTTCTAAGTTTGCTCATATCTTACATAGGTTATTTGCTTTTTTCAAAGACACAGATTTCGGATTTATTTAATAGTCCTATATCTCTGTCATAGAATGAATTACTTTCCTTCCTTTTGTTTAATTAATGTTAATACTTTCCTTTTTAATACTTTCCTCCATTTTGTTTAATTAATTTTTCTTTTTCTGTCTTTCTATGTTGAATCTTAATTCATCTGTTTTATTTATTTATTTTTCTCTTTCTCTGATATAGTTGTCGTAAAGTACTGGCCTTATAGTCTGGTAGTTAAGCAGTCACATGGCCCACGGTTATTCAAATTCTGACCCTGAAGGCTTGAAAAATATGCCAGGCACATGTGTATGCATGCCCAAAACTTGCATAATAGAGAAGGGACTGAGGCATGACTGCACCCATTGGGGGGGTTTCTCCCACTCTCTGTCTCTCTTTGGTGAACACACGTGCTCTCTGGCAATTAAAAAAGAAAAGACATCATCTATCAAAGATTATTAATTTTCCTCTGCATACTGCTTTATTTATTTTTTTCTGAGAGGTTTTTGCTCTAGGGCGTGTGCGCTCTCCAGAAAGACAGAGAGAGACAGAGAGATAGAAAGCGAGAAATCACCCCCCAGGGGAGATGGCCATGCCCCAATCCCTTCTCCTCCATTCTCCTCTCAGAATCTTGGGCACGCATGCACATGCACCTGGCGTGAGTTTATGCCACTGGGTATAGGACTTGAACTGTGGTTGACTACATGGGAGTCCAGCAACATAGCCATTACGCTAACTGCTGGTCCCCCATACTGCTTTATTTTCATGCCCGTTAGATTTAGTATGTTTACTTTATCTTAAAAAAATTATTTTAGAAAGTCTGTTTGTCTTTAGTTTTCCCCTTAAACTAAGAGTAGTTAATAAGATATTTTATTAATTTTAAGATAAAAGGGGTATTTTATGATATTGCTAATTTCGAGTTTTATTAGTGTGCTCAGAGGTTATTGATGCTCTCTTTGTGGCTTACTTAAGTTTCTCATGAGTGTTCTTACTTACTTGTGGGACACTGGGAAAAGGGTGCATTGTCTCTTATGAGGGTACAAAGCTTACACTATTACCTCTTAGTTTTTGCCATAGGGCATATGCACCTACCAGAGAGAGACAGAGAGAGACAGTGAGAAATCATCCCCAAGGGCGGATGGCCATGTCTCAATCCCTTCTCTTCCATTCTCTTCTCAGGATGTTGGGCATGCACACACATGCACTTGGCGAGATTTTCAAGCTGCAGTTGGCCATGTGGGACTCCAGACCCTTAACCACTGCGCCACTTGCTGGCTCTAACCCTATTGTCTTTATAAGACTGATTATAATATGATCTACTTGTTTTTGTTTATTTTGTTGATCTCTCCTGAGCTGAGAGATAAATTAAAATCTTCTGCTATGTGTGTTCGTCATTCTTCCTGATTTTTCCGGTAATTTTTGCTGTATGAATTTTACTACTATGTTGACTGGCATATAAATATGGCTAATTCTTACAAGTGAGCTGTGAATTATAGCTTTTGGCATTATAAAGTGTCTTTGACTCGTTTAATGATTTCTTTGACCTGAATTTCTCCTTCTTTTATATTAGTTTAAGAGTCTTGATTTCTTTTTGGCATTTGCTCCTTCTCTTATTTTGGCCTTTCTGAATCACTTTGTTTTAGGCGTGCTTTGTGTATACAGCAGAGTTGAGTTTTGCTCTCTTCATCAGCGTGAAATCTTTTTCAGAGATAAATATAGCCAATTTACATTTATGGACATGAAAAATATGTTTGTTCTGAGTTTTGTCATATAATTTTATGTCATGCTTCTTGTTTTGCTTTTTATTTTGATTTATCTTTTCATCTTTCACACTGTAGCTTTTTCTGGTCCTACTCTTTTTGACCTTCCCCGGTCCCTCCCTCCCCCATGGTGCTTCTCATCTTAAAAAGGTGAATTCTCAATGTTATTTTTCTTGTTTTCACCTTTATGATGCAAATATTTTGCAATACCATTAGCTATCTTTAACTGCATATATTGCTTCCCTTCTATGAACAAGAATGAAATTGGCATGCTTCCTTTCCCTTTGTCTTTTCCTCCTTTTCCCTGAGACATCATCTATCAAAGATTATTAATTTTCCTCTGCATACTGCTTTATTTATTTTTTTCTGAGAGGTTTTTGCTCTAGGGCGTGTGCGCTCTCCAGAAAGACAGAGAGAGACAGAGAGATAGAAAGCGAGAAATCACCCCCCAGGGGAGATGGCCATGCCCCAATCCCTTCTCCTCCATTCTCCTCTCAGAATCTTGGGCACGCATGCACATGCACCTGGCGTGAGTTTATGCCACTGGGTATAGGACTTGAACTGTGGTTGACTACATGGGAGTCCAGCAACATAGCCATTACGCTAACTGCTGGTCCCCCATACTGCTTTATTTTCATGCCCGTTAGATTTAGTATGTTTACTTTATCTTAAAAAAATTATTTTAGAAAGTCTGTTTGTCTTTAGTTTTCCCCTTAAACTAAGAGTAGTTAATAAGAGAGTTTATTAATTTTAAGATAAAAGGGGTATTTTATGATATTGCTAATTTCGAGTTTTATTAGTGTGCTCAGAGGTTATTGATGCTCTCTTTGTGGCTTAAGTTTCTCATGAGTGTTCTTACTTACTTGTGGGACACTGGGAAAAGGGTGCATTGTCTCTTATGAGGGTACAAAGCTTACACTATTACCTCTTAGTTTTTGCCATAGGGCATATGCACCTACCAGAGAGAGACAGAGAGAGACAGTGAGAAATCATCCCCAAGGGCGGATGGCCATGTCTCAATCCCTTCTCTTCCATTCTCTTCTCAGGATGTTGGGCATGCACACACATGCACTTGGCGAGATTTTCAAGCTGCAGTTGGCCATGTGGGACTCCAGACCCTTAACCACTGCGCCACTTGCTGGCTCTAACCCTATTGTCTTTATAAGACTGATTATAATATGATCTACTTGTTTTTGTTTATTTTGTTGATCTCTCCTGAGCTGAGAGATAAATTAAAATCTTCTGCTATGTGTGTTCGTCATTCTTCCTGATTTTTCCGGTAATTTTTGCTGTATGAATTTTACTACTATGTTGACTGGCATATAAATATGGCTAATTCTTACAAGTGAGCTGTGAATTATAGCTTTTGGCATTATAAAGTGTCTTTGACTCGTTTAATGATTTCTTTGACCTGAATTTCTCCTTCTTTTATATTAGTTTAAGAGTCTTGATTTCTTTTTGGCATTTGCTCCTTCTCTTATTTTGGCCTTTCTGAATCACTTTGTTTTAGGCGTGCTTTGTGTATACAGCAGAGTTGAGTTTTGCTCTCTTCATCAGCGTGAAATCTTTTTCAGAGATAAATATAGCCAATTTACATTTATGGACATGAAAAATATGTTTGTTCTGAGTTTTGTCATATAATTTTATGTCATGCTTCTTGTTTTGCTTTTTATTTTGATTTATCTTTTCATCTTTCACACTGTAGCTTTTTCTGGTCCTACTCTTTTTGACCTTCCCCGGTCCCTCCCTCCCCCATGGTGCTTCTCATCTTAAAAAGGTGAATTCTCAATGTTATTTTTCTTGTTTTCACCTTTATGATGCAAATATTTTGCAATACCATTAGCTATCTTTAACTGCATATATTGCTTCCCTTCTATGAACAAGAATGAAATTGGCATGCTTCCTTTCCCTTTGTCTTTTCCTCCTTTTCCCTGGTATCTTGGTTAATAAAAGTATCTTTTTGTATTTATCCTCACCATATTAAATATATATATACTTCTATTGCCTAACATGTCAGCGTTTTCGTTACTATGTTACAGACAAAGCAAACTTACTTTATTTTCAATCTTTTTTTATCCCTTCTTTGTCTAAAAAGAATTGTATCACCTATACATTCTCAGGGAAGCTATTACTCACATTTTAATTTTTTACTCAAATACCCACTTTTCTTTTTGCAGTTCTGCTCTAGAGTTTACAATAAACAGCTATCAAATAACATTACGACCCATACATACGGTGTAAGAAGCTCATCACAGTAGAATCCCACTTTCTCCCTCATCCTCTGTACTGTTATTGTCATCAATTTTATTTGTTGTAGAGAAAGAATAGGATTAAAATGTCTTTTGTATTTATCTCTATTTTTACTATTTCTAGAAATCTTCATTTATTGGTGGAGATCTAAGTTTCTATCTGATATTATACTCTTTATGTCTTCAAAACTTTCTTTAATAGATTTTTTATAGTGCCAACTGGTTGGTAATGAATTCTCTCAGGTTTGTTTGCCTGAGAAAGTATTTAGCCAATGTTTTCAAAGATATTTTTAGCGAGAATGAAGTTTGTGGCAGTTTTTAGTTTCCCTCTCTGCCCACCCCCACCCCATCCCCAGTAAAGATTTTTTTTTTCCAGCTTTTGGTTTGAAGAGTTTGTGATTCTAATCTCATTTTCCTTTCTGTATGATGCCCTCTTATTCCCTAAAACTGCCTTCAAGATTTTCTCTTCATGTTTTAGTTTCAACAGTTTGATTGTGATGAACTTGACTTATGTTTTTATTTATCCTTGTTGGGATTCTCTAAGTTTCACAGAATTATGGTTTGCTGTTTTTTAATTAATTCTGGAAAATTCTTGGAAGTCATGTATTCCAATACTTCTTCTGTCACATTATCTATTGGTTTCCCTTCTGAAATTCCAGTGTTAAATCATTGACATGGATGTTATCCATAGTTTTTGGATGTTCTTTTCATTTATTTTGATTTGTATTATTTTGCCTATTTGTATTTCAGTGTGGATAAGTCTTATAGATTGGCTTATCTTTTTTTTTTTTTGAGATATTTTTTGCTGTAGGGTGCATGTGATCACCAGAGAGACAGAGAGCAAGAAATCACCCCCCCTCCCCAAGAGTTATGGCCACGCTGCATTCCCTTCTCCTCCATTTTCCTCTCTGGAGTTTGGGCATGCATGCACACACACCGGACGCAAGTTTGAAGCTGTTGGCTCCACGACTAGAACTGTGATCGACCATATGGGAGGCCAATGTCTTAACCACTCACCACTTACTGACCTTGACTGGTTTATCTTTACATTTGCGATTTCTTTCCTCTGTTGTTTACAATCTGCTTATAAGTCAGCAAATAAATTCTTTATTTTTTTAATTTTAGCATTTCTATTTAATTTTCTTTTATAATTCCATCTCTCTCTGCTGACTTCCTCCATTTGTGAAATCCTCCATTTGTGTATGTTGTGCACCTTCTCCACTACATTCTTTCCCACAGAACAATCATCATTATTGTAAAGCACCTGATAGTTTCAACTTCTGAGCCATTTTGGGGTCTGGTTCTGTGAACTGTTTTATCTTTTTATATTAGGATTTTTTTCCCCTAGCTTTTTTGTTAACACCATGAAGGAATTAAGTTTTCACTTAACATCTTTACCATGCAATCAATATAGTCAAGTTTCAACACATAAGTTTCTGTGAATTCAATCACTGCTCACTAAAACAAAATTCCCAAACAGGAAACTTTGGGGGACAAATCTTTACCTAATCCATAAAACCCTTCTCCAATGTCAAGTGTCATGGGCTTCAACCTTCTACCTTCATCAAGGAAGAGTGGATTTTTCTTGGGCCCTTGGTTTACTGTTCCGCCAGTATCTTTTCTTTTTTTTTTTTGAGAGGTTTTTGGTATAGGGTGCATGCGCTCACCAGAAAGACAAAGAGAGACAGAGAGATAGAAAGTGAGAAATCACCCCCCAAGGGGGATGGCCATGCCACAGTCCCTTCTCCTTCGTTCTCCTCTCAGGATCTTGGGCATGCACGCACACATGCCCGGCATGAATTTAAGCCACCAGGTCCGGGACTCGAACCGCGGTTGACTACATGGGAGTCCAGCGACATAGCTATTACGCTAACTGCTGGTCCCTCTTCCATTTTCTTACAAAGAGAAGCATCTGGGACCCAGTACCTATCTTCCACAGCAGTGGATTCCCCAGGTTTCAAGCCCATTGCTACTAATGCGAGGTTTTCTCCCTGTTCTTTATCTTTCTTGAAAGCACTTGATGGAAGGTTCTGGTATGACGCTTGTGAGTAACTGTTTCAAGACTTCATCATAGACACTATCCAGAAGTAAGTAAACAGAGAATAAGGCCTCTACTTTTCAATAATACTGGAACAATTGGATATGCAGAACACAGACAAATAAACTTCAATCTCTACCTCACATCATATTTAAAAAGTAATTCAAAATGGAGCATAGGCATACACATAATATCTAAATAATAAAACCTCTCGGAGAAAATGTGTAAGAAATATATGCGTAAATTTGAGTTAGGCAAGGACTTTTAAAAATATGACACCAAAAATATGAGCCATAAAAGAAAGAACTGGTAAGTCTAACAATAAAGACTAAAAGCCTTTATCATTTTAAAATACATCGGGCACATGAAAAGCGATTTCTAACTGTTTGCTTTCCTAGTCGTCATGTTCAATAAGCCCCTTACCTCTCAATCCCTCAGTGCTCTGCCTGTAAAATGAGGCTTTCACACCTGACAGGAGGAATTTGAGGATTAATTGTAATAAACAGGCAGTCCAGTGCCAGTTACCTAGCAAATGCTCAGTACAGCCAGTCTCCTTCCCTTACCCTCAGCCATCTTCACACCAGAGACCACACCGTACAGCAACAAGGTTTGTTTAGGTGATGTGAGTCACCTTCTCTTGAAGGAATGTGCTAGACAGGCCAGAGCAATGGGTGGAGCTAACAGAGTCAACAGAAAGAACCTGGACCCAACAGAAGGAACGGTATCATTGCTCCTTCTTTCTTAGTGGCATGAGCCTGGGCCAGGAAGCACTGGGCTTGGGTTCTGGCCCCAGCATGGTGTGTGAACTGTTGTACAAGACTGGGCAGGACTCTGAGACTCTTGGCTACTCTTGTGTAATGTGAGAGTTGGGCCATGTAATGCCCACCTCAGCCTGATTCTGGCCAGTGACTCCCCACTGGAACCCGGTGCCCACCTCCCTTTATTCCTCATCCTAGTGTCTCTCTCGTCACCTTCCTCTTAGGTCGGTTTTCACTCACACCACAGGTTCTGCTATCCTCTGGCATATTTATTCCTCCTGGTGCGCTTCTCTGCTCTGCCTTGCGGAATGGCGATGATGTGACATCTCCATGGAAACAGATGTTGATCCCACAGTTGCTTAGTGATATGCTGCAGGGTGATGTAAGCTGCGGTCTAGCTTCCTGAGGGGCTTGGCATCCTTTGATGTGTCTGTACCACTGGGCCTGGGATGAGTAGGATGTTTCCTTCCTTCCTTCTTCCTACCTTTTGTATGTAAAAGGCAAAAGGAACCGGAAATCTCCCTTGTCTGAGAGGTATGCCATTGGAAGGAGCACTGAGTTGGAATCCTGAGAACTGGCTTGAAGCAGAGATAAGACACAAAAGGAGACCTGTTCCTCTGGCGGCCCAGGGACTTGGGGCACCTTGGAAACTATATCCAGAGAGGAAGCTGCTGCCCAAAGATGAGCACTCGATGCTCTCCTAGACCACTTAGAGATGCTGCTGCCACCAGAGCCCCCCTAGTGTTCGCAGGGTTTAGAACAAGAGTGTAAATGGAGCTGCATACCATTGCTCGAATTGCTGAAAATCATCATCATTAGATAAAATATTCTCTATCCTCTGACTTTGGAAAGTGTTGTAGGCAGAATTGTGGCCCCCACCAAAGAGGTCCACTCCCCCAAACTTGTAAATATACTATGTTAGATTAAGGTTGTGGATCGGATTAAGGTTGTTAATGGACTGACCCTGAGAAGAAAATTCTCTCTTGGATTAGGGAGACAGGTCCACCAGAATCACCAGGCTGCTTAAAAATGAAAGGTGGAGGCAAATGAGAAGGTCAGAATGATTCTGTGTGAGAAAGACTCAACTGGTCACTATGGGTTTTAAAGATGGGAGGGTCCCTAAGAGCTGGAAAAGGCAAGAAAATGAATTGTTCCCTTAGAGCCTCTCAAGAGGGATGCAGCCCCACTGACACCAAGCCAGACTTCTGACCAAGGAAATCTAAGATAATGCACCTGGGTTTTCTTACAGCAACAACAGCAAAGCAATAGGACACAATGCCTGTGACTGGGTGAGGGCCATGGCAGTGCTGCCAAATGGCATGACCCAGGGAGGGTCTGAACTGGTCCCACCACTGGAGAAGAAGTTGTTTCCTCACCCATTGTCTCCTTCACTAACCCCTTCAAAACCAAACAAAGGAAAAATCCAAACTAAAGAAATTGAACCCCTGTGCACAGCCAAGCCCAGCTCTCCCAACGGCAGCAGAAAGGAGGACAGCTCTTCTGAATTATGAAAGAT
Organism: Tupaia belangeri chinensis; assembly: GCF_000334495.1. Classification (NCBI taxonomy): domain Eukaryota; kingdom Metazoa; phylum Chordata; class Mammalia; order Scandentia; family Tupaiidae; genus Tupaia; species Tupaia belangeri. Next base: position 1,300,021 of record NW_006205718.1, read on the forward strand.
GGTGGGGCTGTGGGGCCATATTGGACTTGGACATGCCCGTGCATGTCCCACCAGTCCACCAATGACCTCTGTGACCTTGGACAACTCACCAAGCTCTTTTGTATCTCAGGGGCTTCACTAGTAAGATGGAATTCAGTAATGACACACGGCGAGGTTATGGTTGCTTCCTTCCTTGGGCCGTCTTGCAGTTTAGTAAATTGTTTTGCTTAGTTTTTAGGGCAGGTCAGAGAAGTCAGGAATTGCAAAGGAATTGGTGATAAATGTTTTCTTTCATCTCTATGCAGTCCTTCCACTCCCACGGAATCCTGCACCTCCTCCAGGAAGCCCTCTGTGACCACTGTCTCCATGCTCATTGCAGGCCTTGCTGACTGTAGAGTTTTTACACCATCACACTCCTCTCAGCATATAGTGACACATTATGCTTATTTAGTATTCACTCTTCTGTTCGGTGACTGTTCCATGCCTCCGATCCCTAAAGAAGCACAGTAATGGGCACATTATAGACCTCACCAAATCATTACTGGTCCGTAGGTTATCAATTGGTGGATTCAAAGCCCAGGACAGTTGACTACACGTGTAAAGCAAAGCCTGAAATAATCTGTAACTGTTAGGCTTAGCTTCCCTGCTGAGTGCAAAGGCTCGTTTGACTTCATGTTTTATAGCTTTCCAGAGACCTTTGTTTGAGCACCTGTAACGTAGGCTCATCTGTAGCACCTGCTGCCAGTTCCAGGTAGACCCTAACCTCAGTTGGGAAGAATTTTTTTCCCTACCCCCACAGGTGGTGTGCACTCACCAGAGAGAACAAGCAGGAAAGTGGAAAAATCACCCCCCAGGGTTGATGGCCTCACTGCAAATCCTTCTCTTCCAGTCTCCTCTCAGGATTTTAGGCACATAAGCATACATGCCTGGAGTGATTTTCAAGCCACTGGGTCCAGAATTCCAACCGTGGTCAGCTATGTGGGAGTCCAGCGCCTTAACCACCACGCTACCTTCCGACCCCAGCTGGGAAGAATTTTAAGTCCATTAGTTCAGAGGGTTTGTCCTTGAGCCAGTTCAGGAAGGGCTCTACTCTGGCCTTGCTCTCAGGCCTACTCACAGGCCAGTGGTCCAGCCCTGCCTTTAGCTTCTGTTCTAATGGCCGTCTAGGTCATCTGGACCTATTTTCTTCGTTACTTCCCCGACTGTGGTCTGGAGTGCTGTGTGAGCTTCCTACATCTCCTGCTCACAGGATACCCTCCCTCACCTCTGGTGGGACTGTCCTGTCGTAGCCCCCTCCCCCATTCATTAGCCTATAGTGTAGCTCCCAGGTAAGATCACCTTCATTCCCGATCTGCTCTGGGTCTGCCCTCAAGCCTCACCTTACTCAGTGCATATACAGCCTGCAGCTGTCGATTCCTTCCGGCTTTGATTCTGGCTTACCTCTTCATTCATTCACATATCCATTCACATGGTCACATCACCCGTTCATTCAGCAAAGATATGCTAAAGGCTTGCCCAGGGGCAGGCAGGATGCTCAAGGTTGGGCTATGTGATAGAATCCTGTGGTTCTAATATATGTCACTAGCAATTCCTAATTAGCGGATTAACCCATAAGAGCTGCTTTTATTTTTAGTTATTTAATTTAATGTGTTCCGTGGGTCCTTTTTATTTAAAAAAAAAATTTATGTAACTTTATTAATTCATTCATTCATTTTTAATTTTACCAGAGAGACACATACAGACAGAGAGAGAGAAGGTGAGAAAGCAAGCCACCAGGTCCAGGATTTGAACCGTGGTCAGCCATGTGGGAGCATCCAGCGCCTTAACCACCACACCACTTTTCAAATGGCCCTGGTTTAGAATTTTTTTAAAAGCTCGTTTATTTTATGAGAGACAGCACCACCCAACAGGGTCTCACCGGTGCAACTCACCTCCACCCAGGCACTGGGCCCAACTGGGGATCAAGAAAAGGAGTGACTGCCTCTAGAGTCATCCAGCTGAGTGAAGGGACAGATCCCCTAGCTGGCTGGAATTGCTGCTGAAACATTGTCCACAGAGCAGATAATAATGCCATTGATGAAGTTCAGTCCACTGTGTGTGTGTGTGTGTGGGGGGGAGCTCCTAAGTAATGTGTGTGTTTAACCCCTGGCCATTTTCATAGGCCGTGTGCATATTCAACAAGACAATTTCTATCTTGTCACACTTTAGAGAGGAATTTTCTGTTTTTGTCTATCCAATGGGCTGCCTGGGTTATAGATTATAAATAACTTTTTTTTCCCCCAGAATTTCAAGACTTTCGTTTTTCTTTCGGATAACATTTTATCTTCCTCATGCAGTTTGCCTTTCTGGGAGAATGTTCTCGGGAATGAGTAACTTATTTTGGTTTCTCAAAGCTGGTTTGGTTTGCCCAGATGGTCTTCCTGTCAACCATTTTCCATGTTTTAATGATCCCTTACTCTTAAAGAATTTTTCCAAGTGATATGTTTAATTTGAAGTTTTAGGCTGAAACATAGCTTTTTACTGCTAGTTCCTGGCCACATGTGGGCATTTCACCTTTTGGGCCAATTGGGTAAAATCTGTGGTTAGCTGAGATCACCAGGGCGTGGTTTTTCTAAGTAGTCTGTGTAAAATGTTTATCCACAATCGACATGCTTCCAAAAATGCAGACTGCTGAGTCGGGCTGCAAACCTCTGGTTGAAAATTTTGGTGGGGTTATGATGAGGAGCCCCTGGAAACTTCATTTTCCACAAACTTAGCAGGTGTTATGTATTTACTGTGGAGTTTGAGAACCACCAGCCCAGGACAGGAGCAAGAGGTGCATAGCCTTCTTGATGTTCTCCAAGGCTGTGTTTCTCCACACATGTCAACTCACAGACCACACTGTGGGAAGGACCCTGGCATTGGGCCCTGGCCTTGTGGCCAGTGCGTGGCTCTCAGTAGCCTTCATATCATTCTGAAAGTGAGGTACATTGTTGAGGTTGGGCTCCATGGAAATGAATATGGCCACCGTGTCAAGGGTGGGTCTGAGTGGGCAGACCGGGGCACTTGGAAAATTGGTGCTTCTCATAATATTCCCCGTAGAAGTCACATAAAAGAGGAACTAGACCGTGGCACAGTGACACTACTCCCAGAACATTATTCTAGAAAGCAAAGTTCTGCAAGGCTGACCACATGGGAAGGTGACCTCCCTGAACATGCTGGGCATTCATGTGTCTATGACCCAGGACTGGCTGAGGCTGGGAGTGGATCATAGCATCAAGATCCTGGTGGAGGTGCTCTCTGTCTCACTCATGGAATAAAGAAAACTTTTTTTTTCTTCTTAAAAGATGACATTTAGGTTGCATACTAGGAGTAACAAACGAGACCTCCTGTGGCTAAATAATGCCAGTCTACACGCTCCAGCCTCCCTGGGCCTGGCACACCCTGCAGAGGGCTGAGGAGATGAACATCTGTAGTCCATTCATGCAGAACCCCTGACTCAGATGTCTGCTGCTACACTCCAGATCAGGAATGACCATATCCTGTAGGAAGAGTGGAAAGGGGACAAAGCAAAAGATATCAAAGGCGGGAATTTTAGGATTGACAACCGATTAGATGTAAGAAAATAAGAAGGTGTCAGAGGGCTCCTGGGCTGGAACCCAGCTCAGTGCGGCCGTGGTAGTAATCATGCCAGCGTTGGCCTTTGCTGCTGCAGGAGATTCTCATTTGCTTCTCACCCCTTCTCCATGTCTCGGCCAGAGCCACATCCTTTCCCTGGTCCTCTGGTCCCAGGGGCTCCTCCCAAAGCTCTGAGACTCAGAGTTGAAAAACTGTGATGCTCCAGGTGGCCAGGATAGATGACTGCTTTCGTTTCTCTATTCCTGGTGCTTCTACTGATGATGCTTAGGGAGTTGGTGTCTCTCCATTTTATTTCTTGATCAAATAAGGCACACACAAACTATGGCGCTTGTACCATGTATACTTGTCAGGGGCTGAGGTAGGGAATTTATCTTTCAAATCCATCCGTTGAAATTTTGTGTGTTTTTGCAATCACCACCAACCCTGCCATCTCAGCACATTGAAAGATAGCTCATTTGCTTTTCACATCAACCTGGGGTTGTGCAGTTCAGACTTCCCCTTATAGTTTGCAGTTCTCAGGTCAATTATGTCCTTGCAGTCAATTATGTCATTCAGTCTTCCAGCCACTAGGTGGCAGAGCAGGGGATTCTGACTCCTCATGACCAGAAGTCCCAGTCTCCATTCTTATCCAACAAACAATTGTCTTTTGTGTACAATGTATTCTTTAGCCCCTCTGTGCCTGTACCTTCCAATCCATTTGCTGGTCCTTCCTGACAATGAGAAAGGTAGGCTTCCAGATAGGGTCGACCCAAGAGACAACTTCGGTTTAAACCCAGAGATGGATTAGGCTTTGTAGAACAACTTGTGCAATTTTAGAGACCCTCTTTAGGAAAACCCAATACAAACATCCACTACTTCTGCAAATTTTGCAGAGAACACAAACTGTGCCATTGAGGGACTCTGAAACTTATGCCTCGCTAGCTTCTGGGTAAATCTGCCTTGGCTAAAACACTCTAAGTCAGTTGAGGGCATACAAAAGCTTGGGTCACTTTTCCCTTCTGCTCCTATCTTGCCTGGCACAGGTGCAAAATTATAATATCTTCACATTTGAAAACAGCAGTCATCTCAAGGCCCTCGAGGCCCCTTATAAATGTCAAGCTAATTATTAGATGATTAGATAATAGCTACAGTGTGTGCTGTCTGGATAAGCTGCTACTGCTGCTACCAAAACACCCCTCGAATGCCAAGTGACATGTTTGGAAAGGATGGGAAGGACTAAGTGTTTTGAGCCTGGAGGGTGAAAATGAGATCAGAGGTGGCCTCTGTCAGGGAGACACCTCAGAGGGAAAGGAGGAGAAGGGGGAGTGTGGAAGGAAGAGGCTGCAGCAGGTGCAAACATTTTCCCCAGAAAAAAGGTTCAGGTAGCAGCAGCAATTTACTGAGCACTGAGCGGTCAGGTCATGCAATACTCTAAATATGCATTCTTTCCTCTCATCCTCAAAACACCCTTGTACAGTGGGGGCTGTTGTTATTCCTAATCAACCCATGAAAATTGAGGCTGGATGCTGCACAGCTATTAAGTGGTGGATCCACCCAGTATTGAAACTAGAGCACTCTGAGCTCAAGCTTTTAACTCCTAAACTGCCAGTGAAGACAAGGAACCCCCTGATCTCCTAGTCCTTTTCATGCATGTAGAGAAACCTCACCCTGAGTTTGCAAGTAGCATCCCCCAGCCCCACCCCAGATTTACCTATAGTCAGCAGTGAGCCTTGTGGGCCTTGGGTCCTGGAATTGCTGACTTCCCAGGGACAGGGCAGTGCGGCAAGTTATGCCACCAAAGTGATCCCGGAGAGGGGTGGCATTGGGTCCCTAATTTTCTAATGCACTCTGTGGAGACCTAGGAAGAGAGTGAAGCTTTCTGGAAGGGGGGCATATGGAGACGTTAGTGGAGGAGCAAGGCAGCACCATGGAACCTACACTCCTAAAGTCAACTGTAGCAGCTCCACCTTTATAAAATGCTGGGTCAGTCTTCCTGGGAAACTTTCCTTTTCAACAAAAGGACCTGCATCCCCAGAGGTTTGCAGGCCCAACTTGGTTCTTCTAGTTTTGCCCCCACCACACGGGGGCAAACTTTCCTTCCTTGTTTAGGCAGACTGAGAAAGCTTATGCTCCTCTCGGTTACATTTTAAATGCATAAAATGGAATGCATCAGTTTATAAAGGAGACCAGTTATACTGAAATACAGTTATCAAAATATTTTTTAAAACCTTCCATTTGCGATATCGTATTGCAGGTGTTTCTTTGTTAACGTGTCAAACAGGATCTAGTGACAGGTCTCAGCACCACCGTAATTCCAAAGCTGTGATGAGCTAAAACAATAATTTAGAATATCTGCAACAAGCTCACTGTGATGTGAAAAGTACCCAAGAGCTGTCCTGGCTCATAGTCGTCTACATTCATAATATCAGGAAACACTGAATTTTGGCGGAAGGTGAGTGAAAATAAAAACATGGTACTTTTTTTTCCCTCCATTTAAGTTCACAGACCCTTGAATTCTATCCGCAGGCCTCTCAAGCTCCTAATGGAAATCCGTCAGCACAGCGCGTGTTAGTCATTCAAATGATTTCGGCAAAACATGGCTGCTCTTAGTATTTTCTCCTGACACAGTTGCATGATCTGGCTCAGCCAAGCTCTTCGGTGTTTTTTGATTTATTATTTTATAGAGAGATTTTTGCTATAGGGCGCAGGCACTTGCCAGAGAGACAGAAAGAGATAAATCATCCCCCGGGAGGATGGCCATGCCACAGTCTCCTCTCCTCCATTCTCCTCTTGGGATCTACTGAGCACAGACACTCAACTGATGTGAGCTTCAAGCTGCTGGATCTGGGACTTGAACCTCGGTTGGCCACATGGGAGCCCAGTGACATAACCATTATGCTATCCACTGGTCCCCTTTGGTGCTTATTCTCTGCACCAAGTCCTGGGGACCAGTAAAGCAGATGGTGCCTCTGCATCAATTCCCTCTGGATTTGAGCCAAAGCACCTTTTGGCCCCAGTGGATCCCTCTACCTGCACCTCCCCCAGGGGAGCTGCAAAAAAAGTCTCAGCCTTTTCATCCTGGCTATTCTTAACCTAGCCTGTCCTGGACATCCTGCAAGCTCACCCCCCAAAAGGCTCTGGAGGCTTAGCAGTGCCCACTCTGACAATACAGCAGAAGGACTCTCCTCCAGAGGCGTAGGGTGAAGCAGCAGGCAGGCCTGAGAGAGCCATTCTGGGATGAGTGGCTTGCTGTTCCTCCTTTTTGGGGTTTCTTTTCAGGCTTGTCCACAGAATGTCACCGAGGCCATCAGACTGAGCTGGAGGAGAGAGTAGTACTTTCTCCTGGCCTGTAGTGGGTGTGGGGGAGAACAAGGCTCAACTGGTTCTTCTGTGTCTCAGGAGGGAAACTCCCTTTGCTCAATCTCTCAGACCCTCTGGTGGTGCCCCATCGCCTCCCATGGCCCACTGTTTGCTGGGTTGGCTCATGCTGGAAGAAGGACTGGGCCTGGATGAGCCCAGACAGAGCCAATAATGTTGGAGGTGGAGGAGACCCCAAGGCATGTGGAGCTAAACTTCCTCCTTGCCCAGATCAGGAGCCTGAAGGTCCTGGTGAATCTGGAACAGAACCAACACTGGCAGCCTTTGTCCCTCTTCTCTGGCCTGACCCTCAGGGTCTCAGATGGGAAGAGAGCTTCCCTCCCTGACCTGCTCCTGAGGGCTCAGTGAACACTCTAGGCAATGTGGCAGCTCCCGCCATCTTCTCAGGTCTCTGGACAGGAGACCATAGACCTGTCTTTAGGCTCTTCTTGGGCCAGAGTGAGGAGTCTTCTGACATCTTGGAGGCATCCCTCTTCCTGGAGGGGTTGGGGAGGAGATCTCTGACCTTGATGATACCCTCCCAGTCCCAGCACTACCCACAGCTAGTTCATGGACATGGGGAATGGGGCTTCATGTCCCTGAGTGAACCAGCACAGGCCCTCCATGCCATGTTTCCCAAGCTGGGCTGGGTCATTGTGAGCCCTGCTCCAAGTTTCTCTTACACAAGATTCCCAAGTCTCAGCTGCAAGTCTGGTCTCTGGGATTCATCAAAGATCCAGAACAAATTGCTCATTCTGACCCAGCTCTGGCAGGGACCTCCCAGGCTTCTCCTGCCTCACCAGACGCTATCAGACCAGGCACGTTCTCAGCGAATCTGGGAGTCAACAATAAATTACTTTTCTTTCAGATCCTGCCAGCCACTAGAGTGAGGCCAACTCTGAAGTCCCAAGTCCAGTTCCTGTCTATACCCTCCCCACACTGAGGCCTCAGCCAGGAGGATCTGAAGCCCAAGGCAGATGGTGGAGCAGAGCACAAAAGTTCTCCAGGCCTAAGCCCACCTTGTGCACCAGGGAAGACTGGGAGGAGGGGACGGGGGGAGGGAGTGCTTGCCTCCCTCTTTATGGGTCTATTCCTTGTGGATAGTCTCTACCCCCACTTCAGGGACCCAGCATCTTCACACCTCCTCCACCCCCGTGGCCTGTAAGCTTTGCTCCCAAGAAAGCGTTTAGAGCTCTCTTGAGAGCAGGTGTGATTAGCTTGGAGTTGTCTTGCCTCTGGCAGCTTGACCCAGGACTTAAGTCTGAAGCTGAGACAACAAGTTCCCACCTCAGGGAGTAGGAAGGGGACCATGGTCTCACTGCGGGGTGGTAGGGCTGGATGACCCTGCAGCAGGCCTCCCACTGAAGCTGGTAAGGGCCCCAGACCAGAGCCTTGCGAAGACCCTGTCAGGCCTGAAGCTTCAGGAGGCAGCTATGTGGGGCACTGATAGGTGTTAAGTCAGCTTCCATGAATAAAACCCAATGCTTACCCAGGTCTCCAGAGTTTTGGTGTTTGGCCTGGGCCTGGCCCGTGTCCTTTAGTACTGGAGATGGAAGAGGCTGATAGAGCCTCTCCTCATACAGTTCGAGCTGCCTTCCTTACCAACCCTCTGGCCCCCTTCTTCCTCTTGTGTTAAAGCAACATGAAGGGCACTTCACGTGGTCTCTGAGACAGGAGAGTCACAGAAGCAGGAGAGCCACAGAGACAGGACTGACAACATACTTTTCCTCCCTGGAACCTTCATGGCTATCTTCTTCCCAGCTTCTCAGCATCTGCTTTTTTTGTTTGTTTGTGTTTTATTTTTCCTTTTTAAAAAATTGCCAGAAAGTGTGGTCACTTGAGAGAGAGAGAGAGAGAGAGAGAGAGAGAGGAAGCACCCCCTAGTGGGCCATGGTCATTTTGCAATCCCTTTTCTACCATTTCTCCATCCTGTCAGGATTTGGGGCATGCATGCACACGTCTGGTGAGTTTTTCAAGCTGGTGGAGCCAGGATTCAAATTGTGGTTGGCCATGTGGGCTCCATCTCCCTTAACCATTAGGCCATTGTCTTTTTCAAAAGTCTTACTATATATAGCATATTTGTAAAATAAACTGTGTCAAATTACGAGTAAATATTGCATGGATTAGGGAGCATGCTGAAAGATGTTGTGCTAATGAGAGTATTGGATTAAAATGAGTTTGCACTGTGCTGGGTGAGAGTTTTAAGGTGGAGAGAGTATCAAGAATACTTTCTGGGGAATCTGAGCTCCTCCCTTCCCCTTCCTCCCTCACCGAGGCCACAGCTCCTAGGTGGCCTGACTTCCTTCCCAGAGGACAGAAGTTTCCTATCGGTGCTCCTCCACTACCCACTTGCTGCTCAGAGCCTCAGCTTCTCCAGGGACACAGAGCACAGCCTGCCTGCCCCCTCACAGAAGGCCTTGCCTCCACCTCCAGGGAGGATTGGTGACTGGAACGGGTCTCTGCTGAAGCCAACCTGAGAGAGCAGTTCCGACACGGGGAATGAGGATGGAATGACTTTCTGCTGGCTTTCGCAACAAAAATAACTTGGAATTTATGTCCCTGAACATTCTGTTCCACGTTTTTGCTCAAATTCCTCCTGCTGCTGCCTAGAGCGTTGAGAGTTGCAAACAGCCCTGTCTTGGAATTTGGGAGGTTGAGCCATTCATCACCTCTGCTGTCTCTTTTCAACAGGGATCCTTTAATCCCCACGGACAGCCAGGCCAGAGCCGACCTCAGCTATTGCAGACGAACTTGGCACAGAGCGGGACAAGGGCAGGGACCCTTTTCCATGACTTTGCTTTCATTTTATGCCCTCTACTATGCTGGGTATTTGATAGCATGACAAGTCTTCCCAACAGAACTGTGAGGTCTAGATTATATTCCCATTTTATAAACGAAGAAACCAAGGTGTGGTAGGCTAAGTAATGCTCCTCTTAATGCACACCCCAAAATGTCCATATTCTCATCTCCAAATCTGTAACTTGGTTTCCTTACATGGCAAAGAAGCTTTGGAGATGTGATTAAGGATCTTGAGATGGAGAGAGGATACTGTACTATCTTGGCGAGCCTGATGTGATCACAAGGGTCCTTATAAGAGGAAGGCAGGAGGAGGGTCAGAGACACAGAAGAGGTGTGTTCACAAAAACGGTTGTCCAAATGAGGGGGGAATATGGACCAAGGACCCTCTGCAGCCTCTAGAAGCTCAAAAGGACTAGAGAGTGGAGTCTCCCTGGAGTAAGAAGGAGCACAGCTCTGCTGACACCTTGATTCAGCATTTATGGGATGAATTTTGATATCCGGCCTCCAGAATTATAATAAATTTGTTTCTGATGCCACTGAGTTTGTAGTAATTTGTTTCAGCAGCAACAAGAAACTAATATACGAGTGACAAATTTTCCAAGATCACAGAGCTGGGTAAAGGCAGAGGTTGAAGCTGAACCCAGGTTTACCAGACTGAAAAGATGTTATAGACTCAATGTTTGTGTGCCCTAAAATTCATATTTTGAAGGCCAACTCTCACGTGTCTGTATCTGGACAAGGGCCTTAAAAGAAAAGTAATTCAGGTTAACTGAGGTCCCGAGGGTAGGGTCCTGGTAGGGTCCTGATTGGATGAGGTTAGTGTCTTTACTAGAAGAAATAAAGAGAATTTGCTCGCTCACTCTTCTTCCATCATATGAGGACCCAGCAAGGAGGTAGCTGACTCAAGCCAGAAATACAGCTCTGACCAGAAAACCAACTGTTTAGGCACCTTGATCTTGGAGTTCTCCAAAACCGTGGAAGCTAGAAATGAATTTCTGTGTTTAAACCATTCAGTCTGTGCAATTCTGTTATGGCAACGTGAGCTGACAAATGCAAATAGTAAGAAGCTTTTCTCAGAGATCAGAGCCCATGTCGAAGGTGATATTGCTTGGTCAGGTAGGACAATTGTCTCTGTCCTGCAGCTGAGCTGGAGGGACAGATAGCCTTGCCTTTTAAGGCACTGGTGGGGTGGGGAGTTAGGTGCTCAGTTTGCATCAGGAGCAGAGATGTTTACACCTGCAAAATGGCTGAAACCTGTTTACTTCTAGAGGCTCTGCAACCATTCACACAGGGATTATGACCCAGCAGCTGCCTTTCAAAAGCCACCGCTGGCTGAGGCTTCTGTTAATAGGGGCTAGACGGGGGTGTCAGCAGAACCTCTTAACTTCTTCATGGGTAGTAGTTGAGAGGCAGGGGGACTGTCCTCCACACTTGGAAGAAACAAAGCCCAGCTCTGCCATGACTGAACATGAGATCCCAGATAAATCACTGACTCACTGCCATCCCCAGTCTCTCCACCTGTAAAATGGGATGACAAAAACCTACTCCTCAGGGCTGCTGGAGGAATCGAATGCATGGCAATCTAAAAGGCGCCAGTGCTCAGCTGCCACATTGCACAGTGATGGCTAGCTTGTCACTGCTGGGGATGTCCATTCTGGCAGGTGGGTGCCTGCCCCGTACTGGCGGTTCAATGCTTTTAATGCCACCCTGGGAGCTAAGTCATGTGTTCTTAGCTCCGATTACTTGCTCTGAACCAGCACACCTGGAAAATACATCCCAGTGGGGCTGGCTCCTGTTCTGAGCTCTTACCTGAAACAGAGAGAAATGGCTTCTTGGGCTCTTGTCTATCAGGGAGCTTTCTGGTGATTTGGATACTCTGGCTGGCAGCCTCTTTTTAAAGAGCACCGTTGTTCTCTATTGTCTATACTTACTAGGGGCTCACATACTCTCCCTCCTGACTCTCGTCTGGGAGCTCTGGAAGGGAGTGGGGGCCTTGGGGACATACGAACAAGCCTACAGAGGCAGCCTCTTCAAATGTCTCTTCCAGGATTTGTTTTGAAAGTATCGTTTGGTGACACATCTACTCACGATGCTATATTTATCCAAGAGAGAGGCAGGATATTTTGAATGATGTAATTTCTGGCTCTTTCCCCCCAAGACAAAAAGTCCCACTTTGTTTCTTCCTGCCTCTGCTTCTGTCTCTTTCACACTTCTTCAGTATAGACATAACCCCTGACATACATGCACTTACAGACAGAAACACTCACACACGTGTTCACAGGTACATAAATGCGCACACATACATGCATGCACACAGAAAGACAGACACTTAGCTCAGCAACTCCTGCCTCATGACTCTTTGGTTAATTTAGACCTATCTAGCCTGAGAGGTAAATAGGAGGAAGAGAGAAGACCACAGAGGGAACAGTAGGTTTAATCATTTATTTTGTTAGCCCCAAATTCATCCAATTTTAAGGGATACTGGATGAAGGCAGGAGAGAAAGTGTTGAGAGATACCTGCCAGTGCTAGGGCTGGGAGAGTCATGTCTGCATGGTCAATTTGCTCACTGGCTTGAATGCAGTTGCAGAGAGCAGTGGCAGGTGGCCCAGAGCTAGGTCTGAGGGAAGGGAAATCAGAAGCCAGTCTTGGAATGCCCAGAACAAGCCTGAGAGACACAGCAAAATGAGCTGCCACAAGGATGAACACTTTTGGCATAAACTGAATAACCAGCCAGTGCCTCAAATATGGAATGGGGATCCCTACCTATGGAGTGAGCAAATACCCCATATGCTCTTGGTCCTGGGATGATCAGAGTTGCAACGGTCTCTAGGCAGAATGTCAGAGAAGGGGAAGTTGGGAAACATTCTACTCTGGTTTCTTTAGCTGAATTATGGACAGATTCAGGGTCTATGTATTAAAGAATTGAAAGGAGAGAAAAAAATGGTTATGGTGTGTGTGCATATATGTGTGTTCCTAGAGACGGAACAAAATGCGAGACTCAGAGAATATCAGAAGGTGTCTTACAAACTCAGAAACTGGGTATTGAGAAGGGATGAGTGGTTGGAAACTGGTAAAAATAGGGGAAAAGTAGGGACCAGCAGATGGTGTAATGGTTACATCACTGGACTCCTGCGTAGATGACCATGGCTCGAGTCCCCAGACCTGGCTACTTAAAACTCACACTGGGTGCATGTGTGTGTGCCCAAGATCCTGAGAGGAGAATGGAGGAGACATCCCCCCAGGGGGTGATTTCTTGCTTTCTGTCTCTCCAGCTAGTGCACGTGCCCTATAGCAAAAATCTCTCCAAAAAAGAAAAAACAGAAGAAAAGAAAGAAATAGGGGCAAAGTGGAACTCAGCCTGTGCTGGGGGCTTCGGGGCACCCAGCTGGCCTTTCCAGAAGAACAGCCCCTGGGCCTTGAGAATAGGGCATTACTTAGTGTATGCACAAGTGTGCAAATGCTCTCTTGTTAGCTTGAGTTTGGACACTGGCTGGATTGAGGGAAAGCCAAGTGATTCAGGTATGTCTGGAGACAAGGCCCACGATATCAAGATTTATAGGTGCAAGAAGGAAGTCAGAAGACCCAGGTTTGCCAACAACTGTATGGGGGACCACAGGCAGTTAATTTTATCACTGAACTTCAGTTTCTTCACCTGTTACATGCGAGTTACAACAACATTGCATAGGGTCTTGTGAGGATCAAAGAAACTGAGTATGGAAAAATGCCTTCTAAAAATATTTTTAAATTTTAAAGCAAAAATACAAGCGCTTTTAAAATTTTCCTTTTAAAAAAAGGCAGAGGGATACTTTGGAAAGAAGATGGGCTTTGGGACCAGCAGGTAGTATAATGGTTATGTCACTGGACTCCCACATAGTCAACTGTGGTTTGAGTCCCAGACCTGGTGGCTTAAAACTCACAAGTGCATGTACATGTGTGTTCAAGATCCCAAGAGGAGAATGGAGGAGAAGGGATTGTGGCGTGGTCACCCCACCCCGGGAGGATGATTTCTCACTTTCTGTCTCTGTCTCTCTGGCAAGCACATGCACCCTATAGCAAAAATCTCTCTCAAAAAAGGGGGAAAAAAAAGAAAAAAAAGAAAGATGCCGGGCACATATATGTGTGTGTACCCAAAATCCCAACAGGAAAAAGAAATGAAGGAGAAGGAACTGCAACGTGAGTATTTCTTACTCACCCCCCTATCTCTCTGGCAAGCGCATGCACTGTTGGGGAAAATTAAAAAACAGAAACAAAGTATAGTTTACATATAGCATAATTCATCCTTTTAGTATATAGTACTGGGAGCTTTGAAACATAAATACAGTTTTGTAACCACCAGCATAAGATACAGAATGGTTCCAAGATTAAAAACTACACGTCTCCCCTTAGGATTTATCTCCTACATCCAGCCCCTGGCCACCACTAATCATTTTCTCACCCACTAGTTTATTCTTTTCCAGAATGTCATATAAACGGACTCATACAGCATTTTGCCTTTTGAGTCCCATTTGCGCTTAGCGTTGTGACTCATCTATGCAGCATATCTCAGTAGTTTGTGATTTTTAAATTGCCAAATACTATCCATGAATATATCACAGTCTGTTCATCAGTTCTCCAGTTGAGGGACATTTGCATTGTTCTCAGGTTTGCTGATTGGGAATAAAGTCACTATAAACACTCGCTTATAGAGTTTTGTATGAATATGTTTTCCCCTAAGGTGAATACCTATAAATAGGATACCTGGATCATAGGTTAGATGTTTGTTTAAATTTAGAGCTGGTAAACTGGTTTCCAAAGTGGTTGTGCCCACAGATGTTTTGAGGTTCCCTTGCATTTCTAGTTGGTCTGCTGCTAATAGATCTCATTTTTTTTTTCCTGAAAAAGTTTTTATTGCCCCTTTATTTTGAAAGACATCTTTACTGGAAATAGAATTCTGAGTAACCTATTTTTTTATTTAAATTTACTTCTTTCAGCGCTTTAAGATGTCATCCCATTGTCTTCTGGCCTGCATAGTTTCTGAAGAGATGTCTGATGCATTTTCTCTTTCATTACTCTATGTTATGTGCTATTATTCTCTGGCTACCGCCAAAAAATTTCTCCTTGTTCTTAGATTTAGCTGTTTGAATATGATATGTTTAAGTTCTATCTTTCTCTTATTTTTCTTTTGCTTCCTTTATCCTGCTTGCTATTTTTACCTTGATGGTTTGGTGTCTGTTACTATTTTTAAAAAAGTTCAGGCTAGCTCATGGCCTAGTGGTTAAGGCAATTGGATCTTGCATGGTCAACCATATGGTTTGAGTCCTGGACCTGGAAACTTGAAAAACACGCCAGAAGCATGTGTACATACCCAAAATCCAAAAAAGAGGGGGAAATGAAGGAGAAGGGATTGCAGCATGTCCATGCTCCACTGGGGGATGCTTTCTCACTTTATCCCACTCTCTGTTTTTCTCTGGTGAGTGCATGTGCCCTCTGGCAAAACTTAAAAAAAGAAAAGAAAATTCTTGGCCATTATATTTTCAAATACTGTTTATGTCTTCTTTAGCTTCTGAAATTTTAGTTCCATCTATATTAAGCTTTTTGATATTCCCACATGTCTTCAATTCTGTTTTGTTTTTCATTCATTTTTCTTTTTGTGTTTCAGTCTGGGTAATTTCTATTGCCCTATCTATTCACTGTTTCTTTTCTCACCTGGGTTGGGTGTTTAATGAGTCTTTCTTTCTTTTTTCTTTTTGGAGAGGTTTTTGCTATAGGTTGTGCGCTCGCCAGACAGAGAGAGACAGACAGAAAGCCAGAAATCACCCCCCCACCCCAGGAGGGATGGCCATGCCACAATCCCTTCTCCTGGATTCTCCTCTCGGGATCTTGGGCACGCACGCATATGCACCCAGCATGAGTTTTAAGCCACTGGGTCCGGGACGCAAACCCCAATCGACTACCTGGGAGTCCAGTGACATAGCCATTACGCTAACTGCTGGTCCCTCAATTAGTCTTTCAATGGCATTCTCCATCTCTTTGTTTTCCACTTGCAGTATCTCCACTTATTTTTTTTTAATAGTTTACATCTTTGTGCTGGAATTACCTTCTTGATCATATATTGTTAATATTTCACTAGAACTTTAAGCACATCAACCATTGTTATTTTGAATTCTCTGATAACTTTAATATCTATTTCATGTTTGAATATAGATCTCTTACTTGTTTTGTTTCTTGATAGAGTGCTGTTTTTTTCTTGCTTCTTTGTGCACTTTATGATTTTTTTGTTGTTGTTGGTGTAAATTGGACACTTTGTGTAGAACTGTAGAAGCTCAGGAAAATAGCATCTATTTTTAAGAGGTTTTTGCCTTAGGGTACATGCGCTTGCTGGAGAGAGAGAGGGATAGAGACAGAGAGAAGGAAAGTGAGAAATCTCCCCCCTCCCCCAGGGGGGAGATGGCCATGCTGCAACCCCTTCTCTTCCATTCTCCTCCTGAGATCTTGGGCACACACGCAAATATGAGTGGTGTGAGTTTCAAGCCACCAGGTTTGAGACTCGAACTGCAGTCGGCCACGTGAGAGTCCAGCAACATAAATACTACGCCATCTGCTGGTCCCAGAAAATAATATTAAACTGGAAGCAAGCATGCCTTACCTTTTACGTGGTCTTTATTACAAAAGGATCAACCGTCTAGTCAGTGGTTAAACTATGTTTGGGTTTTGTTGTTGCTATAGTTACTCTTAGTGCACCACAGGCTTTACATTTCTCTTATAATAGCTCATGTTTAGTGTGGTAGCTGGTTTGTTAGAAGAGTGTGGATGACGCTGTTAACGCCCCTCCACTCTTCTGCTATGTTTTAAAGTTACTTGGCACTCGCCCTGAGCAGGAATTTCCGTTTGAGTTAAATTCTTACCTGGGGCAATCATTCAGGTTCACTGAGGTAACTGAACTAACATTAGAAGGCCTAGGATCTTTGATCTTTAGCCTTGACACTTCATTGCAGGTAACTTATTTCACCTGTCCTTAACAATAGGGAGGCTACCATTTCTTTGATTTTTTTAAAAATTTTTCTAGAGGGTGTGTATCAGCTAGAGAGAGACAGAAAGAGGGAGAGAGAGAGAAAGAATAAGAAAGCATCATCTATGGGGGATGGTCATCGTACAATCCCTTCTCCATTTCTTCTTTTGGGATTTGGAACATGCAGGTACATAACCTGACCTATTTCTCAAGCCAACGCATCTGGGAGTACAACTTTGCAGTTGGCCATATAGAACTTGGCTGCCTTAATCCCCACACTACTGGCTGACCTCCAATTTTTTATCTTTTAGCCCTAGAACATTCACACATTCCCAGTTAGTCAGTGAACTCTTTAAAAGTTGCAGCTTGTGGGCCAGCAGATGGCATGGTTGCTTAGGCAATAGATTCCGCCATGGCTGATGGTGGTTCAAGTCCTGGACCTAGCAGCTTGCGATTCTCACCTGGTGCCTGTGCACATGTGCCCAGAATCCGAGGAGGAAGATGGAGAATAAATTGTGGCATGGCCATTCCCCCAAGGGGTGATTTCTTACTTTTCCTCTCAGTGTCTATCTCTCTCCCTCTCTCTGGTGAGTACACATGCTTTATGAAAAAAAAAAAAAAAACTGCAAAAAAAAAAAAGTTGCAGTTTGCTGGAGGTACAGGATTGCAGCATGGTGGTGAGCAGCACATGATGCAGCAGAGCAAGGCATGGGGGAAATGAAGTCTGTAGCTGACTTCACATGTGAGAATTAACCTCCGTTGATCCCCAACTCCCAATTACAAGTTATCCCTTGACAGGAAACTTTTTTTAAACCTGCTATGGAGTTGCTGCCTTATTTTTCAGTTCCCGAACACAGTCAGACAAGAGGGCTTTTGTTTGTTTTTGCCAGAAGGTGAGTGCGTGTGAGGGAAAGAAAGAGAGAACTTTTCACTGGGGCCTAGTCACACCACAATCCTTTGGTCCTCTATTTCTTTATCCTGTCAGGATCCTGGACACATGTGCACATTCCTGGCATGTTTTTCAAGTCAGGAGGGCTGAAATTTGAACTTTGGTTGGTCATGTGGGATCCAGTTCCCTCTGCAGAGCATTTGACTGTTGTACAATGGAGCTGGCCCAAGAGAATTTTTCTTGACATCTGTTCCAGTCTCAGCTTGAGGCCTTCCCTGCATGCCTACATCATAGAGAAAAACCTCCCCATGCTCTTGCTGCTCTTGCCCACTTATTTTTACACAAATGGTAGCATACTTTGCACATGGTCCTGTTGCCTTTTTTTTCCACTTGTTTTTAACTTGCTATAGGGTATGTGTGCTTACCAGAGAGAGAGAAGAGGGAGAGTAAAGAAACACCCCTCAGTGCTGTTGGCCACACTGCAATCCCATTTCCTCCATTCTCCTCTTGAGATTTTGGGCATGTACGCACATGTGCCTGGTGTGTTTTTCAAGCTGCTGGATCTAGGACTATAACCCCGTAGTTAGCCATATGTAAACCAGTGCCTTAAGCACCATGTCACTGGTTGGCCTACAATAGATGTTTCGGATTTCCTTCTTTCTCAATATAAAGAGTACTGTCATTGTAATGTCTGCAGAGTAGTCATTATATGGGTGTATATTGAACCACACACCATGTATTTCACCTTCCACTGATGGACATTCAGCTTGTTTACTGCCTTCTCCATTGTTTACAGACTAGGCTGGAAGGTCATTTCCTTTATGTGAACAGATAATCTGTAGCATAAACTCTTACTCTAGGAAGCTGAGCCTGAAGATATACGCATCGGTATTATAGCTATTGCCAAATCGCCCTCCACAGGGACTATTCCAATTTAGATTTTTCCCCTACAATGTGTAAGAGTGCCTATTTCCTGCACCTCTGCTAAAATAGAATATTCCCAAATGTTTGGATCTTTGCCAATCTGATAGAACAAAAATAGTATCTCAGTGCAATTTAATTTACTTACATTTCTCTTGCAAAGAGTTAAGTCAAATGTCCTTATGCTAGTTAAAGAGACATTTCTTATTTCCTGTTCTATTCTCCAGGGCCCAGGGGATCATAGCGAACAGGGCAGGATGTGGTGTTCCATATTCCCTCTGCCTCTTTGGGTTCAGCCATGCAGGTCCATTGTATATGTATTTGGGCTCCTGTGTGAAGTTTTCTTGTGAGCAAAATGTTTGCGTTACAGTTACAAGGTTAGAAAATTATTGAATGTAATACATTTAAAATTCATTTTGGATAGCTGATAAGGGACAAGAACCCCTACTGCATTCCTTACTTCCTTTTACATCAGTCTCTTTAGAGGAAATCGAGGCTCAGAGAGGAGGAAGATCTTAGTAACTCTCATCAAGACATATTTCCAAGGAATTTGAAGCCATTGCCTTCTGTATCCAACACACAACCTGCCAGGACCTGCCGGCTCAGGTTCCCGTCTCTGGGACATGGTAGAATAACTTCAGCCATGGAGGTAGAAGGGGAGGAGCTTGGCTTGAGTCTGCAGAGGAGCAGGTCCCTTCCTGCTGCTGACCAGGGACTCGGTCCTGTGCTTTGGGTTAAGCAGGGCATGACCCTAGGGTAAATCTGGAACCTGTCCCAAAGAACGTAAGCCTTGTATGTTTACTTCTCAGTGTAGCACAGACATAGATGAAGGAAACAGACTCTGGGAGGAGGATGACACCAGGGAGAAGATAGGGGAACAGCTGTGGAGCCCAGAGCAGGGACAGAGAGCTCAGAGGTGGGAGGTCAAGTGTGAGCATCACAGGGAGGGAACTGAACTTGTACAAGGATTTGAGCCAATCTCATCTCACACTTTGGGGCTGTGGGAGCCTGCTGATTTGCAGGTTGCGAGATGATCCTGTAACTGTGCCTCAAAGATGAAGTCCCTCTCTCTGGTTCACAGAGCTTCCCGACCCAGGCCCTCTGCCTCTCCCCTGTCTGGGTGCTGCCTGGGACTACCCTCTCTCAGCTATGGTAGGCCTGTTCCTGCCTGGGACAGGATCCAGGGCTGTCCCTCCTCAGCCACCTGTCTCTCTGGCCCTGTACTTCCAGGTCTTTTAGGAGGCTGAACTCCAGACCCAGTATAGACACATCTTCAACCTCTCCTCCATTCAGTGTACCTTCTCATAGAAGCAGATGCCTGGCCTTTCCCCAGTCAGAATGGTGTGCCCATACCCTGCAAGCCCACAGTGGACTCGCCTGCTAAGGAGCCACCCACCACTGTGCTTCAGTCCCTGCGAGGAGTGGCTGTCCCCTAGAGATTCATATCTCCAGTGGAGTGAGAGGGGGCCATAGCAGTCTTCGAGGGCTGGGGTGGCATAACCCAGGTTAGCCAGGCTCACTAACTCTGCTTGTTACACAGCAGGCACTGCTTTCAGGTCATTAAAGACCTGCATTAACTTGGTCAATCCTCAAAGCATCCCTGGGAGGTGGGACATTTTTGTTTGTTTGTTTTATTTTTAGAGATATTTTTTTCTACAGGGCATGTGCAACTTGCTGGAGAGATAGAGAGACAGAAAGTAAGACATTACTCCCTGGGGGGGATGGCTTACAACACGTGCATGTCAAGCCACTGGGTCCAGGACTTGAACTGCAGATGACCATGTGAGAATCCAACAACGTAACTATTACACTATCTGCTGGTCCCCAGAGGTAGGACTGTTGTTAACCCCATTTAAGAGAGGAGGAAACTGAGGCCTTAACTTCAGACACCAGCATCTCTGAGAGTTGACCAGTGTGGAGAGGCTCATGAAATGATACCCTAGAACAACAGCCTCAGAGGCCACATTCCTCTCTGACCTTCTCACCTCCTTCCCGTCTCTATTCCTCAGTTTCCTTCAAGGAAAGATATGGAAATGAGAGTTCCTCTTTGCCAAGGTGAGCTGTAGAAACTAAAGCTCCTTTTCCCCCAAACCAGCCATAAAGCCTGAAAATATTACTCCAAACTTCCCCTGTATTCTGTATAACATCTGGCCACAAAGAAATGAAAACCTTCCTTCCAAGGTCCTGTCAGGTTAGCCAGGCTCACTAACTCTGCTTGTTACACAGCAGGCACTGCTTTCAGGTCATTAAAGACCTGCATTAACTTGGTCAATCCTCAAAGCATCCCTGGGAGGTGGGACATTTTTGTTTGTTTGTTTTATTTTTAGAGATATTTTTTTCTACAGGGCATGTGCAACTTGCTGGAGAGATAGAGAGACAGAAAGTAAGACATTACTCCCTGGGGGGGATGGCTTACAACACGTGCATGTCAAGCCACTGGGTCCAGGACTTGAACTGCAGATGACCATGTGAGAATCCAACAACGTAACTATTACACTATCTGCTGGTCCCCAGAGGTAGGACTGTTGTTAACCCCATTTAAGAGAGGAGGAAACTGAGGCCTTAACTTCAGACACCAGCATCTCTGAGAGTTGACCAGTGTGGAGAGGCTCATGAAATGATACCCTAGAACAACAGCCTCAGAGGCCACATTCCTCTCTGACCTTCTCACCTCCTTCCCGTCTCTATTCCTCAGTTTCCTTCAAGGAAAGATATGGAAATGAGAGTTCCTCTTTGCCAAGGTGAGCTGTAGAAACTAAAGCTCCTTTTCCCCCAAACCAGCCATAAAGCCTGAAAATATTACTCCAAACTTCCCCTGTATTCTGTATAACATCTGGCCACAAAGAAATGAAAACCTTCCTTCCAAGGTCCTGTCCCACACCCAGGAGGGGAAATTCTACAGCAGGCTGGCCAAGGAGATCTGGGCAGACAGCCCTTGCTGGTTCCCCACTCAGTCTGTTTCCCTCAGCTCACACCACTTTCATCCAACCACTTGTCTACACAGCTGTCTCTGCTTCACTGAACCTCAGCCTGGACTCAGATGGCTTCCCCTGTGTCTTGGAACATTCACTGGGAAGGATCCCTGAAATGAATGGGCCATGCTTTTTTCCCGTTAACCTGTGTTGTTATGGGGTATCGGCGGCGACTCTTACAAAGGGCAAGGAAAGGAAGCAACTCTGTCCTTCCCTGCAGGGGCAGCGAGCCTGGGGCTTCTCAGCTGATGACCAATGGCCCTATTCAGAGACTCCCCTCTCCACTTGGGCACAGACCTAAGGCCTCTCCCTGTCCTGCTTTTAGGGGAGACTCAAGAGGGAAAAAGAAGATAGAAATAAGTGGGACAAGCTGGTGTCACAGGTGTGTTCTGGCCTGAATATGCTGGCTGGGGAGGCCCCAGAAGGGACACATGTCTGCACACACAGCAGCCCCAGTAGCTCTCTGGACACATTTGGGGACAGGGCAGAGGATGCGAGGCCACTGTGCAGCAAATATGATTGCTAAAAGAAGTCCAGGACAAGAGGAGGATTAGCCAAGGATCAGAAGGAAGCATTTCACAATCGCTTTGCCTCCTGGTGGCAAGATTACTAGAGGATCAAGAGGTCCTGTTGGGTGAAGCAGGAAGAGATAATGGGACAGGGGGTGCTTGCCTCTCTGGGGCTCCTGGCACCCCTCTAGAGGCCAACCTGAGCCTCACTTCAGTGCTGGAGCCCTGGCTGACGGGCCACTTCCCAGAGCCTGGGCTCTGCCGGAGAGTATGCTGCCCTTGAGTAGAGCTGGGTTCAGCCCTTCTCTCCTAGAGCCTCACTGTTCTCCTCCAGTGGAAGATGCTGCATCTGCTGGGGCCCTGGGTCCTAGCAGAGTGGGCAGTACTCACAGAAGGCTGGAGTGGGTTCCTGGAGGCACCCCGCTAGTGGTTCCTTCCACCTTTGCCCACCTCCCCTTCCTACACGATGGAAGCTGTACCTCCTTCCCAGGGTCCTGCACTTACTAGAAGGCCTCTGTGTGAAGTGCTCCCCACTCACCTAGCAGGGTGAGAGCTCGGTAATCACCGTGGGGTTACTGTCACCCGAGGACCCTTCCGGCTTTCTAGTTCTGTGAGGTGACAGTCTGAGAATGTATGCTCTGGTTCCAACGTCCCATGCTGCCACCTGGTGGTCACAAAGAAGGGAATATAAATGAAGGCCATGAAGAGACACATGGTGATGTATGTCATTATTAGATGTGGCATTGTCACCTAGGCGCTGACCAGCACTTAACATGTTTATCTCACCACAGGACGAGATTACTAATATCTCACTAACTAAAGCGGTACTGCTATTTGTGTGACCAAAGACATGACTTGTGTCTTTTCACTTAGTCCTTACCACAACTCTGTCAAGTACAGATTTATTCTCTCCACACAATAGATTCAGGACAAAAGATCCAGAGATATTAAGAAACTTCCCAAAGTCACACAGCAAGAAAATGGCAGAGTGAGGATTGGAACCGTATCTGTTTGGAACCAAAGCTCACACTTGTCCCTCCACCTCTGTGGCCTGCCTCCCAGAGGAACGGGGTCCCCTTACAGGCTCCGGCCAGGAGAGAGCCTGGCAGGGAGGACACGTGTAGCTGGAGGGAGGTCCAAGGAGATCCAGAGCTGTGGTCCAGGAAGTGTCATTTGTCCCCTTCACACTAACCTCCCTTTTCAAGGAGACTGGAGATCGATCAGCTCTGAACAGATTCTAAAGGCAAGATTACAGCCTTGCAGTCTTCGATGGTGGGCAAGTACTTCCCAAAGAAGCCTTCCCACTCCCAGAGTCTACAGCATCAGACATTCATAGGGCAGAGGCTGGGAGGAAAGGCACCGTCTCTGGGAACTGGATTAAGGAGACATTTTAATTTTCTTCCTTAGGCTTTGCGTGTGTGTGCTTCCCATTGCTCCCAGTACATTTAAACTACATTATCTAAAGAACAATATCGCGGTAGGAAGGACCCTTAGAGACAGGCTCACGGGCGACACTCAGTAATTACTTAGTAATATATTCACGGAAGAATGTGGAAGCAGGAAGGAAGGGAGGAATCTGGTTTGGAAAAAACGAGGCACAGAGAGGGGAGATGTTTTCTAAGTCACACAGTGAGCCGCAGAGTTGGGCCTAAAACTTGGGTTTCTTTTATTTATTTTTTTTTGAAGAGGTTTTTCTTTTGCTATAGGGCACATGTGCTCGCCAGACAGACAGAGAGAGACAGAAAGTGAGAAATCACCCCCCAGGGAGGATGGCCAGGCCACAATCCCTTCTCCTCCATTCTCCTCTCGAGATCTTGGGCACGCATGCACACATACCCAGCGTGTTTTAAGCCACCGGGTCTGGGACGCAAACCATGGTCAACGACATGGGAATCCACTGACATAGCCATTATACTAACTGGGGCCCCAGTCAGGGAAGGGTTCTGTGCCAGGCCCTAGGGAGCAAGCCTGGGGAGCGACTCAGTCGGATCTGTGCTTTGTCCGATGGCTGAGTCCTGCCCCAGCCCTTCTGTTGTCTGTGAGAGGACAGAAGGGGCTGCTCTTCCAGTTCTGGGCCCTGACCTGTTGTTACCTGGAGCTGTATTTGCATCCTACCTCCTGATTTCTTTTCCAGTTTATTCTTTTCATGAGGAACAGAAGCCAGCTCTCAGTAGGTCTCAGACTGTGATCCACCTCCAGCCTCCGCAGACAGCAGGGATCTTGAGCATGTGTTCCTGGCATAGAAGGGTAAATGGGGGAACCAAACCAGAGGTTGTCCACATGGATCCAGCACTGCTTGAGCAGCTGCTCGTCTGAGCCAGTCCTTTCCTATCTATAAGGGCATCTGGCCCAGTCTGCTTCTCAGCTCTTGTCCCTGTCCTCACCTCTCAAGGGCTCCCCATGCTGGAAAAGAGGATCTCACTTGCTCTCAAAGTCCTTCTGGGTCCTCCTCATTTAGCTACTGTGTGCCATTGTCTCAGCTCAGCATTAGCTTATTACAACCACCTTCAAGACAGTATTTGTTTCCCCCTTGTAAATAGGCTTTTTTGATTTATTATTATTATTTTAAGAGCAGTTTTAGCTTTACAAGAAAATTGAGCACAAAGTAGAGCCCTGAATCCCTTCCACAACTGCCCTGGCCCTCCGCACCCCACCCACTCCAGGGGGCGCACTTGAGCAGTGGATGAGCCTGCAGGGTCTATCATCATCTCCCAAAGTCCATAGTTTACCACGTGGCTTGTGCTTGGTGGTGTGTGTTCTACAGGTTTGAACAAATGGCAGCATTTTAACGTGTCTATTTAGAGGAGAGCACCTAGGTCTAGAGGGTAGAGGCAAGGACGCAGAGACAGGGGTGGAAGGGAGGGTAGAGGCAAGGACGCAGAGACATGGGTGGAAGGTTCTGAGCCTAGATCTGCCGACTCTATCTCAGGATGCACAGCTTCCCACGGGGGGTGGGGCGGGGAGGCTGCCATGGACAAGCACAACCTGGTCATTAGAGATGGCCCTGAGCAAGGCAGAGCTGCTGCCTGAGGTGCTCACAGCTTGTGGGGGTCACAGATGCGGCTAAGATAGAGAGCAGAAACTCACCCAGTTTTCTCCCAAATGGCCCTGGTTGGACAGTATGACCAGGAAGGGTTTAGCGTTAATAAATCAAAGAAATGCTAAGGAAATATGTTTAAAACTTGAAGCCAGGAAACAGGTTGGGATTCTGTTCAAGCAGTAGGTATATGAACCTACTGGCTATCTCAAGACAAAAATCCTTAAAACCAGAAAACAAAGCCTAAAAGAAAATCATCAATGTTTTAGTCAAAAGTCATAAAATTCTACTTCACCAGTTCAGTCTCATGTACTTTATTTTCTGTTGTGGTTCGATTTTCCCAATTAAATTCTGGGGTATAATATTCAATTCCAGACTTGTCCCCACAATTAAGTTGGCCATTTTCTTAGTTTTTGAACTCTTATTTCTGTGTGACTGTATTTAATTTTCCTGGTATTGCACTCCCTGCAGAACTTTTTGGAGATATGGTCTGGTGTTGGTAAATTCTTTCAGGTTTTGTTTATCTGAGAATGTTCTTGTCTTTTCTTCCCATATGAAGGATAATCTTGCTGGGTATAGTCCTTGGTTGCAATTGCTTTTCCCTTAACACTTTGAATATATTTTCCCATTCTTTCCTCACTCACATTGTTTCTGATGAGAGATCCACAAAATGCCCTTATGGGTCTCTTCCCCTTCTGGGATACCAATTATCCAGATGTTTGGACATTTGATGGTATCTAGTATTTCTCGTATATTTTTCTAATTTGGGGGGGCAATTTTCTAAGTCTTCATGGTGGATTTTTGTAGGCCAGCAATTCTTTTACATTTGAGATTCAATTTTTGGTATGATCTACTCTGCTTTTAATACTTTCAGGGGAGGTTTTGACTTCCTATATTATAATCTTTATCTCTAATAGGTCCATTTGATTCTTTTTTGTAGTGTGAATTTCCTCTTTTAGGTCTTGCAAGAATTTTCTCACCTTCTGGAACTCTTCAGCTCCTTTCTCCTGCCTTTTCTGCAGCTCATTGTCTCTCTTCTCTTCCATCTCTGTTAGCTTTGTCACTATAAATATTCTAAATTCTTTATGAGACATTTCCACGAGTTTCATTGTACTGTCTGTGGATAAAGAGGAGCTGTTCTTTTTCCTTGGAGGAGAGGTATTTTCTTGCTTTCCCATATTTCTTGTGACCCTGTGATAATTTCTAGTTATCTGATGGACGGTGTGTTTCATTCTAATTCTTGAAGTTCAGTCTGAGTGTTCAGAGGCGTCAAGTGTTCAGAGACATGCAGGAGGAGATGATCTGCAATCTCTCTTTTGTTCCATTCTCACTCTTTGTGCATCAGAATCAGTGGAAATAGAGGAATATTCTGACCCTAATTGTATTCAGATGTTTAGATCCTGTTCACTTGGACCTGTCTAGACATTTACTGTGGTAGGAGCTGAGAAGTCAATGAGTAAAGATAAAGAAAAGAATTTGAGAACAGGAAAGAAGAAAATATAAATAAAAGAAAAAAAGGATATTAAAAACTATAAATTTTAATTTTAAAAAGAAAAAATTGAAAGCAGTATTTCATAGCTGAAGTTCAGGATCCATGTGGAGATGGGCCTGGGTTTGTACCTTTCCTAAACAGAATGGGGAGAAGCATCTATTAACACAATAAAGGAGCTTGAGAGCCCAAAGAATACTTTACCTTAAAAGAAAAAGAAAAATATTAAGACTCAGGGAGACACAGAGAGTCAGAGAGAACTAGAGAGAAAGAGACAGGTAACACTACCCACTAGAAATAAGTGAAGAAGAAGTCTCAGCAGAAATCTTTTTAAGTCTCTGAAAGCAATATTTTACAGCTGAAGTTCAGGATCCATGTGGAGATGGGCCTGGGTTTGTGTTTTTCTAGAAATAAGTGAGGAATAAATCTCAGCAGAAAATCTTCATTTTAAGTCTCTGAAAACAATATTTCACAGCTGAAGTTCCTCAGTTGGCCATTTCTATACTGACTTAGGAAAACTGATCGGAACTTGAAGCATTGATGGGGCAATAATCCCTGTTGAGATGGATCACTCTACCTTACCAAGGCACTGCACAGCCTTCCCATATTCTTTCTCACCCTCAACTCTGGGCTTAGAGTTGTAGGCCTGTGTAAGGCCCAAGGTTTGGGATTAGCAACCCTTTCTCTCCACTATGACACTTCTGGGGTCTCCTGGTCAAGTTCTGGCCCTTGTGGTAGGCTGTGCTGAGCCAGCTCTTCCTGTGGCCAGCCACCCAGGGTGGCAAACACTCACACCCTGTTGGACTGGCCTTGCTCTCCCTATTTAGTGTGTTTGGATCAAGAACTCTCGTCCTCTCCAAAGGCCATGTGGGCCAGTAGAAAGAGCATGGCTTTGGAGTGTGACCCACCCGTCTCTGTCCCGTGTATCTCTGAGGCTTTGACAAGATTCTCAGTGTCCTTTTCTGGCTGTTGTGGTACTACGCCTTGTAAGAAGGTTTAAGGATTGGAGATAATTGGTTGTGATACCCAAGCCAGATAGATCACCTCTGTCATGCTCTAGCTCTGAAATACAGTGGTCCTTCTCGTATCCACAGGGCACATGTTCTAAGACTCCTAGTGGATGCCTAAAACCATGGTAGTACCATACCCCATGTACACCGTGTTTCCTATATGTACACACCTACAGTAAAGTTTAACTTATAAAGTTGGCATAGTCAGAGATCAACAACAATAGCTGGGACCAGCAGATGGTATAACGGTTATGTCGCTGGACTCCTACATGGCTGACTGTGGTTCAAGTCCTGTACCTGGTGTCTTCAAAATCATGCCAGGCACATGTGTGTGTGTGTCCAAGATTCCAGGAAAAGAATGGAGGAGAAGAGATTGTGGTATGGCCATCCCCCCTGGGGGGTGATGTCTCACTTTCCCTCTCACTGTCTCTGTCTCTCTCTCTCTGGCAAGCACACATACCCTAAGGCAAAAAAAAAAAAGAGACAAAACTCAGTAACTAGTAATAGAACAATTATAACAATATACTGTAATTAAAGTTATGTGAATGTAATCTTTTTCAAAATATCTTACTATACTGTACTTACCTGTTTTTGAACTGTGATTGATGGGTAACTGAAACTGCAGAAAGCAAAACTGAGGTTTAGGGGAACCACTTGTATACCTTGTCCAGAAAACGTGCAGAAAGGAACTGCTGGGTAAGAGACCAGAGTTGAGTGCTCCAATTTCTCAGTCTGACAAATGGGAATCAATTCTGCCTCCATTAGAGACGTACAGCTTCATCACCCATGAAGCAGATCCATGTGCCCTATTCGATTTTCATTTCAGAAACCAGGTTTCAATACTGACCTTTCCATGGGTTGCTGGGACTGAGAGGCACTTGTTAGCATGAGGTCTCTCCCCCTCCTATCAAGGTGAGGCTGTTGCTCATGTTCCACTTCTAACCCAGTGGAATTGGTGCTCTTTTCTTAAGAGTCTACCAGAGACTTCCAGTGAGTTTCTTAAATGCAGATTCCAGGTCTGTCCCCATAATCTACTAAGTTGGAATCTTCAGAGGTAAGGCCAGGAGAGTACTTTCACGGAGCTCTCTTAATGATTTTGATTTGGGAACTCCTGCCTTACAGCACCCACAGGACATCTGCCTTACTGTCTGTCTCTCCAAAGAGCAAAGTCTAAGAACCAATGCTGCATAAACCCAGTTTATGTGACTTAAATAGAGAAAGAGGAATGGGGAAGGGGAGACCAAAACTTTACTGCCCTTAATCCTTTGCATACAAAGCACTGTTAACTTGCTGTAGAAACACATAGAGTCACACGCATCAGTTTAGATACCAGCTCAGACACGTATTAACTGCATATTCTTCTCAAGTTGCTTTTCCTAGCATTTAGTGCTTTCCTAACCTTACAATGGGAATGTTAAGCTCTCTCTCCAGGCATTAGGATTGTATGAGATTCGTGAAGAAAATGCTTAGTGTGACGCAGTGTGAGTGTGTCTGCTGTTAATTTATTGCCTCTTAATTCCAAATCCACCCTTCCCTGCCCCGTTTTGCAGTACTGGAGCTGGACCCTGTGAACACTCCTCCTTTGCTGGCTGTTGCAATGTTAAACTTCAGCAGCAGAGGGTGCTAGAGGGACACCACGTAGCCGAGGAAGCCCAGCAGATGGAGAGCTCTTCCTGGCTCCACCGTGATTACAACTTGTGGGGAGTCCAGAAGTGCTTCCTCTGGTGAATTTTTCCAGCACCCAGCACGGGGCCTCTTCTGTTCACCTTCAACTGACTAGCACTCCAGTGAACATTATGGTCTAGTGTCTGCAGCTACATTTTCTTCAACAAGATCTGAATCCAACCCATGTTCTCAGTTCCTTCTTGGGTAATCTCCTTCCTCTTCCTCTCTAGAGGTAGCAGCTACTTCCTGCGTTTATACACTGTGTTATCTAGAGTCCTGCATTCTTTAGAGTCTTCCCTTTTCTTCTTTTAGAAGTCAACATTTTGAAACCCAGTTAGTGTAATGGTTGTTGTTGGACTCTCATGTAGTCGACTGGTTCGAGTCCTGGATCCAGTGGCGTAAAACTCATGTCAGGCACCTGTGTATGCATGACCAAGACCCTGAGAGGAGAATGGAGGAGAAGGGATTGCAGCATGGCCATCCTCCTACGGGGGGGTGATTTCTCACTTTCTGTCTCTGTCTCTCTGTCTCTCTGGCAAGTGCATGTGCCCTATAACAAAATAACTCTCTCAAAAAAAAGTCAACCACATTTTAATTTTCTAATCGAACTCTTGACAAGTATACAGTAGGTGGTGTGAGTGTGTGTGTGTGTGTGTGTGTGTCTGTCAGGGGAATGGGTGCTCACTAGAGACAGAGAAGGGAGAATGGAGAAAGCACCCCTCAAGGGGTTGTGGTTACAACACAATCCCTTCTCTGCTTCTCCATCCTGTCAGAATTTGGGGCACATACACATGCCTGGCAAGTTTTTTTTCCTTTCTTTTTTTGGAGAGTTTTTTGCTATATGGTGCATACGCTCGCCAGACAGACAGAGAGAGACATAGAGACAGAAAGTGAGAAATCACCCCCCGGGGGGATGGTCACACCGCAATCCCTTCTCCTCCATTGTCCTCTCGGGATCTTGGGCATGCACGCACACGCTCCCGGCGTGAGTTTTAAGCCACCGGGTCTGGGACACGAACCGCGGTCGACTACGTGGGAATCCAGCGACATAGCCATTACACTAACTGCTGGTTCCCATGCCTGGCAAGTTTTGAAATCACTGGGACTGGGATTCAAACCACAGTTGGCCATATAAGATCCACTTTCCTTCACCACTATGCCACGGGGCTGGTCCTGTAGTAGGACTTTAAAAATGGTAGTTCAAGGCCATGGTAGGCTGATTAATTCCCCTCTCCCCATAAAGATGTCTACAAACTAAGCTCTGGAGTCTATGAACATGTTACTTTTTGTGACTAAAGGAACTTTGCTAATGTGATTAAATCAAGATGGACAGATTCTCCTTGAATTATTCAGGTGGGTCCAATATACTCACATGGGTCTTTCAAATGGAAGAACTTGAGGCCAGCAGGTGGCATAGTGGTTGGGGCACTGGATCTGGTGGCTTGCTTTCTCACTTTCCCTCTGTGTCTCTCTCTGATAACTATATCAAATTTTAAAACAACACTAATAACAAATAAAATAAAATAAATAATTCTTTAAAAAAATAGAAGAACTTCTCCAGTGGTAGAGACATGACTATGGGAGAAACGTACAGAGGTGCAACAGTGTTGATTTTGACAGAAGAAGGGCGCCAGCAGCCAGAGAATGGGCATGACTTTTTCAGAAGCTGAAAAAGACAAGGAAACAAATCCTCCCTACAGCTCCAGGAAGGAATGCAGCCCTGCTGACACACTGAATTTCAGACACTAAGAACTTCTCCAGCGGTAGAGACATGACTATGGGAGAAACGTACAGAGGTGCAACAGTGTTGATTTTGACAGAAGAAGGGCGCCAGCAGCCAGAGAATGGGCATGACTTTTTCAGAAGCTGAAAAAGACAAGGAAACAAATCCTCCCTACAGCTCCAGGAAGGAATGCAGCCCTGCTGACACACTGAATTTCAGACACTGAGACTCTCATTGGCCTTCTCACCTGTAGCGTTGTAAGGTAATAAATGTGTTACTTAGTCTTCCTCTCTCCATGGTGCCACACACACCAAAATGGTAGTTCACCTGCTCTCTACTTCCAAAAATGTATTTGCATAGAGACTTTCCTTTATTGACAAGGAAAATTATCACCAGAAACTATGGCAATTCTAG
The DNA here is from genome assembly GCF_000334495.1 of Tupaia belangeri chinensis. Lineage (NCBI taxonomy): Eukaryota > Metazoa > Chordata > Mammalia > Scandentia > Tupaiidae > Tupaia > Tupaia belangeri. The sequence goes on from NW_006205718.1 coordinate 1,331,371, forward strand.
AATTCGTGTCCCTAGTGGAAATGAATGATTCCTTTTCCAGGGAGTTTTAGAGTGTCACCACTACATACTTCTCATGGAAGGTCTGGAAAGGCCGTAGTGGGCAAAGGTGAGGAAATCCACACAGCCTCACCTAGGATTTTTGCAGTCTGCATGTGGGAAGGCACCGAGGTTTTCGGTAGAACTTATGCAGTACTGAAAGGTTATACTTTGAGAAAGACCAAAAATTGGTGATAAGGAACATGATCCAAGAGTCCGGAGTCCAGCTCTTCCAGAATAAGAATAATGTGGAACTCGAGAAAGACACAACAAGCTGATGCCGAACTGAGGGGAGCACCCGTGCTCTGAGAGAAGGTTCTGGAGCCTCAACACACAGCCCACCTCGGTACAATAGATGATGGAGTATAAACATAGGGAGTAAAGTAATACCCACCTGCATTGTTTCATTTAAAAAATAATATATATTCAATCACTGAACATCTTTACAGCATATAGAATGAATGTTCCCAGCATGAATACACTGTATATTAGTCCAATCGAAGATATTACCATACGCATTATCATCAACAGACAATTTTCCACTTTTGTTTTCATTAAATGTTTTGCTTATTTTTCTCCTTGATTCATTCCTTCCACTGTTCTTTAAGGTACATGAACCCTATGGATCCCAGCATTAGGGCAAGATTCTGGTACTTAAAGTGGCAACCCACGTGAACTGTCTCCTCCCCTCCAACAAAAAGCTCAGTCAGGTTTTATTTTGTGTTTTATGTTTGTTTGTTTGTTTTTTGCCTAGCTGGTTTTGCCATTTCCCCACCACAACACCAGCAGCTCAGAGGGAGGCACTGGCAGGTAACTCTGTGATCAGTGGCCTGGCTATGTGGTCCTGGCTTAGAGCTCTGTGAACGTGGGTGTGAGTGCTGGAATGTACACGATCCATGAGAAGGCCCTCTGGTCTGCGAAAGGCTATCCTTGCTCCATGTGGAACAGGATCCCTGTCCGTAAACTATGAGGGGACTTCAAAAAAATCCATGGGAAAATGGAATGAAACAGTTTATTTTGGAGTAATATATTTTGAAATCTGCTCATAGTTCTCTTAGAGCTCGCATTTTTTGTTAGCCCATTGAAGACACCTGGTATAGCTCCTGACAGAGTCTCAGAGAACAAGGGAGTTGGAAGGGAAGGATTTGGCAGTGAGGACAAACCCCTGTTGAAGAAATTGACCAGACTCAGAGAGGTAGTTGCAAGACTGAAATTACAACCTAGACCCAGCTTACTCACAGGGCAGATCAATGTTTCCAATTTAGCTACAGGAAGGGCTGGACTTACTTGGGGCTGCGGGGCTGCAGGGCTGCAGGGCTGCAGGGCTGAGAGGCCTGGTGGGCAGTAATTAGTGTAGAAGAACACTAGGTGTCGCTGTTTCATCATTATCGACAGCTGCACAGTGGCCTGATTTTACCTCCCCAGGGCGACGACAACGCCGGTCAATGGCCAACCCAGGTGCACCGGGATTTAAAATTTCTGTGGTCTCAATCATCTTAGGACCAGCAATTCCCAGGCTGAAGAAGGAGGAAGGAGTCAGTACTGTTCGCTCTATTGCCCCGGAGAGTGTGGTCTTTGGCAGTGCTATTGCTGCCTGAATCTTTCTTGCAAGAAGTCTTCTTTTTTTATTTTTATTTTAAATTTTATTGCTGTTAATTGTTGCTCTTAAGTGATGATTGATGACTAGAATTTATTAGAAACGGACTCCCCAAGTTTGTGACATGGAAAGACTTTATAGATCTTTAAGTCCTGCCCCTTTGTTTTGAAGGAGGCACAGAAAGAGAAGGCCATCTTTTCCACAGACTCACAGGTGGACGGAAGCAGAACCAGGCCTTGAATCTCAGATGCCTTGCCCAGTGCTCTGTCCACTCCATCACACTCCCTATCTTATACTATACATGTTCAAAAATTCAATCTCTACATATTTACTTACCACAAAGCATACACTATTTCCATTTCTTCGTGGCAGCAAAGAATTGGAAAATTTTAAAGACGTAAGCTGACATGGCATGTCAGTGACCAAATCAGAATGACTACAGACCACAGCCAGGTGCCAGTTTTCTATCCTTTGCTCCAGAGTATGAGAAGACTTCAGAAAGCTGATGAAAAAATGAAATCGGAGTTTTTTATTTTGGTGCAAAATACTTAAAATCCATGCACGCATAGTCTTTTTGTAATATGAATTCATCTTGAACTTTTGAAGTCTGTCATATTGCCAAGGTGGAGGTCATCCACCTTGATGTAAACAGTGACAGAAGTGAGATGAGGATTCAAAGACAATGAAAGCTCAGAGCTGCGTTCTCAGGCGGGGCTGGCTGGGGGGCTCCATCCTGAGGTCCACACTGGATACCTTTTGTGGGCAGGAACCTTGGGCAGGTGGATGACTTGTAGCTATAACAACTTTGATCATCAGGGGGCAGCGTTTTCTTACATTCTGCTCGGTCAAAGCGAGTAGTGGGTATTCTCCAAGCACTGAAGAAAGTAAATCTTCTTAGGGAACAGAGGGGTATTTAATATGAGTCTAGCTGTAGAAAGGAGAAGGGAAAAATATATTTCTCTGTTTTTAAAATCGTTCTTGCTTTCTCTGTCTCCTCTCCTACTCCGGCAGCTATGTCGTTGACACAACTACCAAAATGGAGACTTCTCTATGTGTCCAAGATTCTTTTGCATGGCCTTTCTCCCATGGTACAGTTGTTCAGAGCTCTGGAAATGGGGAATTTGGTGGCCTCAGAAAAATGAACTAAAATCTGGTTAGAAATACTGTAGTCTGTGTAGCCTCAGACCAGTCTGCATTCCTTTCCCCGGTCCTCCACCAGGCTGCAAAGTTGGCGGGGCTCCAATTACCCATTCTGCACCCGTCTTCTCAAATACAGCCATCACCTGCTTTGCTGCAACCCAATGCCGCTGCTATGCTCATTATTGACCATTCTGCTGGGATATTAAGCACTGTTGGTTTGGCTGGGGGGATGGTTAATCAACAACCTTGTCAGAGTGATGGATTCTTCTAGGATTATTGCTTAATTAGCTTGTTTAGAGGTAAAAATCAACCAGAGCATTGGTTCTCTGGGACCTGGAAAGGATGAGAGAAGTGAACTGAGGGAGGTAAGAAGGGATCTCGGAGATTTCCAGGGAGCAGTGGGTGGCTGGGGGTGGGGTGGGTAAGAAGCCTCTGACCAGAGAACGTCTTAAGCTTGAATGTATTAGACATCGCCTAGTTACCCTGGTTGCTGCACCTCAGTAAACGGCCGCCATTCATTAGAGTTGTAAAAGCAGTGATCTGTAAAATGTCAGCTAAGAGCACACGCATCACTTGGGAAGCTTGAAAAAAAATACAGATTCCCAGGCCTAGGCCCAGACTTGCTGGAATAGAATCTGAAGATTTTTAAAAGAAAAAACGCCAAATTATTCCAGGTGGTTTTTATGCACAACAAAATTTGATAGTTATAGCCCCTGGGGTTTGAGATTAGAAGAGTTAAACCACTCTGCCCCATGCAGGGAAAGTCAACATTTCCACTGGGAGTAGATTTTACACGATTGGGAATTCTCTCTAACATTCCCATCAGCCCCTGTAGACCCCAATCTTCCTTATATTTTAATGCCCTAAATTCTGTCCTCTGTCTCTTCCTTCCTATTTGTCTATTTAGCTCCCTACCATTTCTCATTGGTCTGTCTACTGTTTAGAGTATTTTTCCTCCAACTCTCCATTTCTGTCTGCTTGTGTTTCCTTCCTGCCCTTATTTTTCCCTTTTATGTGTGTTGGCTATTGCCTTTTGGCCCCAACCCTCTTTACACTCTTCACTGTATTCTCTCCTATCTGGTAGAGGCTGGAAGACTGAGAACTACCCTTGCCAGTAGAGGTCCAGATAAATTTTAAGTTCCACTAGTGAGATGCACTTGTGTGATACCTGGAAGGCAGAAGAGAGGCAGAGATCTTATTATTCTGCCTCCAGCATGGTGGGCAGACATGTAGGCTTTGGCAGAAATGAGGTTTTGTCCTGAAAATCACCTGTCTCAGGCTACAGGCTCCCGGTAGTGTCTGGCTTGTGTGACAGTAACAGTCTCTTGGTTCTCTGGAAGCTAGTGGTGGCTTTCCTGGCCTTTGCTCCTCCAGCCAGTATAACTGCTTTGTAAGCACTTCATTTCTGATGTTAACACCCTTCCTTCTTGAAATACCTTGATCGGCTCCTGCTTGTGACTAGACCTTGTCTAATACACACTGTTCTTCTCTCCTACTTAGCCTCTTATTTTATTCTGTACTCTCTCCCCCTTTCTTATTTCATCCCCACCTCTTATCTAATTAAATGGAACTAAAAACTTTAAGTGTTTAACTTTGGATAAATCATATTGTCTTAGTTCTCAACTGAGCAGTTTTTAAAACTTGAGTCCCCCTATCCACTACATTTTGTTGCCTTTATCTGAGACCCTGCAGGGATTCCATTTTAGAGTCCTGGGGCCCTTTACAGAGAGAAAGGGGTAGGGAAGGGTGGGGAGGAAGGGCATGTCAAGCTCCCTATAATTTTCTTCTGTGAACCTTGCCTCTGTCTCTCTTGGGCCTGGAGGTGCTCAGAATCAAGTGTGGTAAAGGGAGAACCAAAACCAAAGAAGTCTCTCCTCTCTCTTCTCTCTTTTAATCACTGGGCATGCACATGGGCCTCAGCTTTCGTGTGTGTGTGTGTGTGTGTCAGGGGCACACACACACACATACCTACATGTACACATGTACTTTCAGAGGGTCACTCTTAGAAAGGACTTAACTCTTCAAGCAGGTAGCTCTATCACTTGAATGATCATGGATACTTTGCAACAGTCCTTGTGGATGCAGGTCAGCTGACTCATGCTCATTTCTTGCACACAGGACCTGTCTCCTGGCATGAGTGTGTGCATGGGTGCAGCCCTGTCCATGCCATCCACTGTCTAGTGGTGTGTGTTCAGGAAGCCACACTCAAGAAGGTTCCCACTTCCTTTCTTTTTGGGACACACATTTGAAAGTATTCCCTGACCTGGGAGATGCTTCCAGAAATGAATTCTCAGACTACAAATTCTCCTGAGTGGGGACTGTCCTGGTCATTTTCTGGCATCTCTTCTCTACTCTTGTAGGCCATGATTTTTTTGAGATACCTGAAGACGACTTCATGGATATAGAAGGAGGGAAAGTCTCTCACTGTTGGCTGATTTTTCTTCCCAAATGTATTTTTGAGTCAGAACTAAGATTTTTCTTGTCATGAGACAGAGACCTTTATGGAAAACATCCTTTATTTTGTCATTTGGCTATGAAACAATCAGGACTCAGATATTGGAGAGTGTGATTATTCCAAAATGATACCCAGTGGACAGCTCCCACACCATCCATAGTACCCTAACAGTAGGCAAACTGGTTTATCCTCTGTCTCTGTTGGGCTTGGGCCTGGAGGGAATCAGAATCAAGTGTGGTAAAGGGAGAACCAAAACCAAAGAAGTCTCTCCTCTCTCTTCTCTCTTTTAATCACTGGGCATGCACATGGGCCTCAGCTTTCGTGTGTGTGTGTGTGTGTGTGTGTCAGGTGCAAAAACACATACCTACATGTACACATGTACTTTCAGAGGGTCACTCTTAGAAAGGACTTAACTCTTCAAGCAGGTAGCTCTATCACTTGAATGATCATGGATACTTTGCAACAGTCCTTGTGGATGCAGGTCAGCTGACTCATGCTCATTTCTTGCACACAGGACCTGTCTCCTGGCATGAGTGTGTGCATGGGTGCAGCCCTGTCCATGCCATCCACTGTCTAGTGGTGTGTGTTCAGGAAGCCACACTCAAGAAGGTTCCCACTTCCTTTCTTTTTGGGACACACATTTGAAAGTATTCCCTGACCTGGGAGATGCTTCCAGAAATGAATTCTCAGACTACAAATTCTCCTGAGTGGGGACTGTCCTGGTCATTTTCTGGCATCTCTTCTCTACTCTTGTAGGCCATGATTTTTTTGAGATACCTGAAGACGACTTCATGGATATAGAAGGAGGGAAAGTCTCTCACTGTTGGCTGATTTTTCTTCCCAAATGTATTTTTGAGTCAGAACTAAGATTTTTCTTGTCATGAGACAGAGACCTTTATGGAAAACATCCTTTATTTTGTCATTTGGCTATGAAACAATCAGGACTCAGATATTGGAGAGTGTGATTATTCCAAAATGATACCCAGTGGACAGCTCCCACACCATCCATAGTACCCTAACAGTAGGCAAACTGGTTTATGCTGGCTCTTCCAAAATCCAGAAGGAAAGGAGTCTAATTTGTGGGAAGGTCCCAAGAAGCAAGGTCTCTTCTTATCCATGGGGAATGTCTCCTTCTTTGTTTTCTGAGAGTCCAGACTGGTGTTCCAAAGTGTTCAGATAACCTATGATGTGACTCCAGGCTTATCAAAGCCTGAGCTCTCCAAGACCCAGCCCAGGCTCCTAGAAGGCAGATTTTACTCCATTTCATACAGGGCAGATTTCCATGTATCACAAGCAGAGGGGGCTTCAAAGTGCCTTCAACTGAGAGCCAGGTTCTGGAGTGATTACTGGGATCTTGACCTAGAGAAAGACATGGATTATTCACAAGCAGAAGGCAGGCTGTGTAAAGAAATGCTTTTTTGCCTTTGAGTGATCATGGAAGTGGTTCCATTCCTACAGATGCTGTTCTGGACCATCTGACAGAAGCAGAAGTAAAGCCCATTCCTCCTGGCAAGGCTGACTTCCTCTACCACACCATGTCTCCAGTGGATGGAATGTCCTCATCTCATTCTCCACAGACCTCAGAGGGCAGCCTTCCCACCCTCTCAGCCCTGCCTGCAGCATGTTATCCAACCATAGCCCATGCCAGTCTCTTGAGTGTCTTCAGCAGAGTGGAGAGAAAGTGGAGGAGCAGGTATTCCTCTTTCCCCTTGGGCAAGTTGAAGGACTGAGGCCAGGGGCGCAATAGTAATCATAGTTCTGTTCTTTGTCCCAGCAAAAGCTCAGTCCATGGGCTGTAAACTTTTTCAGAGAAGTGGCTTTTCTCAAGTCCAGGTAGCTCAGACTAAACTGATATTCTGGCACAGATATTTATTCTGCAACTGTAATTAGCCAATTGCCCTACCCATGGTATAAAGCAGCAGCTTCAGCACTCCTTCCTCTGCCTTCCTCCTCCTCTTTTATATCTAAATTCTTGTTTCTCAGACAATTTTCTAGTGGGCTTATCTATTTTTTTTTAAATTCAGAATAACGTACATAATTTAAAAATTCAAATAGCACTATGAAGCATGAAGAAAAACAGCAGTCCCATGTTCCCTTCTATCCTAAATATCTCTCCCCAAATTCTGTATTTGGATGTTTACCTCAATATTTCTAATGGGTAGACTTACACAATTACTCCTTGTCAATTTTAAATGCCTGTTGATTTCCTGTGATAGAAGATGTGGCTGGGGAATGCTCCTACTTACTACCATGTATCCATACTCCCTCCCTCCTGCCTTCTAATATATTTATATCACATTTTCGTTAAATCAATATTTAATTTTTGTTTTGTTACAATTATGTATGTACGGTTTACTGCTGAGGGAAGAGAGACTCTAGGACCCACATTTTCTTTCTATTTTAACTCTGTTTTCTTCCAAAAGTTAATACTTACCTAATATTTTTTTCTCTGCTTAGTCTAAGTTGTTATTCTAATAACTTTCCCAAAACCCTCCAGAAAAATTTCAAAACCCCTTGGAACACTATTTTCCCCATGATTAAGCAATCTGATTTCACCCCTGCCACTCCCCTTGGGATTGCTTGCTCTTCTGCTAGTTGGCTACATTCCTTGGACTTCCTTGCCTCTATTTAGTGTTGTATCTGCTTTTTCTTGGTTTCCAATTCTCCACCTTGACTTAAGCCCTTGGAGTTTATATGTCATTTTCCTTGTTGAATACATTTATTTTTAAAAGCCAGCTCCAGAAGGCTAGACACACTGGTCTCATAAGGTGCCTACTGGCCACTAGGGATATGTTTGTCAAAATGGTAGGAAGTTTTCACATCACCAGAGGCAAATTCAGACTCTCAACTGAACCTGTACAGCAAAGTTTAACTTCCAATGGTCTGAGATACTCCACAGTGTCAGTGTTCAACCCAAAGTCCAGTCAGGAATCTCAAAAAGAATTTATTTGGTCTGAAGGATGGGAGAAATGGATTTATTAGGCTAGAAGCAAACCCCTCTGGAGAAAAATGTTGGTAATCAGTAAGACCAGGGTTCCTGCTGCCCATATTTCACCTTCAGGCAGGTTAGGAGAGGTTGGCCCTTTCCCCAAGACATTTTATTTCTGTGTAGTGGGAAATTGTTACAAATAACAATTATGTTAGAATAAGTCACTTTACTGCCATATTGACAGGAGATCAACATGGATATTGATAACATTAGCTAGTCAAATTTCAGCAGGGTGCAACCTGCAGTGTATTAAACCTCTAGACTCTGAAATCAGTGAAGATCAACATAGCTTCAACTGTCCAAGGAGCACAGACCAATGCACTAACTAATAGTGTTTTTCAAAAGAACAAACTTGATATTTTAACATATGTATTTTCTGCAAATGGCAATGAAAGAACATGTTTTGTTCAGAAGAAAAAGATATGATGGGAGAGAAAGAAGAGTTCAGCCTGGTTGTATCTACCTATGCCCTAAGGTACTAAGTAGAGGAGAGCCAATGGGTTGAAGACAAGGGAGAAAGAAACCTAAGTATTCTCACAATGAAAATATGAAGGGATTTCAAAAATTTCTTGGAAAAATGGGATTAAAGTCTCAGTTCATTTTGGTACAATTGTTTTTTTGAAATTTATGCATAGCATTTTTGGAATATATATTTTACATGAACTTTTTGAAGACATCTCATATACCCCAACTTGCCCAATGAGTCTAAGATGATGTCAAGTTTGCAGAGAATGATCCAGAAGTAAAGTAGACTGGTGATATGGCTCCAATAACTCCAGTTTTGGGGAGAAGATCATTTGGTTCATAAGACATAGCTTTAGCTTGTTTTAATGATACTTTGCTGCACAGAAGACCAAATGAACAAGAAGAGGGAATTCTCTGGATTGAATTCTGTCCAACAGTGAGTCTCTTTGCTCTCATGGGAGTGAAAGTTACTTTCAAGAAAGTAATTTTGACTTTTTGTATCAAAGAAAGGGAATGCTTGGCAGAGTTAAAATGTTAACTAGGCCAATGTTTTCCAAACTGTTCATTATTCACTACGACTCATTAGTGAGTAAAAGCAATTTAATGAATTTGACAAGCATTTAAAAAAAAAAGCTATATCTTATTCATGTCTACAGAAAATTAAAATATTGAAAGGCAAAAAGAAAGAAAGAAAGAAAGACAGACAGACCTGGGCACAGGAAAGCAGATTTCTTGTAGTAAAAGGTAGTATATAAATAGGTCAGATAGCAGCATTTTTTTTTTCTTTTTTTAAGAGAGAGTTTTGCTATGGGGCACATGAGCTTGAGAGACAGAGAGAAAGTAAGAAATCACTCCCCAGGGGAGATGGCCATGCTGCAATCCCCTCTCCATCCTCCTCTTGGGATTTTTGCCATGCATGTACACGTGCTTGGTGTGTTTCAAGCCTCCTGGTCTGGGACTTGAACCATAGTTGGCCATGTGGGACTCCAGTGCCTTAGCCACTATGCCACCTGCTGGCCCTGATAATAGCCTTTATAAGAGACTATAGATCATGATATTTTCATGATAATAACAGGATAATGTTAATTATCTTCTCACCAGTACCTCAAAGAAGATGAAAATAGAACGACAGCTAAAATAGTGAGAAGAATTGGATGTAAGATAATATTTACAAAAGATGGGATGAGAACAAAATAAAGGCATAAATCTGAAAGAACAATTTATTTAAGGCATTTTGGAAATGATTATTGAATGGTGTTCTATGCCAGACAGTTTGCGTTGTGATAAGGAGACAGCAACAGACAGACATCTAAACTTATAGTCTAGCAGGGAATACAGACATCAAGCAAGTAATTAAAAGTGTGTTAACTCAACCAACAACAAATAGAAGGGAGCTTCCTCAACCTGACAAATGGTATCTATTAGCATAATACTTAATGATGACAGACTGGATGTTTTCTCATAAGATCAGGAACACAAAAATGTTTGCGTTCTCCACTTCCTTTCCTTTTTTCTTTTCTTTTTTTAAAAGTTAATTAATTTTTTTTTACATCCAGAGAGAAAGAAAAATGAGGGTACCCTTACAGGGTATTGTGATTCTCCCCAAAACCTTGCAGACAGCCATGATCATGGGGCATTTGGCATGTCCAGATAGGCCTGGTACACGAACCCAGAGCATTTCTGTAATGGTTTCTGGTATCACACAGCAGTGTTCTTCCTGCCTGCTGTACCTGCATCACAGCTGAGCCTACTTTTTCTACTTTTTTTGTAGCATTGTACTAGAAGTTCTTTTAGACAGGATAATCTTACAAGAAAAATAAATAAAAAGACAACTAGATTGGAAAGGAAGAAATAAACTATCTCCATTTCCAGATGACATGATTCTAATATGTGGGTGTAGATGGCATTATGTGGATGAACTCTTATCAGAGTGTGATTTGTAGTGTTATTAAACCTATAGATTATGAAATAGGTAAAGATCAAGGTAGACTCAAATGTAAAAAAAAATGACATATCAATGCACTATTAGCATTTTTAAAAGTATAAGCTTACTTGATATTTTAACATATAATTCTAAAGAATCCCTTAAAAATTATTAGAACTAATAAAACACATTCAGCAAGGTTGCAGGATGTAATAGTAATGTGTAAAAATAATTTTATCTCTACATACTATTAATGAACAATCTGAAAATGAAATTAAGACAATTACATTTACAATAGCATAAAAAATACAATACTTAGGAATAAATCCAACAAAGGAAGCACAGGACTTCTATACTGAAAATGGTAACACATTGTTCAAAGAAATGAAAGAAATCTAAAAAATGGGGAGCTATCCCATATTCATGGATAAAATATATGGCAAAGATGACAATACTTTTCAAGTTGCTCTATAGATTTAATGTGACTCCCATCAATAGCTCAGCTTTTGTCCCTCCACCTTTTTGCAGAAATTGACTGATTCTAAAATTTATTATGTAAATGTAAGGAACCCAGAATAGAATAGACAAAATACCTTTAAAAATAAAGTTAGAGCACTCACATATCAAGATATTTCAAAATTTACTACAAAACTAGTGTAATCAACACAGTGTGGTACTGACATAGGAATAGAAAAATCAATGGAATAAAATTGAAAGTCCAGAAATAAATAAGTTGTAAGAAATTGATTTTTGAAAAGGACACCCTTGGGACCCAGCAACTGGCATGGTAGTTGAGGTGCTACACTCCCACATGACCAATTGTGGTTTGAGTCCCAGACCTGGTGGCTTGCTTTTTCACTTTCTCTCTCACTCTCTCTGACTCTGTCTCTCTCTGATGAGTGCACTAAATGCACCCTGTAGCAAATTTAAAAAATAATAGTCAATTTAATTAAATTAATAATTCTATGAAAATAGAAATAAAAGGGCAGCAAAATGAGAAAAAGAATACTATTTTTAATAAGCGGTGCTGAGGCAATTGAAAATACACATGCAGAAGAATGAAGATAGATCCCTATTTCATACCATATATAAAAATTACCTCAAAATATATTAATGACCTAAATCTTAGAGTTAAAGTACTGTTAGAAGAAAAACAGGACCAAGTATTTGTAATCGGGTTAGGCAGTGATTTCTTAGACACACCACTGACAAAAGAAAAGTGACAAAAATAACAAAAGAAAAATATGTAAGTTGAAGTTCATTAAAATTAAAAACTCTTCAGCTACAAATGATACTATTAAAACACTAAAAAGACAGTCTGCAGAATAGGAGAAAAATTTGGCCAATGACATATGATAAAGGCTAATAACTAAATATTAAAATAAATCTTCCAACTCGGTAGTAAAAATATCAGTAATCTGATTTAAAAATAGATAAAGGATTTAAATAGACACTTATACACTGGATGATGTTTAACATCATTAGTTATCATGGAAATGCATATCATTTCCCCAACTTAACCCTATAATTGTCCTTACACAACCCTAATCCTAACCCAACCCAATGAGCTATCTCTTCACACCCTTTAGGACAGCAATAATATAAAGACAGATAATAGCCTGTGTCAGAGTATGTAGACAAAGTGAAACTCCATTCCCTACTGATAGGAATTTGAAATGGTGCTGCTGCTTTGGGAAACAGTTTGACAGTTCTTCAAATTGTTATGCATAAAGTTACCATATGACCCACAAATCTACTTCTAGGTATATAGGAAAACAAATGTCCCCTAAAACCTGCACACAAACATTCACAGTGGGATTTTTTTTTTAGAGAGATTTTTGCTATAGGGCACATGTGCTCGCCAGAGATACAGAAAGAGATAGAGAGACAGAAAGCAAGAAATGACAACGCCCCTGCCCGCCTGGGGATGGCCACACTACAATCCCTTCTCCTCCATGCTCCTCTCAGGATTTTGGCACATATGCACTCATGCCCAGTGTGAGTTTTAAGTCACTGGGTCCAGGACTCAAATTGCAATTGACTACATGGGAGTCCAGCAACATAACCATTATGCCATCTGCTGGTCCCCACAGTGAGATTTTTAACAACAGTCAAAAGAAGTAGGATTTTATTTATTTAATTTATTTTTTAAGTCTTTGGCCATAGAGTGTGTACACCCACTGGAGTGAGACAAAGAAAGACAGAGAGAGGGAAATAAATCACCCACCCACCCCCCAGTGTGAGTGGCCACATCATAATCCCTTCTCTTCCATTCTCTTCTTGAGATTGTGGGCATGCATGCACATATGCCTGCATGATTTTCAAGCTACTGGGTTTGGGGCTTGAACTATGTTCAGCCACATGAGAGTTCAGTACCTTAACCATCATGCCACCAGCTGGCCCCAAAAGAAGCAGGGTTATTGACAATAATCAAAAGAAGAAGCAACATAGATGTCCAACTACAAACAAATAGATTAATGAAATATAATGTGGTCATGACAAAATATTATTTGGCACTAAAAAAGAATGAAGTATTAATCCATGCATGGATGAATTCTGAAAACATTATGCTGAATGAAAGAAGCCATTCACAAAGATCACTATTGCATGAGTCCACTTATATATAATGCCCAGGATAGGCAAATCTATAGATTCAGGTGAATTAGTGGTTTCCTATGATTAGAGAGTAGGATGCACTTGGGGAATGACTGCTATTGGCATGTTAAATGGAAATAGGATTTCTTTTTCTAATGATGAAAAATGTTCTAAAATTATATTAATTGTTGTGATGTATGCACAACTTTGTGACTATCCTAAAAACTACTGAACACTATACTTTAACTGGATGAGCTGTATGGTGTGTGAATTAAGCTAGTAAATCTATTTTATAAAGGAAGGAGCAACGGCAATAACAAAGAGTGTGTTGAATGTTATGATTGGGAAAGGGTGATATTTAAGCAAGTAATACGGAAACTCAATTGAGTTAAGATATGAGGGGCCAGCAGTTAGCGTAATGGCTATGTCGCTGGACTCCCATGTAGTCGACTGCAGTTTGCGCCCTGGCCTAGTGGCTTAAAACTCACACTGGGCACATGTGCGTGCATGCCCAAGATCCCGAGAGGAGAATGGAGGAGAAGGGATTGCAGCGTGGCCATCCCCCCTGGGGTTGATTTCTTGCTTTCTGTCTCTCTCTCTGTCTGGCGAGCACACGCGCCCTATAGGAAAGACCTCTCAAAAAAAAAAAAAAGACATGAAAGACAAGAAGTTCAGTGACTAGACTGGAAAAAGCACAGAAAATAGAAGGAGAAAAAGGTATGCTGGTTTAGTGGCAGCAGAGAACAGGGAGGAGAGGCACAAGGAGTGGTTAGACAGGTAAGGAAAGGCCAAATGAGGTAGGCTCTTGTGGTCTGTTATTGAGTCTCTATTTTCCTGTGTAATAGTCACCAAACTTTGAAGGGGTTTAACCTGGTAAATGCAATGATTGGATTTGAATTTTTGAAAGTAAGTTCTAGCTGCAGGAAATTGATTTGAGGGGTAGGAGTAGATACAGGAAAATGAGTTAGAGAGCCAATACAAAAGCCAAGGAGAGACAGGATGTCTGAGAGATCCAAACTGAAGTAGTTTGAGGCGAAGGTAGAAAATAAAGATATGGAGATAATTAGCCCTTATACAAATTCTAAGTGTGATGGTAGAAGAGATTCAAAAGTTATACTATCTGGAAGAGAATGTGAGATGATGAAATTTAGAAAAATAGACATGTTTAAATGGGAATTGGAAGACTCCAGACAAAAAGAGAATGAGGTTTAGTATTCCAAAGACAGAGAAGAGAATTCACTCAATCAGGTCCTTGAGAAGGTGGAAGATAATGAAGTATAGAACACTCTTGGAAGGACATGCCCTCTAATGTAAAAAGAGAAAGAGAGGAAATGGTTACAGATGAACTTGTGCTTGTAGATATGGAGGCAGAACTTCTTCATTTTCCTTCCTCCAGTTCTGCAAAGCAACACATGAGTCAACAGTGAATATGCTTCAATAATGTGATATCAGAGAGTGGTGATTGATGAGGAAGCTAAGAGAGCACTCTAGGATAGGCATTAATGAAAAATACTGAAATACATTGCCATGCATCCTGTATTACACTTCCTCCTTATATAATCTTCAAAACAGGAAAGATGGAAACATTAGTTAAGAGGGAGTTGGGGCCACATACAGGAAAAGGGATAGTGAGAGACAATACTATACACTTCAAAGGGATTCTGGCATATAGATAACGGTTACTAGGAGGACACAGATGAAAATCAGAAGGAATAAATAAAGAAGCGAAACTTTGTAAGGCAGCAAAGGCATCTGGTATGTACTTGAAGGCCTGGCATGTCTGTTCTCTTTCTCTACAGTATTACAGAGAACAGAGCTAGAAGCATGTGTAAAGGTTTTAAGAAAGTAGGTTGTTGCCCCTATATAAAGAATAACTAATGCCTGGAGATGCCCAACAATGGGAAACGCAAAATATTGAGCTCCTCATGACTGGAAGATTCTGCTACAACAGGTGGAGGGGTAGGACTATGTAACTCTAAGGTTTGTCCTATGGAAATAAACATTAAAAATGTGACTTGGGTGTTGACTCTCCAGCACACTCATGCAAGAGGTATAAAAGCCAATGCCTAGGGAACCAGCAGTTAGCGTAATGGCTATGTCGCTGGACTCCCACGTAGTCGACCGTGGTTCGTGTCCTGGACCCGGTGGCTTAAAACTCACGCCGGGCGCGTGTGCATGCGTGCCCAAGATCCCGAGAGGAGAATGGAGGAGAAGGGATTGCGGCGTGACCATCCCCCCGGGGGGTGATTTCTCGCTTTCTGTCTCTATGTCTCTCTCTGTCTGTCTGGCGAGTGCACGCGCCCTACAGTGAAAATCTCTCAAAAAAAAACAAAAAAAAGCCAATGCCTAAAGATGTCAATAATTTGTCTGATGCTGCATAGTGAGGCAATGGCAGAGCTGGACTAGACTCAACTTTCCTCTTCCAAGGCTTGGCCATTGCTATTACTCCACAGCATCTTATTTATACACCATTTATTTTTATTTTATTTTATTTTATTTTATTTTATTTTATGTTATTTTATTTTAATTTCTTTGATACACTCAATCACATATGTCACTTAGCTTGTAAAGTGAATATTCCAACATGAATATATTTCTCACCAGTCCAATTGAGGATACTATGTATGTTATCATCAACAGATAATAACCCAATTCTTTGTCCCATAAATGTCTTGTCTCTCTATTTTTCTCCTTAATGTCTTTCCTAAGACTCTCCTCCTTCTCCCACCCTCTTCTCACACTGCATCTGGTATCTATAATCATGTTCTATGTTTCTATATCCTCTAGTCATTCAATTTTGACCATAGAGTGTGGACAGTCAGTATACATTAAGTGGAGACATACAATGTCTCTCCTTCATAGCCTGACTTGCTTCATGCAGTAGTAAATTTTCCATATTCCTTTTCAATACAGTACTGGAAGTCTTTGCTGATGTAATTAGAAAAGAGAATAAAATAAAAGGCATTCAAATAGGAAAAGAAGAGGTAAAATAATTTCTATTTGTAGATGACACAATTGTATACATAGAAGACTTAATAGTATCCACAAGAAAATTCCTGGAAGTAATAAATGAATAAAGTAAAGTTGCAGGATACAAAATCAACATACAGAAATCTATAGCATTTCTATGTATGAACAGCAGGCAGACTGAGCTAGAACTGAAGAAAGTAATTCAATTTATACACCATTTCTATCACTTTTCCTGTGATGAGTGACCATCTTTTCTCTTTGGAACTTCAATTCTAAATTCTAAATTCCTCATTTTTGACTTGCAGGCCATACTCTGCCTTGAACGCCCACTGGTCTACATAGTCTGGATGAAATATGAAGAATTGACTACTGAGTAGCTGAACCTTGGTTCCACATAGACACAGGCACTGCAATCCCTGGGTAAGATGTTCCCAGGGAGAGAATTCTTGGAGAAGGGGAATCATGCTCCTAGGAAGAAATGATTCCATGTCTTACCTGAACTGTGGCTTCTGTGCTACTCCTTGCTTCAGTTGTACATGACCAGGTTCATCCACTGAGAAATAAACATCATCATTGCAACCAAATTCTTTAAGCTTGTAAGCTTAGTATAGAGCAGGGCAAATGCCACCTGCCTCCCTCAGAAGGTCTTGGTCCAGTCTCATCAACCTTTTCTATTCCAACCCAGGCAGAAGGTCTCAGCCCCCTGTTATGGTGTATCTTCTGCTACTCCCTAAGTAGTCAGGCAGTGAAAGGGATGTCTGAGGTCAACCAGCTGATGGGTCAGGAGGCTCTAAGATTCAATGTGAGCAAGTTTAATGTACAGTGAGCTTGGCGGGCTGTTCTTAGTTCCCTCCTAGATTTATGACTCCCACATAATCCTCTGCTTTATTAAGCTATTGGAAAAAAATAAAATCTGTCTGCCAAGATCCTAAAGCAGCCTGGCAGCCAGCAATATATAAAGGCAGTAATTGGAGGCAGGGGGGTTGGCAGCTTGGCCGGCCTTTGATGGACTGTTCAATATCCTCAGGGAGAAGAAAAATGCCCCCTGGAATCGGATTAGGAGAGGTAGCCTAGGGCTGTACCCTGTCCCTGGGAAGGGAAGGCAACTCACCTCCATTTCTGTCAGG
Organism: Tupaia belangeri chinensis; assembly: GCF_000334495.1. Lineage (NCBI taxonomy): Eukaryota > Metazoa > Chordata > Mammalia > Scandentia > Tupaiidae > Tupaia > Tupaia belangeri. The sequence continues at coordinate 1,348,669 of NW_006205718.1, forward strand.
TAGAGTCCTTTTCCATCCATGGAGAGGTTACGAAAAGTCTCTGGGGGAAGAAGGAAAGGTACTGACTGAGGAGGAGGGAACCAGGGCAAGCCAGAGGAGGCAGGCCTGGGCTCGTAGGAAGGTAAAGGCAATGTGGTGATTCTATGCAAAGTACAACCGTTCCCCCACCCTACCGCCCACCATCCCTGTCCCTCCACTGTTCATGGGGTGTGCCATTTCCCCGTCCTTTTCTCTTTCTAGCTAAGGTGTCCACCACGGCGCAGCACAGGGTTCACCTTTTCAAAGTGGCTCTTGGTGGCTGTTCTGCCTCTTCCTCTTCCAGGTTCCTGACCCTTTGCATCCTCCCCACTTGGCTATGGAGCTGTGTAGGCTTGTATTTCCTTCACAGGCATAATGTGTGATTCTCCCTGTTCAACCCACAACTCTGTGGGCAAGGTATGGGCCTATGCTTCTCGTTTACCCTCCCAGGTTTCTATTCTCTCAGTCTTTGAGTGCCCAATGCAGAGCTGGAGGGTTTGCAGAGGTGCTCACAGCAGGAGTGGTGCAAGGATTAGGAGGTACCCTGGCCCCTTCACTACCTGAACCTCAACAGCTCCCTTCTGAGCTCCGTGATGGCCTGGGGTTTCACATGATTTTCATTTGAAATGAAGGGTCATGCTGTTGCTACAAGCTATGGAAACCTCTGCCCCACACAGTTGGATTTCTGCAGCCTGGAGAAAAGTCTGCTCCCACTTATTCACTTGTGTGTGATATTCCTTCAGCAGAGACCAAAAGCTTTCACTGCATGACCAAAGAATAGATTTCAATTATAAACACACCCTGGAGAGGGGACAGAGAGATTTAAATAAACCTTGTTCCTGAGAGAGGAGCTGTTGAGGGTGATGAGGAAATAAGAGCTAGGACAGGGCAAGTGCTGGGGAGAAAGGGTGCAGAAGGGAGGGGCGGTACAGATGTCTACACTATTCATAGCCTCAGTTGGCTCCATCCAGGCTCCATCCAGGCTCCATCCTCTCAAAGCCAGAGTGTCTCACACAGGACACAGCCCTCCTCACCATGGAGGCCTTGCCCAGGATGGGGGCAGAAGTATGTTCTTTGGTCACTGTGAAGGTCTCCACAGGGTACACCAGGGTACTTACTTGCCATGGCTTCGAGCCGTATCAGGAAGCAGACCAGGCTGGGGAAGCTGACCCTGCCGGTGTTGTCACTGTACCTGAGCATCATGAGACCCAGCAGCTCACTGCTGATGAAGATCCCTGAAAGGAAGTCTGGGCCACAAGGGGAGGTAGTGAACTGGGGAGGACTTGCCAGGGTTTGAGACACTTGTTCAAAGAACTTAGCAGCCTTCTAGCACTATCTCCTACTGGCTTGGCAGCCTGTCCACCTTGCTTCAGTGTCTCTCTCTGATGCTCCTGTTTGGGGGTCCCAGTGACACAATGCTGGAGTGTGGCCAAAGACCAACTCAAGATACTTGACACTGGCTGTTCTGGAGACACCTCAGCCTTCACAACCACTGGACAACTCTTATGCAGTAGGGAGGACCTCCGGAGTTTTCTTGCAGCCCTGCCTCTGCCAGGCCTTTCTGCTGCAAGCACTGCTGAGCAAGGCAAGGAAAAGAGCCTGGTGGCCTGCTGGCCCTGTGCACCCAGAGACACATTTGCTTTTTCCAGCCCCATTAATAAAACATGAAATGAATGCCTTTCCATAGGCGTGCTCTCTCCAGCTTGTCACACTCTCAAATCACCCATTTTCTGACAGCTAGCTCCATTATCCCTTTCATTTACCTGCCTAGCCCCTGAAGAATTTTGAGTTGAATTGAAACTGTTCTCTACTTTTTCCCTTTCATTATTCTGAAGACATTAGTGAAATTTCCTTTAAAGATTTCATCTGTAACTGGCTCTCCAGTGGTTCTCTCTCTCTCTTTTAAGTTTGTTATAGGGTATGTACACTCACCAGAAAGATAAAGAGAGAATGAGAGACACAGAGAGAGGGAAAGTGAGAAATCACCCCTGGGGGTGGGTAGCCGTGCTGCAATTCTTCTCCAATCTCCTCTTGGGATTTTAGGCATGCATGCACATATGCCCAGCAAGTTTTTCAAGCCTCCAGGTCCAGAACTTGCACCCAGTCAGCCATGTGGGGTCCAGAGGCTTTACCCTTTATGCTACCAGCTGGCCCAGTGGCCCTCAAAGTATGGTCTTCACAGCAGGTGCTGAGCATCATCCAGACCTTCTTAGAAGTGCAATTTAAAAAAATATTCTCCCACCCCACCACCCCATCTCCTGAATCAGACACCGAGGGCACAGCTCAGCAGTCTGTGCTGTAGGGGAGTCTGATGGTGCTGAAGTTCAAGTAGCAGCTCTCTACTGTAGAGAATTAAGGGGAGATTAATGCCAAAAAGGGAACACCCTTCCTGTATTTCTACCCATCTCTAGGACTGGAACCATGGGACAGAGAATGTTAATGCCTTTCTTTGTGTTCATCCCAGAAAACATGATTTTACATTTTATTAAGGAAGGCAGTCATTTTCTCAGGTAACCTTTGTGTGATCCATCTTCCCCATCAGGACAGTAAAGATAATGATTCCTGCCCTTCCTGGCTTACAAGGTAGTCGAGACAATCAAAGGAGATAGCGTGAATAGAAATTCTTGGTGAACTCTGAAGCTCTTATGGCCCCTAAGGTATTATTATCATTAGCCCAGGGCTGAAAGCTTTTGCCATTTCATTTAATTTAGCCTCCAAGCCCTTACTTGAAGCAGACAGATGCCATTTCATTTAATTTAGCCTCCAAGCCCTCTGTGAAGAGAGAGGAGCGGGATCATCAGCCTGCCCATGGGTATTTAACCCTGATGGCCCAGACACTGAGATGGAAGCATCCCTAAGGCGAGCTTGACTCCTGGTGGGCGTCAGTCTTGCAGGGCTATTTTCTCACAATTAGGGCTGTGCTGAACAGCTCTGGGCAGCTGGGAAAGTTGACTGGCACATGAGAACTCAGGGGGGATGACTCCCAGAGTCTTGGAGGTGTGTTGAGGTCAGTGTAAACCTGGGACAGGGAAGCAGCAACTTTCCTCTTTTCTGACAGCCCAGCATTGCAGCACTAGCCTTGTTTCACCATACTAAGGCACACACAGACCCCACAACCTCAGTCACCATGACTCAAGGGGCCCCGGCTTTACCTGTATTCTCTATGGCCTTCTGCAAGTCTGAGCTCAGAAGAACTCCAGAGTGCTGGATGCTCTGGAAAACATGCTGATATGGAAGAGAAGCAAGAAGCCGGTGTGAGGATGAAGAAGATGTCCTGGATGGGGATGTGGGGGTGGAGTGTGTCTCAGAAATTCCTTTCCCATCCCTGGAACTTGCTTCACAAGAACTTGGGTGGAGCCAGCTTAGAAGTAGGCAGACTTCAGTGGAACATACACCTGCCACAGCCCACTATCACTGTACCAGCTAAGGGCTGCAGGTCCCCTCCCCAACCTGCTCCCTGCTCCTGCTCAGCCCCTAGATTGGTCCCAGATGCAGATGCATAGGGCAGCTGGTGAATTCAAGAGAAGTGTAGGACTCTCTACAGTGTTTGCATAGGGTAATGGTCAAGAGCGTTAAACTTGACAACTAAACTGCCTAAATTCCTGCCCAATTATTGGGTCATCAGAAAAGTCATGACATATTTTTCTATGTGTTTCTATGCAAAGATACATCATGACTTTTCCCATGACTCTATGTTTATCTGCTGGGTAATCTTGGGCACGTTATTTAATCTTTTTCAGTTTCTTCATCTGTAACATGGATAGTCCCTACCTCATAGGTGTATTGCAAGGAGTAAATGAGCTAGTACTTATAAAGTGCTCGGGTGAGTGCCTTGTACGTCAGTGAGTAATGTGTAGAAAGTATTGAAAGCAGGTTAGAACTGCATTTTGGATCCAAGCAGGGTTGCAGAAGGTAGTAACTGTAACTTCTCATTTTGTACAACTCTTGAACTTAGCCAGGACTTCCTACCTCTACCTAATTCTGACTGGAACCCAATTATCATCACACTTCACAGCTGAGGAAATTGATGCTCAGACTGGTGGTATTTTGCTTTGGGTTATGCAAGAACTTCAGGACTCAGTACTAATTTTTGTCTTTGCTCAGCTGCCCCACAGGGGCCGCTCAAAGCAAAATGCCCCACATGTGGGTGTGTGACTGGGGTCAACTGTAGGAGATGGTTACTGTGAACTAGCAGCTTGGAGCCTATTCTTGACATTTTTGGCTTTTCATGAGTATAAAGACAGATCTAGGGTGTTCTCAAATAGGCCTTCACTTGTTCATTTGTAATTTATTAGTGTGGCTATTTATTCAGCATTTTTCAACTCTTGCTGTGTTTTAGACACTAAGGCGGCAATGGGGAAAGATGAATATGAGGGAGCACCTTCCCTGGAGGACCCCACAAACTAATGGGGTGGGGGTGGGCATGCCGACATCTGCTGTGCCCTGTGAGAAACGGAATGACTCCACATCAGGGATTAGGTGAAGCAGCCTGGTGCTGCACATATACCTCTCCAAACAAAATGTGAGCTCTCCTTGAGGACAGAGGTGAGTTTCATCTTCCTGTGTACCCCCTGATCATGCAATACAGCTGGGCACCCAGTAAATGTTTGCTAACCTAGACAGAATGAGACTGCTAGTCATAGGAGCATGCCCATACCTGGCAGTGCACAAGCCGCATCCATAGCCTTGCAAATTCCTCATGGTCAAGTCGCCCATTCACTTTCAGCTGCATGGGGAGTTAAGAGTTAATCAGCCCAGCATGCAATGAGCAGAGGGGCTGCTGGTCCTGCCAGCGAGGCTGGAGCAGCTCCATCCATCAACTAGTAACACTGTCGGTCCAAAGTCACCTAGATGTGGCCCCACGCCAGCTGGCTCCTGCTACATCTGAAAGGGACCTGGCTCACTTTTTTGTTTTCCAAAAGAGAGAGAGAGAGGAGGAGAGAGAGAGAGAAGGAGGGAGGGGGAGGTAGGGAGGGAGACAGAGAGAGAGAGAGAGACAGAAATGGAAGAAGAAAGAAGTCCAAGAAAAGAAGGTCAATATCACTTGCATCTGGGGAAAGTGAGGGAGCCCAATACACAGCCTTTACCAGTTAGAGTGGGTTCCCTAGCGGGGGGGTGGGGTGAGAAGGAGCACAAGAGTCATTGTAACTCTAACTCCATGTTCATAGGTGTGGAGATCGTTTTTTTGTGTATTAGAGCCAGCCCTGGCTGCTCCATACAATAAATTCAGTGATGTCCAATGAAGGGAAAAGAACTGACCTCCACAAACTAGACAGGGAGCCAGTGGATGAGGAGGAGGAAGCGTTTAAAAGAGCAGTCCACTCTGTGAGGTTCAGCGTACACAGCCTCTCCTGTGGTACCTGCCCTGGGCTGTGGGGCTGTAGGGACCATTTGGATTCCTCTGTGAGGGATGCGGACAGTGTCTCCGAGCAATTCCAAACTACAGCCCGCAGAGACAGGGCATGATTTATGATTTCATCAAGAAACCCTCTTGTTCTACAATGGCCAGCTTCGCATTCCCAATCGAGCCTTGTTAACAGTGCAAGAACTGGGTGATCCGTCTCCCTCAGGAGCTGGTGAGGCAGCAGCCAGGAATATGCCCACATGCAGTCAGTCTCTCCTGCCTGTTGGGAGGTGCCTGGGGAGGGGAAGAAATATCTCACAGGTGAGTAGAAATCAGAGGAGAGGTGAAAGCCTGGGTTTTGATTTTTTTGGTCTTGCCACTGTGCCACTACAGAGTCAGGGAGCTGCCTCAATCCTGTCTCTCATCTGCAAATGCAGCAAAATAGTAACAATGGGGTTCAACTGCTGTGTAGACCAAAGAGCTTTCTATATGTTTTGGGCTGTTGTTATCTTTACTACAATGGTGGCTTGCTGAGTAAGGAATTTAAACAGTTAAGACTCCTCTTCCAGTGAGAAGGAAAAGGAAGAAGAGAAAAGAGTTCCCAATGGTACTGTAAGGAGGTGGTATTGAAGGTGGTTATACTTTGGAGGCTGAAGACTCCAAGATCAAATCCAGAGACAGAGGCAAATCCTGACCAGTCGTGTGATCTGAGCAAATTACTTAACCTCTCTGCAACCCGGTTTTTATTTATTTATTTATTTATTTTCATTTTAGGGTAAGATAACACCCTTTGCATCACAGGGGTTTTTGCAAGGACTATAAGAAAAAAGTGTGTATATACCCATTCAATTCTCAGCACACAGTAGATGCTTAATAGATGATAACTATTGCTATTGTTGAAACTTGTCTGGCGAGTTACTGAGTTAGTAGAGAATCCACAGAAACCTAGGCTGTTGGGTGAGGCCTGAGAACGAAGAAAGAAGGGAAAACACAGAAAGAGAAAAAAAAGGTTCTCTAATATTCTAACTAGACACCTGGGGAAGCATCTGGAACAGATGGGCTCTTAGTGTGACTGCAAAGGATACATCCATCAGGGCCACGATGCTGCGGCACTCGTCCAAGGAGAATGTGTCCCCTGGAGGCCCTGAGGAAGGGGCAACAGGAAAGACTGAAATGGTGGTGGTGGTGGTGATAGGGAAGGGGGTTGTGATGGTGGGGTTGAGACAGGACCTCCAGGCCCTTGGGCTGATCATACCTGTCAGGAATTCCTGGTTGAGAAGGCTCTGAAGCTGAGTAGCATCAATGTCCAGCCCCTGTTGCAAACAAAGGAGGAACATGGGGATCACATCAACACCTGGGACCTGAGAAACACACCTACTTGACTCCACAAAAGCACTCCTACTTCTACACAGTGCCCACTCTGGTGACAAAGCCTTCCACTGCTGCTCTGGGCCTTGCTGAAAACTCCGTCTCCTGGACATTGGCAGTGCTGGTCACTACTGATGTTTGATGCCTGGTGTGAGCTGCTTTGCAATCAGCACTCCCCTCATTACTGTACTGAAAGCAGTGTTCTCTTCCTACCCCCACACCTGGCACTTGAGAGCCCCTCAGAAGTATTATTCAAAGCCCTTTAGGTTGTCACCCATCTGCTTTCAAAAAGAGATGAAAAGAAAAAAATAAGATTCTCTGTGTGTGTGTGTGTGTGTGTGTGTATGTGTGCACACATGTGTGATAATAGGAGTTAAAAATATCAGAAATCTAGGCTAAGAGAAGCAGCTATAATTGAGCACATTACTTAGCATTAGCCTTCCCAGCCGTTGAAGCAAAAAGGGAGATGTCATGGTTTTCCCAGGATTAAAAGCAGGAAGCAATTGAGGCTGAGTGGAGAGAAAGCTTTTCCTGGCTTGAACTCTGGAAGAGTTAACTGCACTAGGTCTTATACTGGGGAAATTGGACAGCTTGATGGATGGGTCTCCAATGATGATTTTATAAAGAGGCAGAACTGTTTTACGTACTGCCCTTATATCCAGCCTGGTAAGAGAATGCAGGGATGACGTGACACATTCATTCTGGGAGAGTTTTACGTGGAGAACTGGTTCTGGAGTGAGTTTCTCCGCAGGTGACTTTGAAATGACACTTGGTCAGGTAGAAGTGGGAACCTCCTAGGGGTCATCCAAGCACCAGTACCTCTTAGACAGCAGACACACTATGCCTTCCATCTCCCAGGGTCCACCACACCACCCAGAAGAGAAAGCCAAAGCAGCCCACAGCCTGGGTCCTGGACCCCATAGGATGGTTCTTGAAAACATCCTGTCAGTGTCTGAAACTAGTTCTCAGGTCATCTCTCCAACATCTCACTGGTTTTGTCAGGGAAGTGGATGCTGAGTGCCCATCATCAATGGATTTCCTCTTCAAAAGAAGCATAATACTTCACTTTGGATAGCAGTTGACATGTTAATGGGGAACTCCAACTTACATGGAATTGTTCACTAGATCATATGCAGCTTTGGAGTACAAACCATGTCTTTTCCCTTCTTTTTTTTGGGAGAGGTTTTTGCTATAGGGCACGTGTGCTTGCCAGACAGAGAGAGACAGAGAGACAGAAAGTGAGAAATCACCCAACGGGGGGATGGCCATGCCGCAATCCCTTCTTCTCCATTCTCCTCTCGAGATCTTGGGCATGTACGCCCATGTGCCCGGCATGAGTTTTAAGCCACCCGGGTCCAGGACTTGAACCGCGGACAACTACATGGGAGTCCAGCGACATAGTCATTACGCTAACTGTTGGTCTCAATCTTTTTCCTTCTTCATATCACCCACCTGAGACAGAACCTTGACCTGGACTCTGAATTCAGTAACCAACTCAAAGTGTTTGAGAAAATGAGGGTAGCAAGGAAGACAATGGTTGCTTAAACAAATGCTCAGAGAACTGCATGTTTGCCTTTACCACCACAATGATAGATACCCCAGGGCTGTATCTGGTATTCCCAAAGCTTAGCATGGTACATTGTAAATATCTGCCAGTGACATAAATGACAGATGGGTCTGGCCCATCCCAGAGTCTGATGCATCCTTGCTTTCCCACAGGCAAATGCTGGGTTATAGCACTGTCACTGCTACTATAGCTAATGAAGGGAACTAGTGGTAGTAGCAAGACATTGCATCAGTTCAACACTAGTTAAACTGACCTAAGAGATCAGGAGAGAGGAGATAGTCTGTGTATGGATGAATAATTTGCCTTGAACTTTCTTTGGAGGAGACAGCCTCTGAGGATAGTTTGCAGGCTGTGCAGAATGATGCCAGGTGGGTCCTGCTCAAGGTGAGAGGTGAAAACGGGAGGGAATCCAGTCTCAGTCAGGCACCTTGGCACAATGGAGCATTTGTGTCTTATTTCAATTCCTGTGAAGGCCTCACATGGGCTGCAGTCACCTTTTAGAGGAAACATTTGGCTATTGTTTGGAAAGGTCCTAATTAGGGCATCTGTACTGTCTTACCATATGACAGAATATATTTTTATTTTAGAGGTGCAGGTGCATGGACCATGTGTGAGAATTTGCCACCTGCCCTTGAAGGAAGCTTGGTCTCAGGCATTCTAAACAGGCATCTGCTGAGGGGGTGCTAATCTGTCTTAATTCAGTTCAACAGAAATGATTGAACATCTCCTCTGTGCCAAGAACAGTGATCGGTGTTGGGGACAAGGAATTCATATGATGTCATCCCTACTGTCAGGAGCTCAGATTGGGGACAATCATCTTGGCTGGCCTTGTCATACATCAAGTGAACTGCCTTCTAAATCAGCCCAGATGGTGCGCCTGAATTCTGGGCCAATGCTGATTTCCTAGAGGTCCATGTACTCCTCATTCCAGCCACATTCTTCATTTCTCCAGCCTCCACCACCCACCCCACCTGGGCTGAGGCCACCTCAGGTTACCAGTGGCCCATTAGCCATCTGAGTGCAGGGGCAAGGTCTTGCCTGCTTCCTGTCCATGGCCTCTACCTGGCCCAAGTTGACACAGTTCATGTGATCATCTGTATCACTTCCAGCCCACGCCAACGTGTTATTAATGATAAAAGGTCCATCATGCAGAGCCCTTGGCAGGTGTTTTATCCTGACAGTTCAAGGAGTTCTTTATAACAGTTTATTAAACCATTAAGGAAATCTCACATGCACATAGGTGGCTTGGCAGGCAGGATGCTGTTGGTGCTTTCTGAAACTGGCCAGCTCCCGGGAGGAACTATGCCAGGTTGGTGGGGAGGTGGCGCAGTGGGAGAAGGAAAAATTGCAAGAGGGTACTGCCAATTGCTTCATTTTAAAGATTTAAAAGGCAATACATCTCAAACACCCATCCCCCCTTAGTCATCCTCCACCCTTTCTAAACTCTATATTCCATCTGGATGTCACTAGATGGAAGTGTCACTTCTCTCCAAAATTTGGCAGCCAGAGTAGTTCTAGAGATAATCCAGGGAGAGTCTGACAAAATGGCTCATCAAGTCAATTTTCCTCTCTGTGTCCTGATGAGGACCCGGAAGGGTCTTCCTCTCAAGTCCCTTCATCACCTGTCCTATACAAGACCTCTCAGTGCTAGGTACTGTACCTTCTTAGCGTATCTGTAGAAAATGCTTTGCTGGGAGCCATTTTCTAGAAGACTTGCCTGAATCAAAGGAAGAATAGCCAATATCAGACTTCTTTTTTTTTTTTTTTTTTTTGAGAGATTTTTGCTATAGGGCGCGTGCACTCGCCAGACAGACAGAGACATAGAGACAGAAAGTGAGAAATCACCCCCCAGGGGGGATGGTCATGCCACAATCCCTTCTCCTCCTGGGATCCTGGGCACGCACGCACACGTGCCCGGCGTGAGTTTTAAGCCACCGGGTCCAGGATGTGAACCGCGTTCAACTACGTGGGAGTCCAGTGACATAGCCATTATGCTAACTGCTGGTTCCCGCCAATATCAGACTTCTGAGAGGGAGCCCACCTGTCTGTTCAGTTAGGGTACAATAATGCACACCTGGGTCTTAAGACAGACTCTTCACTTGGCAATTGGAAACAATCTTCAGGAGAATGAGAAAACTAAAGCTCATGGAATGAAGATGGTTGGATCTAGCTTGGCCTTGGAGGCCTGGTCTTCCCTACCCCACCCCTCTGAGCCATCAATGGCCCATTACAGTGTCCGTTTTCATCAGTCAGTGATGAAGCAAGAAAAGAAATAGGAGCTCTTGGAGATGGAATGTGGCAAATGCAGGTCACCAGCTAGACCTTGCTGTGCACCTACCTTCAGTGCTCTGAGGTTGAAATTGCTGTTCAGGTTCCTAGAAAATTAGGGGGACAGTGTGACAAGGACAGCCAGTTCACCATTTAAAGGAAGCATGCACTTGGAGGGCACCCTAGATGACACTGTTCATTTATGCCAAGGACCTGGGTGGAGAGCACTCAGCACTGCAGGATGTGGAGTGGGCAGCCACAGCAGTCAGCAGGTAAGTGAGTACCACAGCCATGTGTCCAGCGTTTTGAGTAGACATGGTCTGGTCTTCTAACCATGTAGTAAATGGTTGCTTTCACAACCAAGCACAGATGGATGGTGACCTCCATTGTCAGGATGGAAGAAAAGCTTTATCTTATGTTTCATCTGTACTTGGTATAATAATGATTACCTGGGACTCTGGACTGAGAAGTCCTCCTCCACACTCCACTGTAAAGACCACCATGATTACAGTGATGTCTGCCTCAGGCTAGAGTGAACCAGAGGTCCAGCTGGGTGAGTATATGTTCATCCCAGTCTTGGCTTATTGCGTTGGCCTTCAAGACCTCCATGATCAGACCTTACCTTGCAGGCCCATCTTTCATGGTCTTACAGACCTATGCCACATTCCAGCCACATTTCAGGCAATTTGACATGAAACCATCTTCCTGCATTCCTCACTTATTCTTCAGCAAACCCTGTGCTGACCCACTTCTTTAATTCTGCTTATGCTCTTTTCTTCCACTTGCATGACCTTCTTTTTTCAATCATTAAATTCTATTTTCCTTGAAGGATCATCTCAAAGGCCATTTCCTCCAAGAAGCCTTTCTCAGTTCCTCTTGCCAGAATGCTATTCTTTCTCCTTCCATGCAACCTTCCCCCCAGCAATTGCTCCATCCTGTTTGTGGTCTAGCTATTGACGTATAGACTTTCTTTCCCTCCTGTGATGAGCAGGGCTCATATTGCATTCCCCGTCAGCACAGGACGTGCTGCACAGAATGCACAGAGCATACTTCATAATGATACAATGCATTTTTATAAAAGTAAACAGACTGAAACAGTTCGGATTCCAGAGGATGTGTACCTGGAACTGTCTGGTACTTTTAGGAAGATTCGGAGAAAGAATTCAGCTTCTTCTCTACGTGCTGAGGGGACCACAACATAGGTCCCAGGGCTCAGATGCAAGGACTTTGTGAAGTTGCGCTTGGTTTCATGATCTAGGCCCTGGGCAGCATTTCTAAATGGAGAGAAGAACTCTGGTGGCAATCTCTCTCCAAACTGCTGAAACTAGAAGAAACATCATTATTATGAGAAAGCCCCTTCCGTGCATGGGCCTGACACCAAAAGAAACCCACCACCTTCCAGACCTCTTTGTTCACCAAAACATGCTACATGTAATGCACAGAGCACTGCATGTAACGACCATGCATTGCAAGCCCCACAAAAGAGGAGAGTGCTTACCCGAACTCTTGAAAGCAGGAGCATTTAGCCCGTTATTTTGTCTAAAACCCAGAGACTATAATGAATGCAAAGAAATATGACAGTTTTATTTCACTAGGTTTAATAGCATCCTGGGTTTCTGAACTTACTGTCTGCTTATATAAAGGGATTTCCAAAAATTCATGGAAAAATGGAATTAAAGTAGTAGCTTATTTTGGTGAAAATTTTTTGAAATTCCTGCATAGTTTGTTCATAATGCACATTTTTTTTTTCATGAACTTTTTGAGACCTCCCCTTATATAAGAGAGAAAACTTCCATGGAAACCAGTGGCATTGTTCCAAAATCAGATTCCTTCTGGGGGCCCTAAAGCCCCTTCTCTCCTGATCTTTCAGTGAAATACTCTGAACTGCTATAGCACTGTGAAGTTGAAGTCTTTTTACTTCCTCTTTTATCTCTCCAACTGAGCCCTGAGATTCCTTCTCATTGGAGAATAATAGGCCCTGATCATTTTCCTTTTATTTCAATATTTTCTTAGAGATAAAACAATAAATATAATGCAGTTCCTATTACTGAATGTCACATACATATTACATAATAAAAACCCCTTACTAAACAAATTTTCTCCACTACAGTTGAGCATGGGGATTCCATTTAGAATGGTTATGCAGCATGAAATGATTATTTATGAGCTCTGCCTTGGGGGAAAACAAGGGGAAGGAGGAAATTTCTTTTCAGGGTGTAGGGACAGGGCTGAGACAGGAGCTAGGCTGCTGCCCCAGGTGTACAGCTGGGGCTCTGTAGAAACTCCCAAGCAATTCTGCTGACATTAATCGGCAGCCCCAGAGGGTTAGGAACCTGACTTGCTTGGGCCTGTCAGGGGATAGCAATGATGGGACCAGCTTTTCTCCAGAGGGTCAGCAATATCTGTGGCTCTGGCTATGAGCGTGGGCATGTGGGAAGCAGTGCGCATGTGGAGATATGTGGATGACATGCCCCCTTACTATCTATCTAGAGGGTAAGGATCTTGCTGCCTATCTTCTTGCCTCCTCTTCATATTGGACCCTTGCGACCCTGTTCAGGCTTTTAATCCTTTAGAACAGACTTTCTCAGTGGCAGTGAGAAGCGTTGAGTGTGAAGATTAATGGCCCAGTGCTTGAGGCCCCAGCATCAAACTGACGCAGGGCTATCTGTTCACAGACCTGACTCAGTAGTTCCAGAATGGGGTTTGTGCCTTTTCCTGAATCAAGTCCCCACCTGGCTCTCCAGCTCTGGGAATTGGAACACTGACATGTGTATTGCAGTGAGTGCTTCCCAGGAAGTCCTAATCACTGTTTCACTTCCATTGCTGGGGTTCCAGGACCAGAGTCAGGTCCCAACTCCACCACTGTGATCAAGAGAACTCCTAACAGTTAAGCTTTCTGCCTGGACTTCTGAGTAGCCCCTGCTCTAAGGCCCCCTGACAAGGTTTCTGCCTATTTGTTGGAGCTCCCGTGTAAAGTCTGCAAGTAATATAGTCACCATCTATTGGCACTGCAGAGCTCACAGCTGTGAGAAGTCCAAGTGTCTGTGAGGACAGGTTTTGTGAACCCCATCCACTCTTATTCATTCTTCCTCATGGTTTTAAGTTACCTTTCACCAATAGAGCCCCATTACCCTATTGCTTGTAAGAAGAGCTAGCAGATGTGCTGATAACTCATTTGGGGAGTTTTGCATTTTGTTTGTGTTGACTCAGGGACTGACTAATTCAGAAGGCACCTCAAAAGGAGCCCGTTAGTGCTGCTCTCATCTTAAGTACAAAGGAACTGCTCCATCAATCATATCCCTCGAACAGGGGCCAACTACTTGAGGATCCACTCACAGTTATAGCCTTTCCTGAATGTTAAATGAGAGAACAGACCAAAGGGTCCAACTTGCAGACCAGGAGAAATAAAATATTTTTCTGTTTGAAGATTCTAAGCTTGTATCTGATACAAGACATAGCAAGATTGAATTTGTAGTTACTAAACATGCGAAGGCCATGGTGTTGGAAGAGGCATAACATTTTACCAACAGACAGCAACAAAGGCATGGGAAGTCCAGCGAGGGCAATGGTGAGCCATACCTGGGGGTCAACCTGTGGGGAAGAGTAAAAAAGGCATATTTAGGATCCCAAACCCAATCAAAGTGTAAGCAGCTCCGTGCAGCCTGGCTCAGGGTTCCACATTCCTTCCTCTGTGTGGTCGGCCTGTTTTCTGGCACACCTGGCCACGAACTGGTACAATTACTCATTCTCTGTGCCAGGTTGTAAAAAAAGGGAACCTACTCAGTTATAGAGAGCAAACGAGGAAGGAAATTGAAGAGGAAAACATGTCTGAGAGTGGGAGGTGTTCCCCTGGTAGCTCAGCAAGGTGTAGTTACTATTTGTAACCATGTAGCAATGATGACATCATTGGACAGGTAAAGGTGAGATTGGCAGGGCCTGGATCAAATGTGAATTTCCCATTATTGAGAGCTTCAATGGGAAGTCAATTTCTTTTCCTTCCATCAGACCACTGTAAATGTGGTGGAATTTGTTCCAGTCATCCATCCCAGTGTTTGTAGGAATAATGTATGTGTTCATATAAGTGGGAAGATACCTATATACCAGTCTCTCCACATGGGAGAAGGAAACACTGGGAGGCAGTTCCATTTTTAAGCTACTCCACAGTTTGCAAAGCACTCTATGTAATGTGTTGGATATTCACAATAATCTTGCAAATAGATACTTGGCTCCCTATTTTATGTATGTTAAAAACTGAAGCTCAGCAGTCTAAGTGGCTGAGTTAGGAATAGAGCAAACTGTGTTGCTTCCTTTGTTATTAAGCTCTCTTCTCCAACTCCCCTGCTCACTAGGAGCTGTCTTCTCCAGTTGGTGTAGGTCTTGATTCTTTTCCATTTTTTTTGAGAGGTTTTTCCTATAGGGCACGTGCACTCGCCAGACAGACAGAGACAGAGAGACAGAGAGTGAGAAATCACCCTCCAGGGGGGATGGCCACGCCGCAATCCCTTCTCCTCCATTCTCCTCTCAGGATCTTGGGCACGCATGCACATGCGCCCGGTGTGAGTTTTAAGCCTCCGGGTCTGGGATGCGAACTGCGGTCAACTACATGGGAGTCCAGCAACATAGCCATTACGCTAACTGCTGATCCCAGATTCTTTTCCACTTTTGATCCATCCTGGGCCCTACTCATGTGTATAGATAGATTAGCTGATTTGCCCAGGCAAACTTCTCTGGGGGACAGGGGAAGCAGGGATGGATATAAAAAAAAAGTCCAAGTCTAGAGAAGGAGCCTTGGGTGAGGGTAAAATGGCTAGTCCACCCTTGTCCTTTTTCAAGGTCCTGTCTTCTTCCTGCTTGTTTATATACCACTGGTGTTTGTAAGGTGGTGTAATACTCCCACAGCGACTGCTGGAGCACCATTATCAACGGGGCAATACTAAACCCACAAATACCATCAGAGCCCTGGGAACTTTCAAGAGCCTGGTTCTGGCACATGAATAACTTGTTTCTCAACTTAATTATGACAGGAACCTTTTGCATTATCAAGGTTTGAACCGTCCTTCGGTATCAGCTCAATCAGGATCCTGTAAGATCTGCTGCGATCTCCAGGTAACTTGAGGAAATCTCAGGTGTGAGAACTCCTTCCTCAAAGTGGGTAGCTAAGAAATGATACATCTCTGGCTGGAAAGTAGAGAACTAGATTTGGAAGCACCTTAAAAATCTATTTGATTGCAATCTTGCTAGGGCTCCTGAATTGTAAAACTTCAGGTAAATCAACACAAGGTTGCTGTGTTGCACAGCTCTGGGGCACCAGGTTCAGAAATGACACTGTAAACAGCAGCTTCAGGAGTTGTGCACTGAGGCAGTCCTTAGACCCTCTGTGGAATTCTGTCTCACATCAGATAAAGGAAGAGTTGCTTGAGGTAGTTTTAGTTGGCCTGTCTGCAGCTCTGACCTGTTCATTCCTAGATGGGCAGACCAGGTACCTCAACTCTTCAGCTCTTCCCAGATCCTCCTTCTGTTCCAACCTTTTGTTTTTCTTCTCAGAGCTAAGGGTTGGGAGACTCTGGGGATAAGGGTCCTTTTAGAAGGCTAAAAACAGTTGGGTTTTTGGGTGGCCAGACTGCTTTTGAATAACGACATTAGGTTCTACAACATACCAGAATATGCTGACAACTGATATAGGTAGGAGACATGCCCTGCTGTAAACACAGGCAAGCCTAACCTTCTCTTCAGCCTAAGATTCTTTTTTTTTTTCTTTGCAAATTTAGAATCAGACTAGATGAACACTATAGCCACTTTGGGCTTCATATCCAAGGCTTTGGATTTGAAGGCAGTCAAATCTTCCAGCCTGGCTGGCTTCTCTCCCCAGTCCAAGGTATACACAAATGTCCCAAAGTAGTAAGCTCTGAAGCATACTGCCTTACCTTGAACACCTGGAAGCTTAATGGAAATATCTCATCTTCTGATTTCCAGCTCTGTGGCATGATGGTGAAGGACACAACAACATTGATTCCCTCTGTTTGCTTTGGCACAAAGAAGAAGTACTGAGCTTCCCTCTGAGATTGTCCTGCATAAGAAAGTGCTGTTACTAGAACTCAGTTGTATCCCTGACACCCCCAGTGGGGCCATGTTCAGTTTGGGGAGCCCTGTGGGATTGTATTATAAAATAAATTTGGAGACCTAAGACCTGGGTCCCAACCCCCACAGTTACTAGTTGTGGTACAAGTTTGATTATTTTGATTATTTTCTTTTAAAAAATTATTCTATTTATTATTATTGCTATTTTCAATTTGACTAGAGAGAGACAGGGAGAGAAAGAGAGAGACAGGGAAAGTGAGAAAGCAAGTCACCAGGTCCAGGATTCCAACTGTGTTTGGCCATGTGGGTGGCCACCATGCCACCTGCCGGCCCCAAAGTTTGATTATTTTCTAAGCCTTAGTGTCTTCTTAAAAACAAGGAATAGGGAAGTTAAGAGAAAATGTTTCTTAAATATAAAGGCCAAGGCTATTTTTATATTACACAGTGAAATTGTAGAGTCCCCAGCCATGCATGAACTTAAGCATTGGCAGTAACCATAAGAGCCTTGAAATGGTGTCAGTTGCCCAAGCACCTGTGGAAACAGAGGAGCATGGGCAGGGAGATGGCAATTCACAGGACTCATCTGCCTAAGCCTGCTCATTGAAGCCAGAACGAGAGAGAGAGAGAACTAATGTGAAAGCTGTCAGAAAGGATGAGGATAAGTCAAGATAGAAACAAATGAATACACATATGAAGGTTTGGGTCACAATTGGGAAGCTGTAAAAGGGGAATAGGGAAATTTAGAAGACTGTCATGGTCACAGGCTTTCTATGAGGATTGAGTAAGATGATACATTAAAATGCACTTAGCAGCACATAGCGGGCACTCAGTTGCTAGCTTCCTTCCTTTTCTCCCTTGCAAGGTATTACTAAAAATTGCCCCAATGTGTAATTTCAGTTAACTCATTGATATGTATTATTTCCAGAGAAGACTGGCTCTTCAGTCAGATAGGTGTGGCTAGGGAACGTGAATCAGTGAACTGGCTGCCCGAGAGGGACTTGGCAGTTCTTTAGAGTCTGCCTAGGCTTCCTGGTGATGAGATTCTCTGAGCAGAAGAGTGAAGAGCCTGGAGTTTGAAAAGAGGGATGGCCCAGGGTATGGAGGCATTCGAGCAAACCATTTCAGGAAAATGAATGTGTATATCTGGGTGCCAACATACACATGTACACACTTACATACAAATACATGTTTATAGCCTCTTTAATCAAGGATATATAAGCATATAAGCATACTTAGATTTGTCTTCAAATGGACCTATTTTACTTCTCACTGTAACAAACAGGAATAGGGAGGCACAGTGAGGGTATGTGACTCCCCTAAGGCCACGATCAAAAAAATTCATCTCAGGGGACCCCAAAGTTATGTTCAGAGTCATTTACTTTTGCGATCTCATCCACTAAGACTGGGCAGAAATATTGTGTTTAGATGGTGCTTTGTGGGTTCAAGGAGCAGGCAATTCTACTGTTCATAGTTGGGGATGCTGAGGATAGAGAGGCCATTTGAAGTCCCAAAGTCACCTAGTTAGTGTGTGGCAAAGACAATGGTTTGACCTAAGCCCCAACTTGTGTCCAATATTTGTACATAGCCCTCCCCACTACCCTGTTTATTTACTAAAGACTAGAGAGCCTGCTCTACTCCTAGGGGAGGTTGGAGGTTAGTTGAAAGGCAGTGGTAGACCTGGAAGGGCTGGGGGTGTGGAGACACTTTAAACGGTCTCCTGACCCTCCAGCCCCGGCAATCATTTTCCTTGGAGAAATAGTAACTATTCCTTTTGGGATGATAAATTCCTCTCTTTTCAACTTTATGCTGGTGATGGCTCAGAATTAAAGGCCAGAGAAAACTGAAGCCATGGTAGGGCGAGGACTGATGGCTTCCAGGCTAGAAGGACAATTACTAATGTCATAACTACCTGCAGTGTTTCCTCGAATCACTTGGTTCTTAAACATCATTTGGGACCATCTTTCATGGAGTGGGTTTCCATGGTCCAGAGTGATGGGAATTTGGTTACATATAAAAAGGCAGGAGAAGTTCTCTTGGAAATCTTGACATGACATCCTGTTAAAAACAGACACACATCACTAAATAAACACTGGTTCTGTTCTTGGAAATGGAGGTTCCTGTCCCTTTGTGTACCTTGACTCTGTCAGCTACAGTACTCACAGACTCACTGTCCTATGTGAAGGCCAGAGTCTGATTCTGGTTCATTCAACATCAAGCTCTCTTTGGCTTTTTCATCCTCTCTCCCTCCAGTGGTTAGGAGGACAGAAACAGTGTCAAATTCTGGGTTCTGCCTGTCACTTGGTAGGGGCTTCATCATTAAAAACCATTTCTTCTACTCCCTTCTCTAATTGTGAGCCATTTTCTGGCTGGACGGGAAGAATGTCAGTCATTCTTTGCAATGGGTCCTCTATGCTGCTAGGAAAATTGCCTTGCCCTAGGGCCCTTTGTCAAATTTATTGTTCAGGTCTTTATCAGAATAAAACAGATTCAACACCTAAAATCTCACTTGCTATTGTGATTAAAGTAGAGATATTGGGAACATTTCTCATCTAATTTATATTTGTCTCTCTGATTCTTAAGTGCTTAGACCCAAGCTTCTTTTCATACATGCAACATTTACTGAAATGTTATTAGGTAAACCAGACAACCCCTCTGAGAAATGTCCATCTCATCTTCTAAAATGTGAGAACATTTTTTTTTTTATTGCCAGAGGGCACATGTGGTTGACAAAGAGAAGAAAGTACTCCCACTCATGGGGTATGGTCATGCCATAATCCTTTGTTCTCCACTTTTTCATCTTGTCAGGATTTGGAGCACCATACCTATGTGTCTGGCATGTTTTTAAAGCTGCTGGGGGTGGAATTTGGCAATGGTCAGACATGTGGGATTCAGCTCCCTACCTACAGTACTTCACTGATGTATTACAGGGCTGGCCCAAGAATATGTTTTTGAAACATCTAGCTCTGGGAACCAGCAGGTAGCATGGTGGTTAAGGCAATGCATTTCTACATGGCTGACTGTGGTTCAAGTCCTGGACCTGATGTCTTGAAAATCACACCAGACACATGTGCATGAGTGCCAAAAATCTCAAGAGAAGAATGGAGGAGAAGGGATTGCAGCATGGCTATCTTGTCTTGGTGGTGACTTCTCACTTTCGTTCTCACTCTCTTTCTCCTCTCTCTGGTGAGTGCATATGCCCTACAGCAACAACCTTAAAAATATAATAGTCCAGTTCTGTGTGATTCCTGAGTGATGACATTAGTGTCTAACCCAAAATTTCAGAGTCAGGGCTGGGAGATAAGTGTCCTGTTGTTCTTTGGAGACCATGGAGCCCTGGGATCCCATCAAGAAAATATAGGCACGATGAACACACACTTTAGTTTCCAGGAGACTACTGATTTGAATATTCCCTTTGACTGTTAAAATGTCCTGAACAGTCCCATACTCTAACTGAAATAACTTTCACACAAACAGAGTGCACACAATAATTTCCCACCCCAGTTATAGTGTCTTCGTGAAGAAAATAGCTTCCTCTGTCTATTCTCTGTTTCCTAGGTGTTTAACACATGTCCTGGCACAGAGTCAGCACAGTTGCTGCAAAGGTAGTTTCTATCCAAAAACATTTACAGAAAGGACACAGACTGTGGGCTTGGACAACAGTTAAAGATTTAAAACATTTTTTTTAAGGAAAAAGACATACCAAAACTCGCCATCTTCCTTGTCCTCATAGAGCTGGTTTTTTCTCTGGTCCTGGGTTTCCTGCCACTCCCGAGACCTAAGAGTAGAGAGACAGACCACAGGGTGAGAGCTTCTAGAACATTTTATCTTGTCTACAAGTGGCCTAACAAGGACTTTTTGCAAAAGCACTATTAGTTTCTGGGGAGCAAGGGAGAGTATTATACTACCTAGAGACAAGATTTGGTTATTCTCCATGTGCTTATTGGCTTTCAAGCTTCTGACCCTGGCTTAGTCCTCTTTCTTGAGCTCTAGGTGGGTCTATGCTACAGTCTCTTCTGCATCTCCCCTAGAGTCCTGTAATGGCCTCAAACCAACTTGCCCAAACCATGCTCATCTTTTATCTTTTCCTATAGCTCAACTGAGAATATGAGGAGTCATCCTCTTTCACATCCCCCACATCAAAACAATCACCAAGAATTATTTATCTATCAACTGTATTTCTTTTCTTTTCTTTTTTTTGGAGAGGTTTTTGCTATAGGACACATGTGCTCGCCAGACAGAGAGACAGAGAGACAGAGAGACAGAAAGCGAGAAATCACCCCCCAGGAGGGATGACCATGCCGCAATCCCTTCTCCTCCATTCTCCTCTCGAGATCTTGGACATGCACGCATACGCCTGGCGTGAGTTTTAAGCCATTGGGTCTGGGACTAGAATCACAGTGGACTACATGGGAATCCAGTGACATAGCCATTATGCTAACTGCTGGTCCCTCAACTGTATTTCTTAACCTCTCTCAAAGTCATCTACTCATTTCCACTCTTAACTGCTCTTATGCTAGTTAAGGGTACCCTTTCCTCCCTCTTGGATATCTAACTGGTCTCCCTGAACTTGGTCCTGCTCACTTTCCTGTCATAAAAGTGCTATTTCTAAAACATAAACATAATCATAATATATATGACTATGTAATTCCCCTGCCTAAAACACATCTCTGGTTCCCTATTACTCTTAAAGTCAGGGGGAAGGGTAAAGGAGACTTCAGATTCCGGAAAGAGAACCCTGCCTTGTGACCACTGCTTCAGCTTTCCCAGTTCCCTGCTTCCTCCTCTCTCCCCTTCCTTGAATTCTGTACTCCAGCAATAATGTCTTTATTTTCTTAAATATTCCTGTGTACACTGCTACCACTTGGCTTTCACCATGATGCTCCCTCCATCTGGAGCTCTGTCCCTAATCTCATATCTGTAACCTGCTAACTCTTAGTCATCTTTCTTTGTAGAGGGCACTTCTTCTGGGAAGCCTTGTTTAGCCTCCTGTCTATCCACTGCATGCTGAGAGTTGGCACTCCTCCTTTGAGCTCCCAGAGCCCCTATACCACTTCTGTCTCAGCCCTCGGCACCCTGTGTTGCTATTGCTTGTGTGTTTATTGCTATCTCTCGCTAGACTCCAAGCACCATGAGATCAATGAGACTTGCTTGCCATTGTATCATCATAGGTGCTTAACACCTGCCTTGGCACAGAGTGGGCACACGATAATATTTGTTTGCTCACTTGCTGCTTAATCAACTACTGCTGACCACTTCATCAGGATGATGTATTCCAAAAGTTGTAGTCCCAGCGTCTGGTGAAGAGGAGACTCTCTCGGGCAGAAGGGAGCAGCTGCTCCTCCTTTACCAACTCTTCACAGTAGAGATGTGCTCATAGGCATTGGGCTCCAGAGCCATAGAAGTTTAATGAGATCTTTCATGTGGAAGAGTTTGCATGGAGAACCTGGGTCACCTCTGTGCTGGGACAGCAGGGCAGGGACCACTACTCAGGCTTCTGGCTATAGGCTGAGCCAGTCAGATTTGTTATTGTAAAATGGCAATTTTATAATTAAGCGATAATTACATTTTCTGCAGTGTGTAAGGGAAAATAAATGTAGTGTAAATCAATATGCTATCGATTCATGCAAGTTTGCCTTTAAGTGTGTGCGACTGAAATTTCAATTATGCCTAAGATTAGACCATCCGGCTCTCTCCATCCATCTCCATTCTTAAAAAGTAAGGAAGAAATCGACCACCTGCATGGAGACAGTGATTATGCAGTCCCCATTGCTTCCTTCTAGCCTGCTTTCTGGAGGGAATTGGTGACTCTCAGGACTGAGCCAAGGTCCACAATCTTACAGAGTAGGTACTGTCAGAGCCACCTCTCCAACCCCTACTCTGCATATGTTGCCCCCTGTTCAAAAACCTTCATTAAGGCCCTTGCCTGTTTGGTATAAATCTGAGCTTTGCTAGTCATAGCTCCCAATGCTCTCTCCCCTGCCTTCCTCTGTCTCAGGCCAGGCTCTTGGCTCTGAACACACTACATGTGTTCTTGGCTCAGAAGCATGGCCTTCACGTCTCCTCCCACCTAATGATCTCTTCTGAAGTGAGTCATACTTCCTCCATGTGAGGCCAATTCAAGTTCAGTTTCATCCATGCTTTCCCTGAACACACCAGCCCAGGGAGGTATCTCCTCCTTATATCTGCTGTCTCTCGTTTTCTTTACTGATCATTTGATATGTGTCAAGGAAGACAAGGGCAAAACATCACCTGGTGACTCTGTTGCATATTCTCCTACCCTAGGGAGTTGGTCATTCCAATTGCCTTCCCTCTATGTCTCAATAGCCAACCCCAAATCAGGGATCTTGCCTAATCAGCGGCCATGCTGACAGCTTGCAGTAATGAAGGAGGATGGGAAAGGCCAGAGGTTATCAGGATTTACATGGAAAAGCAAAGGATAGCCTGGAAAGGAGAAAGAAGAGGGGCAAGAGAAAAGGAGAAAGGCCAAGGGTGCATGGAAGCACTGCCTAGGCAGAACTGGTACCTGGCTTTGTAAGTTCATTCCCCTTCTGCGCGGAAAGGTGGCTGCCCTCTTCTCTAGGGGGGATCCGAGGTCATAGCCAGGCTTATTCTGTGTGTTTATTTTTGCCATTTCCTCCTTTCTTCCCTCTCTTCCTTGCTTCCCTACTCCTCCACCAATTACGCATTTCTCTCACATTTGCTAAGTGCCACCTGTGCTGGGCACACACCAGTTGCTAGAGCTCACAGAGAGAGCTGAGATAACGTGGCCTGTGGCATCAGGCCAGTGCATGGGCAGCCCAGAATCAGGCCTGGAATACTAGCTGATTCTCTACCTACCTCCCAGGATGCCCAGCTCCCACTGTATTGATTTCCACTGTTTGTCAGGTTATGTCTGTTTGCATTTCCTTTCAGATCATGTCCCAGTGATGCTGCTATGGCCACTGTGTCACAACACTTTTCGTGGACCAGGCCCTCAAAGGGATGTGAGGGGTGCAGACATCACTGGCTGCAGAGCAGAGAAGGCACCTGTTGTTCCCCTCAGTCCTTCTCTGGACCACCTTCTTAGTCTCAGTTATCAAGGGGCTGAGACTGGGGATCAGTCTCCCTTGGCAGGTGGGAAATGCCAGCTCAGCTCTGTGGGGCAACACTGATCACCCAGTTGTACCCCCAATGGGATATGTCCCCAGGGGACTCCGAGACTCACTTAGCTCTACTCACTCCTACTGTGAGCAAACCGCCACTCCAGGACTGAGTTCAGATAAATAGAGCAGGATTGAAGGCCCAAGTGAACAGAAAAATAAGTCATTCAGATTTCACCTCATTTTCCTCAGGCCTTCAGATGTGAAGTCCTGCTCATCCTGATGATGTGGTATTATTAGGATCAGGAACCCCTGAGATCTCTTCTCTCCATCTCTCCTGCCAAGTGGTTCCTATCCTGCCGCTCCCCTTCCCTTATTTTATTATTACTATTATTTTTAGAAACTCTGGGTATGTGGCCTCAGAGCCATAGACTGTAGCCTTCTGGAGGCAGATACTGGGTCTTGTCATCCATGTATACTCCACAGCACCCCCCTAACACAGTGCATCTGGTGGAGTGATCACAGTAGGTGTCTAACAGAGCCAATGAATTGCATCATGGGACTCTGAAGTGGACCAGCATCCACACTTAGAATGACCAGGACAGGGCTGCAGTGAGATCCTCAGAAGGGAACAAAGAAGCCACCCTTGTGGGCAGGGAGCTCTCTTAACAGTAAGCTCTCTGTGAAGGATGAAGAGAGGTTTCTAGAAGCCATACCCATCCCTCCAGCGTCCTCTCCACTCGGTGTTACCCCAGGGGTTCCACAGGCGGATGATTTCTTCCCAGCCTCTCTTGTACTGAATCTGTAAAGAAGAACAGAAAAGGAAACTCTCTGTGCTCCCTGGCAAAAGTCAGCAGAAAGAGAGAATATGAATGCAGCTGCTTTTTACCTCCAAGGACTAATTTAACTTCTGACCTCATTTGGCTGCAGCCAGAAAAAAAAATTGAAAAGAAAAAAAAAATCAATGTCTGCCTGCTGCCTGTGTGGAGTTGAAATGAGATAGAGGAGAAATCAGCCCCTCTTTCTGCTCAGCCCCTCACAAGGGCAGGTGCAACTTTATCATTCCATACCATTACATCCTAGAACCCAGAGAGCCGAGATTTAACAACAGATAAATAGCAGGGGATGTTGCTTCGGGCTGCAGAGGAGGGATCTTTATGGGTCCCTGGCCTCCTGCAAGCTCTGCCACAGACAGCATCTCTATTCCACACACACGCAGCCTGCTTGCCTGCCAGCAGCCCCTTGGGAGCAGAGGTCCAGTCTTGACAGCACTGTCACCATCAAGGAGTATAAAGGAGGCTGATTTGAGCAAGATTGGGACAGCCTGGGAGCTGAAATACCCCAGGCTAGCCCAGCCCTAAGGCTAGCCTCCTCATCTTGCATCCTGGTGCTGGGCAGATACCTCAGTCTGAGAACAGATGGCCAACCACGGCCTGGACTTTAACTCCTTCCTCTTCAAGAAGTACATCATTAGTCACGCCAGGTACAAAGGTCAGCACCTTTGCTCCTTGGCAGCACTTAAGCCAGAGGGCAGGACTGTGGGAAAAGTTACAGCAAAACAGTGGCAAACCCTTGAAACCTCCTTTTTTCCAGAAGCCAGGAACTATTGGCCTGATGAGAAGAATTAAAATACGATTGAGTTGTAGCTGTGCTATCGATTGGTGCTAATGTTGTCTGAGGAGACAGACATGCCCGGAGGGATGAGAAGATGGGGCGACCATGTTCAATGATCGCAGGTGAGGGGAGACTGAGAAAAGTCTGGATAGAGACAGAAGAGAAGCCCAGGTATAGGGACGGGGCTCAGAGCTAGACTCTGCTTAACACAAGTTAAGTCCGTCAGTTCTCTGAAGCAGATGTTTATTATATAGTCTGTCTTACAGAGGAGAAAATCACCAGAGAGGTTAAGCAACTTTCTCAAGGCCACAGAATAATTGACACAAGCTGAGTTCTAATCCCTTTCTGTCCTGCCCTCAGGCATGCCAACCCTTGCACATGGTATACTTTTTTTTTTTTTTTTTTTTTTTTTTTTTTTTTCTTTCGGGACG
>NW_006205718.1:1375344-1379162 GCF_000334495.1 Tupaia belangeri chinensis
CAGAGAGACAGAAAGCGAGAAATCACCCCCCAGGGGGGATGGTCACGCCGCAATCCCTTCTCCTCCATTCTCCTCTCGGGATCTCGGGCACGCACATACACGTACCCGGCGTGAGTTTAAGCCACCAGATCCGGGACTCGAACCGCATCCAGCTACATGGGAGTTCAGCGACATAACTATTACGCTAACTGCTGGTCCTGCACATGGTATACTATTAATGGTCAGCACCTGACGAGGCCCATGGAGGAAGGACATGAGAAATGGCTGCCTGGTGGCCCAGAGAACTTAATGAGCCACCCTCAGTGCCTAACAGATAGTCAGCAGCTCAGTAGGGCATGGGGGAGGAAGGCATCCAGGCTTCGAAGGGGCTGGAAGCAAGGCTAAATGAGGCGTGCAGATAAACACTCACCCCCTTGCCCAGGGGAGTCACTGACTGAGCTAGGTGCATAATAAAGAATGCCAATTTCATTTATCTTCCTGTCTATGTCCTGCCTAGAGGGAGGATGAGCAGATTAAAAAGCATACTGCATTTATGGGCTGGTTTAATCTTAGCATTTGTGGTTCAGAGTTATAACCCCTCTCTCCACAGGAGGAATCTGTACCCAAGTCAAGTTCTTGGGTCCTTGTGTGCCTGTGTCATTCTTTATGACAGTAACCATAGGCTTTGGCCAAGTGGTGTAGGGATCATGGTTAAATTCAAAGTTATGACTTAATGTAAGAATAGGCTGGTTCATAGTCCTTCTGGTCCTGACCCTGGTTAGCTCTCTCAGAAAGAGTGAGTCACTGGGCAAGAGGGAGCCCAGGTTCTCTATCCGAGGATGGTATTTCCTTGCTAGAGTTTGAATGTGTTCTCTCTGCTATTCCTATGTTAAAATATAATGGCCAACAATAGTATTTATTGGTAAGGACTTTGAGAGATAATTAGGTCATGAAGGATCCTCTCTTGTGAAAGGAATTAGGTGCCCTATAAAGGGTTTGGCAGGGGAAGTTCCTTCCTTTTGCCCTTTGATGTCTGCCGCATGAGGACGCAGCATCGCTTCCCTCTGAAATACAGATTCAAAGCACCATTTTGAAACAGCAACTGGACCATCATCAGACAACGAACCTGCTAGGGCTTTGATTTTGGACTCCTCAGACTATAACATTATGAGAAAATAAATTTCTGTTCCTTATAAATTACCCAATATCTTGCACTCTGTTACAGAAACACAGACTAAGTTCCTCAAATGTATTTTCTTAAATGCTCATTCTATTGGCCATTAATAGTCATTCCTAGGGAAAAAAAATGGTTTTACAGCTAATGTTAGATTAAAAGCAAGTTGTGGAGCCAGCAGGTGGTGTAGTGGTTATGTTGCTGGACTCCCACATGGCCAAACATGGTTTGAGTCTCAGACCTGGTGGCTTGAAATCATGCCAGGTGCATGTGCATACATGCCCAAGATCCCATGAGGAGACTGGAAGAGAAGGGATTGCACCATGGCCATCACCCCAGGGGGTGATTTCTCATTTTCCCTCTCACTGTCTCTGTCTCTTTCTTTCTCTGGTGAGTGCACATGCCCTATATGTACAACTTATATTGTTAATGCAGTCAGCCCTCCGTATCTGTGGGTTTAAGGTCCATGGATTCTACCAACTGTGGGACAAAAACATTCAGGGGGAAAAAATAATGTAACTAGGGGGCTAGCTAGTATCATGGTGGTTAAGTTAGCTGGATCCCACATAGCTGACTGTGTGGTCTGAGTCCTGGACCTGATGGCTTGAGAAACATGACAGATGTGCATGTGTGTGTGAGCCTAGAATCTTGAAAGGAGTAATGGAGGTGAAGGGATTGTGACATGACCATCCCCCGTGGCGTGTGCTCTCTCTCTTTTCCCCATATTTCCCCTCTGTCTCTCTCTGGCAAGTGTATACACCCTCTGGCAAATTGAAAAAACATAAAAATAGACTTTAAAAATGATTATATAAATAAAAATATAGTATAACTACTATTTACATAGCATTTTTATTGTATTAGGTATTATAAGTAATCTGGAGATGATTGAAAGTATATAGGAGGATATATGTAAGTTATACACAAATTTTGCAGCATTTTATGTAAGGAACTTAAATATCCTTGGATTTTGCTACATGCAGAGGGATCTGGAACTAATTCCCCTGTCGGTAGATACCAAGGGACAACTAACTGTACAGGACTTCTCAGCATCTTTAAACTATTGCCCCCATTTTGTGAATTGGGGCACTCACCAAAATACAAAACAATGAGACAACTGACCTCGGGTCAGTGGAAAGGAGAGACAGACTTATACAGAGAGAAGGCTGTTTGAGAAAGCATGAGGCAGACACATATGAGAAAGCCATAATAGCACTGTCTGCCTTCCTTGGCCCATAAAAACATGTTGAGAAATGTACCCTGGAATTTGGGGCTCTGTCTTCTAGGGCTTTGAAGACATTGTTAGACCTCAAGAGTTATGGGAAATACAAAGATAGGGGAATGTTTGCAAGAAACCATCATAAGGCCAGGAAGTACTGTCACTGTGTAAAATTGCATGATGAGAATAGGTGGGAACGTTAGGGTGGGGTGTGGGGAGCATCAGGCATTCCCCAGGCAATAACCTTGTGAAAGACATTCTCTATCAGGCTTCAGTGTCCTCATTTGTGAGCAGCAGAGGCTGGACTTTACTTTTAACTCCAGACCAAATTGCATGGCACACAGCGATGCCATATGTTTTATTCGCCCAGAGTTAGTTCTTGCATGAAAGGGAATGCCTGCCCTCCGCTGCCATCCTCCTTCTCATTCATGGAAGTAAACTTTGAGCCGCGCACATGGTAGCCCAGCTAGACAGCATGTTCCCCAGCTTCTCTTGGGTCTTGGTGTCACTGTGTGATTAAGTTCAGACTAACAAGATGTGAGGGAAAATGAGATATGTCTTTTCCAATGTGGGTCTTCTATCTGGACATATGAGTGTGCCCTGGCCTCTCTCCTCCCCTGGCTGGGAGCTGGGGACTTGGAGCTGCTATCTTGGGCTCATGGGTGGGAGCCACCAGTTGAGGATGATAGAGCCACCTGCCATCCCTACGATCACCTGCTTACTAAGGAGAGAAATAAACTTTATCTTATTTAAGCCCTTATAGTTTGGAGTATCTTTATGATACAGTTTAGATTGCCGTCATAAGTGAAACCCCTTGTAGGACAAAACTGACCCCCAGGGTCATTTGGTTAGGTCACTCTGCCTTTTTTTGTTGTTGTTGTTTATTTGATCTCACTCCTTAGTCTAGCTAAATCCTCAGACCGGCCTGAGATCAGTACAAGGGTAGCAAGATCTCCAGTAGGTTCCTGGGAAAGGAAGATACTAAGAGCCAGAACATCTACACAAGTAGAAAGAGTCAAGGCTGTCCACGGTGGGTGATAAAATTCTCCTTTCAGCTTTGTTGGGCTTTCAGAAGCCATGCAATTTTGGCTCATGTTTAGAGAAGCAGACATGGGGACAGAGCCCAGAGAGAGAGTGTCAGGCCAGCGGGAGCCTTACCTGCTCAGCCGCGGTCACAGTGTAGGCATGCTGGCACACCAGCCCATTCTCCATCGTCTGGGCCCCATCCATCGGCTTCAGAGCAGAAAAAAAGGCCAAGCATTAAACATTCCTTGCTCTTCAAAGAGATGGAAAAGCTTAGTTTAAACAGCAGCTAAGCCATCTGGCCCCCACTGACTCACTTGGGAGGCCTATGTGTCAGAAGCAATTTCCTAGAGAGTCAGGGTTGGAAGGCTGCAGGGAGGTAAAGGTTCCAGGTATTTCATGCCTCAGGAGACCCCCCCCCCCCTT
>NW_006205718.1:1379467-1382696 GCF_000334495.1 Tupaia belangeri chinensis
CCATTGACTTCTGGAACCTGACAGCCTCCCGAGGACCTGGTTGACTTGCTCCACTTATGTCCTGTCATGATACAGCACACAATGTGTCTACTGGGTCATCTGCAAGAGTCAGGAGTCCCCCAAGCCCCACACTGTAATTGTACACCATAGGTTTCTGATGATGTTTCAGACTGAGGATGTGTGGCTCAAAGCCCACACATTTAAAGAGTGAAGGAATTACCCCATGACAGGGAGCCAGATGTCCCAGAACAGACTCAATCTGCAGTCATCTAGACTTTTCAAAATGTGACACATAATATTTTAGAGACAGTGAGAACAAAGGGCCTCAGAGCTCCTAATAATCTTAAGGCAAAAATACAAAGGAGCTACCCACAGGAGCTGTAGCTGCCGTCACCAGGAGGTGGTCAAGGCCCTCTGGGCACCCTGGACACTATTGCTCTTGGTCTTTAAAAAGCAATAGGATGTAGCTTTGGAGTCAGCTGACATGACTACCCTTCTGGCATCAGTCTCTTATGGGTTGTGTGGTGAAGGAACAATTTAATCAACTTCTCTGAGCCTACTTCCTCTTCTGCAAAGTGAGTTCTACAATCTGCTTCAGAGAGAGGGCTGTCGTAGGATCAAATGAGATGATCTTGAAAGGAGAAATCACACCAACTGTGCTTCATAAATGGCTGCTTGCCACAACCCTCCCTGGCCAGTGTTTTACTGGCTGGACACTCCCAGGTAAGGAAAGGCTTGAACCTATGCAAATGGTCTTCTTGTCTACTCACCCCTTTTGGAGTGGCACAGGTCATCAGGGAGCCTGTCTTGGCTGCTATCTTCACAGCCATCACCAGTTCAGAAGGGAGGGAGTGTAGGTTGACACTGGTGACCACCCCTCCTGTGAGGTCTACCAGGGCATCAGGGAGGTAGCCATAGTGCAGGTGGGAATAGGATCCAAGCAGCCTGGGAGGGAGAGAGTCAGATTAACCCTGGGGTAGCTTTGGTAAAATACTCCAGACTAAGGCTATCTGCCTCCCTTTCACCTGGATGGAGATTCTAGTGATGTGCTGCCAGCCCAAGGGCTTGTACTATCCTCAGCACCTTCCTTCCCCTGGCCTTCCAGGCCTGGACATCCCCATAAGTGGCAGTATTGGGTAGAGATCAGGAGTGCAGGTGCTGGAGCCAAGGCCAGGGTCAAATTTCAACCTCATTATATAGTGCTATGGTTTGAAGTTGATGTGTTGAAATTTGATTGTATTATAAATGTATCAAGAGAAAAAACTCAATCCCATGAAGGGAATTAAGAGGTGAAGTCTTTGAAAGGTGATAACTAGGGTGGGTTCCCCATGATTGAATACTTGTGGGTTTATAAGAAGGCACAAGCATGGGCATTTCTGCTCTCTACCACGTAATGCAGTAAGATTTGCTAGATGCTGGTTTTAAGCTCTTGTGCTTCTTAGCCTCCAAAATTGTGAACCAAATAAATCTCTATTCTCTTAAACCACCTAGACTCAGACATTTCTGTGATTAGCAATGGAACAGTCTAGAACACATGCCTAGCTACTTGACTTTGGATGAGTTACTTAACCTTGTGGGATTATGCTTGGCATAGAGTCTAGCACAGGACAAGCCCTTAGTGACCATTAGATATTATTATGAGTATCTCCTGCTTTCTGCTTAGTGTTAACAATAGTTTAGGTACTATATACCATACCATGCTAGGTGTGTGTTAAAAATGAGAAAGACTCCTTTCCTTCCCTAAATGGGCCCCACAGTCAAAACCCTGATCTAGAAAACCCCTCCCACTGAATTTCAGTCATTAGGGAGAGATACTGGCTCCACTGAAGCAACATAGGTGAGGATGAGTTTTACTAACATACCCTGGAGCCAGCCACTTCAGATCTTCATGCCTGTTCTTCAAAGCATCTCTACTCACCCTCCTACCCTTCAGGTATCTGCTTCTTGGCCTGCACCCCCAAAATACCTGTCCTAATGACCCTGCCCTTGCCTTCATTCTGAATCTGTTCCAAACTTAGTAGCTTGTCATTTACCAGAGACACAGAATCCAGATTCAAGAGTCAAACCACCTGAGCCAGAACTGGCTTCCCTTCTCATGTACTCTCAGTCCTCGGGCAAGAGACTTTTTCTTAGGATCTCTTCACTCATCTGGGAAATAGGCACATAAAAGTGCCTGGCTCGATGGGCTGTTGGGATGGTTCTGTGAATTCATCCATATACAGCACACAAAAAAGTGTCTGGCTTGAGACGGCTGGATGTCCCCTGGCTGCTGTCAAATAAGGCACAGCCAATCAGTGCTTCCTCCTTTCCACCTCCAGATGTGTCAGCCCTCCACAGCAGCACGGGACCAAAGGGGTTATAAATAACAACTTGTCATATTTCTCTATTTCTTTTGATGCTATTTGCTATGAGAGTAGATAGATCACTATGTGCTGTGGTTTGTGTCTCCCAAACATTTCACATGTTGTACTTTATCATGAAGGCATTAGAGGAAACATAATAACCATATGGTGTTGAAAGGTGGGGAGTGATGAAATGGGGGCCCTACAATTGACTTCTTAGAGGTCATAAGGACAGAGAAAGAGACCAGAAGACACATGCTATAGAGGGACCAGACACCTGCCCCTGTTCTGTCATTATGAGACACCTTCACTGCATGGCCTCAGGACCTCTCCAATAGGAAATCCCACCAGATGTGGCCCCCATTTCTTGGGTCTCTAAACCATGAGCTGAATAGTAAACTTTTATTCTCTTTAATTACCTAGATTTGAACATTTTCTGTCATTAACGTCAGACTGAACTAGCACATCATGAAACAGAGAAAGGGTTGAAGTCCAGCCTGGGGGATGCAGGGAGAGCTTCTGGGTAGGGCACACTCTGAGTTGAGTGGCACAGATATTCTAGGTAGGGAGAATCAAGTTTGGGATGTGTCTGGAACCAGAAGAGCATGATGGAAAAAAAGCCAGTGATGGGATTTTAAAGACAGAGTGAGACATGAGAGGCCTTGTACTCCCTAGAGAGGGTTGCTTGGTCAGTAACAGTGGAACCACTGAAGTAGGGGCCAGATGAGATCAGGTTTGTTTTGGGAATTCGAGTTCCTGTCAATGGGAAAATTGGGAGGGTTCCTGTGGAATCCTAAAACAGAATCAAGACAAACACACAAGGTCACAGAGCTGAGGCCAGGCCAGGTAGGAGACCCTGGGGCTGCCTCATGGCTGCCCAGTGGAAG
>NW_006205718.1:1382884-1388400 GCF_000334495.1 Tupaia belangeri chinensis
TGGCGGCCCAGGGGAAGCCAGCCTCACCTCTGCCTCTGCCTCTCAGGCTTCTCATGAGAGACCTGAGCATTCTTATCTCAAGCAGAGGCAAAGCCCTTCACAGGAATGTAGGCACTGGGGGAAGTCTTCACAGCGCCGCAGCAAAATTGAATGGTGCGGCTGGCTCCATGGCACAGTGGTAAGGCACTGCTCAAGATAAGCCAGATCCCGTGTGGTCACCACAGTTCAAGTCTCTGGCCAGGTCAGCCCAAGACATGTCAGATCTGATTGGCAAGAAGAGTGGAGGGAGGGAATTGTGGAGTGACCAGATCCCATGGAGGATTCTCCCTCTCTTCTCTCTCACATGCATGCCCACATGCACTGTCATTAATAAAGAAAAATAAATAAATAGAGTTTAAGCCACCGGGTCCAGGACTTGAATCACGGTCAACTACATGGGAGTCCAGCAACATAGCCATTACGCCAACTGCTGGTCCCCATGCCCAGAATCTTGACATGAAAAAGAAATAGAGGAGAAAGTATTGCCATGTGATTATGTTTCATTGGGGTGTTCTCTCTCACTATCACTCTCTCTTGTATACATACTCCCTAGCAATTGAAAAAGGAAAAAGAAAAAAAAAATCACAAGGGAGTAAAGGGCTTTTGGTCTATCCCTGCTTCTGCCTCTAATAGAGCCTTTGACCTTGGACAAGGCCCTTCTGCTCCCTGTCTTGGCCTTTCATCTAGAAATAGCAGGGTTGACTGACTCAGCTCTATGGGTTCCACAGACTATTCTTTTCTCACTCCATGTCTACCTCTCTCATTCTCTCCTCCTGGGGAATCACCCAGAATTCCAGTAAATTCACTTCTGCAAACACATCTCAGGTAGCCACTGTGATCAGGACACTGTCTCAGGTACACATAGCATGGATGATTTAGAAAGCCTGTTAGTAAAGGAAGCTAAGGATACACAAAACAAAGGCAATCCTAAAGGCACCACCATGTGAAAGATTGATCTCAACTTGTTTTAAAATATGTTCTAATCCTACCATCTTCTACATGGTTCTAAATCTTATCATTCTGTCTCTCCCTCTCTGTGACAAATTTTGTCTGGTTCCAGGCTCTTACCTCTGGAATGTTTGCTTAGTCAACTGCAGAACCTCTCTTTGATCATGATGGTGCCCAGCTGGGTCTGGATGCTTGCCTTGTTCACTGTCCCACATGTACTCTGACTCCTGTTCCACTATCGAGAAGGCTCTGCTGAGGTTGTTGCTAAACTGAACTGTGGAGTTGAAACCACATGGTAGTCCTGGGTCTTGAATCCCTTGGTTGAGGGTCCTTCTCTCTCTCATATGCATATGTGCTCTCTAACATGCATAAAATAAATAAATTTGGGAACAGCAGTTAGTGTAATGGCTATGTCACTGACCTCCCATGTAGTTGACTGCAGTTTGAGTCCCGGACTCGGTGGCTTAAACTCACGTCGGGTGTGTGTGCGTGTGTACCCAAGATCCTGAGAGGAGAAGGTATTGCAGCGTGGCCATCCCCCCTGGGGGGTGATTTCTTGCTTTCTGTCTCTCTGTCTCTCTCTGTCTTTCTGGAGAATGCACGTGCCCTATAGCAAAAACCTCTCCAAAAAAAGAAAGAAAAAAACTTAAAAAAAAAAAAGATGACTCTGCTGAGAGTACTGGACATTTCCCCCACCAGCGCAGCTTCTTGTTCACTGTAATGCTCTGTCCTGGTGGTACACATAGGGGCCCTCCCTGGCTTCAAACAGGGTGGCCAAAACCATTCCAGAACAGCAGCCGGGGTTCTTTCCCCTCTTCTCACTGTCTTACAGACTCTCACTCCATATGTAGGTGCCTTTTTTGATGACTTACACCTATACCATTCTGCAGTCCCCATGCAAGAGAAAGACTCACTCCCATCCAGGGCCAGCAACTCCTTGAGTGTCTTCTGGAGCCTTCTCTATCTGCAATGCCCACAAAGCCTGTCCCTCCAAGAGCTGGATGTTTTGACAAAGAGCTATCCCTCTGCTTCACAAACAAGCTCCTGGATCCTGCTGATGTTCCAGGAACACAGTGACTATTCTTAGTTCTTTTTGCTGACAGGAAATAGAAAATAAAGGTAGGAGAAAGAAAGCTGTGTTGCCACAGCTGTCACTATTCCTTGTCACCTGAGCCTCGGAACTCTGAGAGAGCCTTGTCCTTGTCTTTCTGCTTCAGCCTCATTGTGGGAGAATGTTTATCTGTCCGGCAATGATATGAGAGAGAGGAATCCAGGTGTCTAAAGCAGAGCTGGAAGTGCCATTTTTACCTGTAGATATTCTCTCACAGGTGACATGCAGCCTATCAGCTGTAGTCCTTTGGTGTCCTATTGTATGACCTCTGGGGACAAAAATCCCAAACATGGTTTTCTAGCTCCTATTTAACTGACTTGCCTGATTCATTTCCAGATTCCCCAGACACAAGCGTAATTGAAAGTCTGGAGGCCACATGATCCCTCAGCTGCTGCCTACACTGTTTGAGGGGAAGAAGACCTTCTCCATATGCACAGATGGGTTCTATACTGTGCTGTGCTTCCCATGGGCCAGACACTGAGTGCCAAGGGAAACAAAAAGACAAGTGTTTGTCTATAGGACCAACAGTATCCAGGAACGATGGATAAGTACATGACTAAGGAGAATAGTTCTTGCCCCAACTTGGCCTCAAACACTGTGTAACCTTGGGCAGTCATTTCACCTCTCTGAGCTTCAGTTCCTTAGAAGGTAGGGTTTGATGCTGATGGAACCCCTACCAGCTCTGAAATGCTATAATTCTAGTTGATTCACTCCTCCTTTTATAACTTCCTTCCTCAGGTTGGAAGGTGGATGAGAAAGCTTTTAAATGACTTTAATAGCCTGAAACATTTTATCCACCACTAGTTTTCTTTAGGTGTTGTGGATTCTGGGTACACTTTCCCATTTCTTTTCAAGCTGAATGATTGCTTTAGGTCAGCTGTTAACAAAATGGGGTCAAAGTCAGCAGTTCATCTCTGAGCTTTCTAATTCTCCCAGTGAATGGCCACATTACCCCCTCTTACGTAAGGGAACCGTGAGGCCCTTGCATGATATGGGCTGACTCCATACTGGAAAGATAATGGCAGTATTTGTCTAAGTAGCTTAGAAGAGAATTAACCTCCTCAAATACGTGGACTGGCTCAACAATTGAGGCTGTTATCCGGGCCTCACTCTCAAATCCTAATGAACAACTCTTTCTGACACTAGAAATTAACAACCATGTTAGTTTTATTTATTTATTTATTTTTAAGGTTTTAACCATAGGTTGTGTGTGCTTGCTGGAGAGAGAAAGAGAGCCAGTGGGAGGGAAAGTAAGAAATCACCCTCCAGGGGGGATGGCCATACCACAACTCCTTCTTTATCCTCCTCCTGGAATTTCAGGCACACACGCACATGTGCCCAGTGTGATTTTCAAGCTGCCAGGTCCTGAGATTGAACCACAGTTGGCCATGTGGGAGTCTACCACTTTAACCACCCTGCCACCTGCTGGTCGCCCCAATATAAGTTTTTTACAAGTTGTCTCAAAAGAAAATGTGCAAAGAAAAAAGAAAGAGATCCTGGGCTATTTAGATTGTGACTTCCAGGAAGACAGATAAGCTGTGGTATAGCTGTCATCTCTTAGGGCCCAGGATTGAACTCAGCAAGGGCTGCAGTCATGCTAAGTGGTGTTCCCTTTCAGTGGTAACTGAAGACCTTAGCAGATTCAGGCTAACTACTTACATCTCTGTCTATCATGATTTGGAGGTTTAGCATCCTGATGTGTGAAATGAGGGGCTGGTAAGACCCTCTCTGGAGCCCTCTCCACTACTCATCTGCTCCTTGAGGGTGTGATCCTCTGTGCTTTCATTGTTAGTAATGATCTAAATTCTGATGTGTCCATCAAGGTGTCTGCCTCACACATGGCCCCTTCTATGGGAATCTGTCCCTTCTACAGCTCTTGCCCCTAAGGTGAGAGCCCAAACCACCATCTTTATAGCCACTCAACCTGGGTCCTAGCTAATTGGGGTAACCTACACTGGACTAATCAGACTCTAACTACCTAGGACTAGAATCAGATAATGAGCAGAATTGGGCAGAGGGAGGCAGGGGGATGGCAGAAGCTCATGGGGAGGCAGAGAAGGAGGCCAGGAGAACGAGTTGTGTGATGAGGAGTGAAGAGAGAAAAAGTGGGATTCCTGAGGGTGGCGAAGTCAGGAGAGGGTAGCAGAGACCAGTATGGAGCTGGTACAATCTATCAGGTGGGAGGAGGAGCAGACTGCCACAGAGGGGAGTAGGCTAAAGAAGGCAGCCCTCTGGTCCCTGAGGCCGGGCCTTAGTAGAATCCCCCTTGGACTTCTGATGATTGCATCTCCTTGCTCCCTGTATCTTTTTATCTCTTTCCATAATATCATTGCAAGGTCCTATTCTTGATATAAAAAAAACATTCATTTAATAAACTTCCTTCCTTTCTCTTTCTCTCCTTCCTTTTATCCCTATTCTCTTTGACCTACACCCACAGGCAACCATCTCAGGATGCTTAATGTGAGCCATTTTGTTGGTATGCATTCCTGTAAAATGCGGATTGCTGTCACTTAGTTCTCCTTTCCACAGATAACTCTGTGTTCATTGTCGCGTGTGTTGTCCTGCCTCATCGCTCTTGCACCTGCCTCTGAGAACCATCCTGTCACTCTGTGCAGACTGGGTCCATGGCTCTAACTGCTGAATGGCCCTCTATGCCACTGTTCCCACTCTCCCTGGTGGTGGACACACCAACCACCCTCACTGTGCTGTCAGGATCATCCTCAGGTGCATCCCCTTAGGGCTCCTTTAGGAGTGACCTTGCCAGGTATGAGATGTGTGTATAACAAATTCAAGTATTATCAAGTTGCCTTTCAGAGGCTACCTGGGGACTGTTTGAAGATTCCTGGATTCTCGCATCCTGGCAAACACTTGTCAATACCCAGCTTTCTAATTTTTGCAGCCTGATAAGCCTAAAAGGATATTTCATTACTCTTTGTATTTTTTTGATTATGGAAAGTTTGGGCATCTCTTCTTTACCTGTGTGATTCTTTACAATAGTGCCTGGTGTCTCTGTTTCTGTCTCTTCCTCACACACACATGTGCAACACAGTCTTGTACACGTCCACTCAAGCCAGTCTGAGACTGTCTATCTCAGTGCCAAGCACAGAGTGTGGCATATGGTTAAATGCTCAGTAAACATCTGTTGAATCAAAGCAACCAAAAAAAAATCTAAATAACACATGTGAACTGAGATGTTTATAAGTCCTTCATCTTGTCCTCACCAAAAAGCAATCCCATCCTGGCACTTTGGTCATCTGAAATGAGCACGTCCTGCTCCTGTCCCCATATATAAAGGCAACTTCCCAGCAGTCAATCCAGGCCTCCAACTGCTTAGGCCCCAGTTTGAACTGCCTACCCTTTTGCCTTTGCTTGAATCATTCCCATTGTTGGGGATACCTCTTCTTACATATCTCCTCTC